>NC_065515.1:41151590-41177273 GCF_006386435.1 Epinephelus moara | reverse complement strand
CCCATCTCTGCCATTTTCGCCAACACCTTCTTTAGTGTGTCACAGTTTCGATATTTTCTCCCGTCGAGGAGTTGGAGAATGTTGAGGTTTTTCATCTCGTTGAGCATGAATTTTGTTTCTTCTTCACTCCAAAAGTGACTTTTGTTAATTTTGCTGATACTCCCACCTCCGCTGCTGCTGCTGCTGCTACTGCTACTACTAGCCATTTTTGTTGTCGTCTGTTGTACGTCACATCCGTTTTCTACGACTGTTCACACATGCACAGATGTAAAAGAACGAAAGATACCAGATTACCACCAGAACACTGCGCTCTGAGAACGCAGGGTTACTCGTGGTCCCTAAAGTCTCTCTCTCTCTCTCTCTCTCTCTCTCTCTCTCTCTCTCTCTCTCTCTCTCTCTCTCTCTCTCTCTCGTCATACGGATTACTGTTAATTTATTATGCTGATCTGTTCTGTACAACATCTATTGCACGTCTGTCCGTCCTGGAAGAGGGATCCCTCCTCAGTTGCTCTTTTTTCCCCATTAAAGGGTTTTTTTGGGGAGTTTTTCCTTATCCGCTGCAAGGGTCATAAGGACAGAGGGATGTCGTATGCTGTAAAGCCCTGTGAGGCAAATTGTGATTTGTGATATTGGGCTTTATAAATAAAATTGATTGATTGATTGATTGATTAATGGTATACATGCACCGAATAGAACGGATTATTGGGGGAAAAAGCTAGGTGTGTTTATCCGATTTCTCATAATCCGATAATGGCTTTTATCTGATAAAGCCTATCGGATTATGCTGTTTACATGACCACTTGCATAATCAGGTAACTCCTGGCTAATGGGGATCCAACATAGATACATGTATCACTCATAGCACTGCAAATCAAAACTGATTTGATTCTGTAGCGATTAGCCAACCCAATCACCCACAAAAAAAAAAAAAAATAAATAAATATTGGATACATTGAAACTTAAATGAACTCTGTTAGGTTTAGGCACAAGAAAAGATTATGTTTTGGCTTGAAATAACTGGGTTCAGGAGCAAAAGCAGCCATTTCTCATTAGCAGCAGGACACACGGCAATAGCCATGTTTCCATCAGCCTGAAGAAGAAGAATGCAAGACTTGTTTTGTCTCCGGTTCTGCGGAAAACTCGGGCGAGTTCGTAGTTTTCACCAAAGTCCGTACATTTAATGGAAACACACAGGATTCGTATTTCTTTTAATGCACATTTCCCAATGATTCAAATGACTTTTGGATGGAAACATAGCTAAAACAGGGTCTGCCCACTGGTCCAACAGCCCATTGGTCCGACATCCCATTGTTCCGACCATATTAAACCCATTGTTCCGAAGTCCCGTTGTTCAGAAATCATCATGATGCCCTGTGGTTAAGGTCTGGTTAGGTTTAGGCACAAAAACCACTTGGTTAGGGTTAGGAAAAGATCATGGTGTGGGTTAAAATGAAAAAGAAAGTGGCAAACACATAAGCCGTGAGCCTGCTTCGCCTCAAGCCTTTCCCAGCTGACCCAGAGCCGGTCGCGGTGCACCATCAAGCAGAAATACGCCCGCTGTGAACCGTTCAGCACCGCGGAGAGCTCCCCTCACAACCCCAACCCCAGAGATAATAACAGGAGGTTATGGTGTTTCATTCTCTCCTCTCTATGACACTTGTATCTCGACCAGTAGCCTACTTTTGTTGCGCTGCTGATCCTCTATGGTACACAAATACAGTATAGCCTAGTATAATCACATATCGGAACAATGGGACGTCGGACTAATGAGAGGTCGGAACAATGAGAGGTCGGAACAATGCTACGGCACCTAAAAAACAACACAAGTATTGATGTTTGTTGGTCTCGAACAGTGGTCTGCAGCTTGGCAGGCATCTTGCCTCGGGGTGTCTTGCCATCCACCATCCCTTCAACCAATAGATGACAATGTCAGCTTATATACTATGTAATTTTTGAAACATTGATATATCTAGCAATATTTATGCCTTTTTCAGTAACATAAGTGTGACCAAAATAAATCACTTTCTTTCCTTTTTGATGATCTTTACCATAGGTCTTTGGTCAGTGTAATCTAGAGCACCAGGATAAAAACCCAAACACATCACTGACTGTATGATAGGATCCAAACCACGAGTTTCGCTCTCAGTGGTTTCTGTGACATGAGAAATACTTTCAAAATAAGTAATTTGACACAATGCCACTGTTTTCTATGATTTAAACATTATCTGGAAAATAATAGGGTGCGTCCCCCAAACACAGCCTTTACTGTGTCCTTTCAGATTTTAATGCATCATGTATGCAGGATGCGTACCTAGCAACATCACTGAGCATGAGCTGCTAATGCTAGCATTGCTTGCCTTGTATGGGCTTCACCTCTGTTACTTTACTGTAATCAAAGTGTCATTTTTCCCTGTAGAACTGTGTATAGCTCTGAGCTACCAGGTGATGCTGGATTCAAATACACTGTCAAGGCTTCAAATTTGTACCCACTGTTATTCAAACCACCCTTTTAGTCAGTTAAGTTTATTTTTCCTGAGAGGGAAATAGCATCCGTAAGTTTATTAGAGAACATTAACAAATATGAAAACATACACAAACGGCAGCCAGCATCATACGAGTATAACAACTGAACAAAACTACATACTGCAGTACAGTAAACAGTAGCGGATGGTTACAGCCTCTTTTATCTTGCCTATTGTTGTGTCAGTGTATGTTGATACCTGCAGCTGCAGTTTTAAGGTAGGTGAGGTAGAGTCTGTGGTCAGGGTTATTTTGCTATAATGTTGGCCTTGAATCCAACAGCGATATCAGTGAGGTAGGACACACTGGTTGTGTGAGAATGAATGATCTCAGAGATGATGTGTGCACTGTGCAGTTAAGAGAAATGTATTTTGCTCTACAACTGTGAGTAGATTGAAAAAGCAGATGGAGCAGTAGAGGGGGACCAGCTGCTATGAAAGCTCAGCTGAGATTTCACTGCTGGTACTAAACTTATTTGAGTTTGTGCTGGCTGTGGGTCATGTGGGTTTGTTTTTTCAACACAGCAGACTTTCCAGTGCAATCCTGCCTATCATATATCTGCTTTTCTGAACTGTCTCTGACCTGGACATTGAAGATGTCAAACAAAACCTTTTGTTCATTTTGACACAGCCTTTAAAATTAAAGAGCTGACTCAACACCTTTGTGAAACAGTCTCAACAACTCATAGAATTATTATTAGTATTATTATTATTTTAATACTGACGTTTGTTAAATTCCAGAAATGTGGACTGATGACTTGGACTCGTGTCAGACTCAAGTCAAGAGTCTGACATTAGACTGGCAATCAATGACTTAAAAAATATTCTCCAAAAAAGTGTGCAAATCAAATCATGTTGTCAATCTTCATCTTGACAAAGGATATACTTGAAGTAAAACAGAGTCTCAGCTGCTGTTCACATTGCACAAGCAGGAGGAAAAGGTGCACTTGGCAGTGCACATCGACAGACTCATAAATAATGACTCTTGTCAGTCCTGTGAGGAAACATATTGGACACTTCTACTTTTCAGTCTTTCACTTTCGCAATCATATCTCTGAGTTAGACCCTCTTTGTTTAGAATTGTTGTTTTGTTTTGTTTTTTGGCTCGGGGTCATGATAGCCATGGCTGGTTTTTGGGTTGTTCGTCCGTCCATATCTCAAGAATGCCGTAGTGGGAATTTCTTGAAATTTGGCACAGACATCCACTTGGACTTAAAGAAGAACTGATCAGACTGGTGGTCAAAGGTCAAGGTCACTGTGACCTTGTGTCCGTTTTATTCTTGTGAATGCATTATCTTAAGAAGGCCTTGAGGGAATCCACTTGATGAAGTGATTAGAATTTGGTGGTCAAAGGTCACCAAAATATGTTTTTGCCCATAACTCAGGAATTCATATGCTAATTATGACAAAATTTCATACACATGTCTAAAAGGATAAAATGATGAAGTGATGACATTTTGTATGCAAAAAGTTAAAGGTTGACTCCACTGTGACATTACATATTTCTGGTCATTACTCAACGTCATAACTCAGGAACATAGAGGGAGACATTTGGTCAGATACTGAGTTGGTGATGGTGCTGATCGCACAGATCATCTGTTCCGCTTGATTAAAGATGGATGTGAAGCATCAGTGTTTCAGAATATGTATCATACGGCCTTTAGGGGAAAATTTATTTTTTTATTTTTTTAATACCTATTATGAGAAGAACCTGTTGACTTTTTTTTCTTGTATTTGTAGGTGTGAATTTTGTGACTTTCTGATTGATCTGACAAAGCTCTGTTTGTGTACCTAGATTTCTTGACCATTGCAACGATACTGGGAACTGGAATCTTAGGTGAGTAATTATATCTTCTTACTCAAGACAGAAAAATCTGAAACATTAAAGGTGCAGTACTAGACATTCAGAACAATAATAGCAGAAAACCATTATTTGATACGTGAAGATATAGTAGAGTAATGGAGTCCTTGAGGACAAACACACCGGGGCCAGTTACATTGGGCAATCAACCAATTGTTTGGGCCAGTCCTCAAAGAGTTAAAAAAAACCCCAAAACATTCAACTTAAGTAATTTTCTGACCTTGCTTAGCGAGTGACATTACAACCTCTGGGCTGCTCACCGAAACTTCTCTCTGCGTTGCCTGTGTTGTTTCCAACTTTGACAGCAGCTGGTTTGACCACAGAGATGTGAGCAACGGCTAACGTTAGCTTGACCTTGACCAGAATGGGTCAAACCCTGTCCTGTGCATCTCGAGTCAGTGTTTGAAGAGGCAGTGTTTGATGTTTCTGTAACAAGCCAACCGTCACTCACATCTCAGTGGTCAAACCATGCTTCTAAAGTTGGATTGGCACCCGTAATCTGACCTGTAAATGCATTAAAACAGCATAGGATACACACATGACTACATAGGCTTTAAAAATAAGGTGTTACCACAGTGTAGATACAGTACATATTTGGAAATAAGGTTAATTAGGTTATGTTCACTAGAAGTATAAAAAAAAACATTACCTGCTTGCTTTATAAATTAAGAAATCCCTCTAAATTGTGAGGGAGATTACTTAATTAAGTTGGGTTGCTGGAAAAAAAATCCTGACAATGAATGTTATCATTGGACCCTGCAGACATTTGGAAGAGGCCCTCTGAGATGGCTCAGTCATCCAAAAAACTACACTAACAGTTATATTTAGAGCAGAGGAATATGACGCAAAAGGATAGAGTGTTTTATTTAAAAAAATATTGAAGCACTTTCTTTGATTTAAAAAAAAAATGCAATGTAAGTGCAATGTTGTAACATCAAAGTCATTGATATTTATTACATTTTCCTGTCGAATTGTTGAAATTTTGAATTTACATGATTAGACACTCTTTCTGTAGACTGAATGTGCTTGAATTGTAAAACAAAGAACTTGTGGAAAAAAATTGGATTTCATAATGCCCTAGCAATGCTGATAGCACTGTTAATGCTGTCAGCTGAAATGGCCATTCCGGCTCAGCCCCCTCCAGTTTGCATGTGACATCATAGCCATTAGCAGACAATTGGACCCCAGACTATGAACATCGTATATAGCACCTTTAAAGGCAACTTCAGAGAACTAGCGGCAAAAAAAGCTGACTGTTGCGTTGCCTCACATCATCTGTGTCTTGGCCAAAAGTTGCATGTGAACACACTGCAAAGACTACTGCTGACGGCCAACCAGCACGTCTGTTCTGCGCCTGCATGACACCATACCAGCAGACAGCAGTATTCTGTAATCATCACTCAAAAAGGAGAACAGGAAGACCGTCTTTTTGCTAGTTAGCCGGTTAGCACACAACACAAACCACTGTTGAAAGAACAGAGCATATTTCCTTTGCACCAGTGAACAATAACACAAACCTTCACAACATCACATTTCTGCTAAAGAGCTCAGTGGCTAAAGAAAAATAATCTTACCCAAGAGAACATGTTTGTTTCGATCACACTCCCTTTGACTTAAGCTGTTTGTTAACTTCCTCGCTAATATGATTTGACTCAACTAATATGATGGTAAAAACTTTGGTGAACTGTATTTGTTCTTTCTACAAGACTTCCTTTTTATAATATCAGTTCATTTGGAACATAATTAAGGCTCTGTCCATCTCTTGGCTGTCATTGGCAGAGCAAATTTAACGGTGGTTTATGAAGTGTAGTTAACACCAGAGAGATTTTTGTAGAGGTGGAAATTACATGGGACATTACATTTAACTACTTTGTTTTCAGCAGGGTCTTCATGTACTTCCACAAAGGTGGAGCCCTTCCAAGTTAATACTTGTTCAATCACTTAAATCTCATATTGAAATCAGCACTATCCATAAAGTTTTATGGTGAGTATGAGCCCGAGCGGACAGGAGTGCCATGAGCGAGAAAGACGAGCAGAGACAGTGATAGACAGGCAGGTAGATACGCTGACAAAGAGTCAGACACATGCTTTCAGAACTACTGAAGTGGGATCAGATTCACAAATGGTTCTACATCATTTCTATTTCTAGGTCTTCCAGTAACGATAGCCCATGCTGGACTGGTGCCTTTCCTTGTCTCCTTTCTTGTTGGCTTCTTTGTCCAGGTAAGTGATACATTGCTTCTTAGGACTCTTATTTTCTGTAAAGACTGGCATGGTCTGTGTAGATTAAAGATAGTGTGAAATGAGCACAAATCAGTCTGACCAGTTAGATCCTTAGGAATCATCACAAGCAGATGCATCTATTATAACAAATATTAATGTAATTCACTTCTAGTATGTAAGATTGCTAGAGCTCAGCCTAAGGCCTTTAACAAAAAGAAATGACACAGGTGAGATTACTCAAGTTTTCCTGTAAGATGGGAAAATGAATACAGCCCCTCGCCCTGTTATGGCCCCCTAGTGTGTTTCACATTCAACATGTTCAACATTCTGAGAACACTCTCAGAGAGTTCCTTACTTAGCCTAAAATATTTTAGTAAGTAGTCCCAGGTTAAGAGTGATTTAGGAAAGCAATTCTGACCAAGTAAGCGACAGAAACTTTTACCTAAGTAAGGAGGTGTGGCTGACCCCGTTGCTAGGTATGATGCATTATTTTAACAGATGTGATTGGTTGTCACAGACACGCCCCTTTGTGGGCCTGCAAGGTGTGGACAACCAGTGGAAATGAAATTAACTGCTGACTGTAAAAGTGTTGTCATTGTCAGTGTGATCACTGCTGCACTGTTGCATTTTTCCAGTTTTCCAAATATCTTAGCATTGTGATCATTTTATTTCTGGTGTTATAGTGTTAGGAGGGAAATGAGTGTGTATCCCTAATGGCATCAACCACACATATTATCCCTGCATGATTTAATTGGTAGCATTTCATTTATTCACTGTCATCCAGCTTTTGGAGAACATTTCTCTGACCTCTTTGTGTTTTCACCATTTTCTCCTGTGCTTAAAGTGCTTTTAAGCACAGGAGAAAATGGCCTCTTAGAGGTCCTCCTCCCTGCTACTAACAGATTTTCGTCTTAGGAGCTCTTTTAAGGTCTAAGAGGCTCTGTGAATAACTTTTATCTTTACAAGGACCTTGTCTGAACTTTTTGGGGAAGAAAGAAGAAAACATCACAATTCTAAGATTCTGTTAGAATTTCGTCACAAGGAGCAACTCTTTGTATTAGGGAGCTTTGTGAATATGGCCCCTGATCACTACTTTATATTAAAAAGAAAACTGATTGCAACATGTCTCTCCTGTAGTGCTCAACCTACAAGGCCTTCAGATATGTAGGGCTGTGGTCAACCAAAGAAAATCTCGGTCAACTGAAATCCCACCTACTTTTGAACCATTGATTGGTCGATGGGGGAAAACATGATCTCTGATCTATACTGTGGTGGAAACGCTAAACAGACCTAGGGTATAGGTATCATGTCTGAAGGGTTACTTTTGGTTACAAAGGTACCATGCCATGTTTTGTTTGGTAAAAACATGGCTATTGTGTGTCCACTAAAGCGCCTTTCCTGTCAAGAGGCTCAACGTTCACACTTGCTTGGGTCAAGTAAACTGTGTTTGGACAAGTGGAATGTCTCATGCAATTGTTTGATTGGCAGGTAAAAAATAAATGTGATATCTAATGTAACGTTAACTGAAAAAAAACCTTCTTGCTCTAACTCTGAAGCAAAGCATACTGGATACTATAGAAGTTAACTTTGTGGTCGACTGTATCATATGCAACATAACGTTACTAACGTTAAATATCTCTGGAAAGCTAGCTGTCCTGCCAGTCCAACAAGGGCTCCGGTGCACATCCCTTTCAAATGCTTTGTAATCCTGCTTTGTCATTTCTGTGACTTTGTAAAATAAATTCATCATTATAATCTGAAACTGAATGTCTTCTGGGATTATTTATCTGTTTTTCTGATTGAAAAATGAAAGCTCAGCTTGTTCAGCTTTTGGTAAAACACTGGTCACTGTCACTTTTTACCCAGCTGTTCAATCACAGTGGAGAGGGGGCAGGACAAATACCACAAAGACTTACCTTGACATACATGTTGAAAGTGCTGACAACAACAGCTGGCATTTTCAGCTGGGAAAAAAAAAATCAACCAACCAATGGGAAGGGGCCGAGGTGAGCCAGGCCCGCGTAGGATCAGTCACTGGCAATCGACTCACAATGCATTCTGCTTAGATATCTGTCCCACTTGATCCTGACTGTGTGAATAAAAGCAAAAACAGCTTGATCTAAGAGCTGATTGGTTTAGATGTTAAATCAATCAGTGTTGTATACAGCCTATGATAGTTCTAGTGCACAATAGTAATGTTACTTATTCAACTCTATAGTCAACACTTTCCCTGCCAGAGTATTACTTTAAAGTTGCCAGCCACCGCCAGCATTTTCAATCATATTCACTAATCTTTCATGATCCACAGAATATTTTGTTCTATGAATATGTGAACAGTACATGAAACTAAAGAAGAGACCTTCTGTTTTTAAACCAAAAAAAAAACATTTTATTCTATCTTATTCCATTCCTTTTTTTATCAACACAAATTTGTGCATTTTCAAAAAACAAAAAAAACAAAAAAAACATTTCGGACAAAAAGCTCATTTTCAAGTACAAAATCAATTTCACA
This sequence comes from Epinephelus moara, assembly GCF_006386435.1. Taxonomy (NCBI): domain Eukaryota; kingdom Metazoa; phylum Chordata; class Actinopteri; order Perciformes; family Serranidae; genus Epinephelus; species Epinephelus moara. The sequence goes on along the minus strand of NC_065515.1, from coordinate 41,168,158 downwards.
TTTATATTTTTAGTTTTTTCGCATTTCCTTCTGTCAGTTTGAATTGTATAAATGAAAGTAATAATAATAATAATAATGATAATAGTCTGTTTGAAGTTTAGCGGAACACCTTGCCACTTTCAGTGATTGTTCAGTGTTCTGCTGTCTCCCTCTCCTCTGTGGTCGTCTTGTCTGTGTGTCACGATCACCTTCATGGTGATCCTGTTTCGTCCCACCAAACTCATTTGCTTCTTTGTCCAAATCGGATTCAGAAGTTCTGAGTCCATCAACATCTCCAGGGCAACCATAAATTTTTCCATCAGCCCCGCATTTTCATGTGGTTTACAAGCTGCTACATTTCTGTAAACAACATCTTCTGTTTTTTTGACACAGCAGTGCTGTTCTATTTCACAAGATGTGTAACAGTGCCCCCTGTCTTATAACAGTGAAAACTGGATTGCCAGAATACCTCGTCAGTGGCAGGACAGCATTCTGTCATAAATGACAGAAAATCTAATCAATGGCGGGGATAGTGTTAAAGCATTTTGTCACCACCGCGTGCTCTAACCCACTTTCCAGACATGGCACAGGTTATCTAATCGTATCTTACCACAGGTTATTGTATATTTGTTGTGACTGGCCTGAAGCAGGACAGGGATGGTGGAAATCTTGGTTGCGTTCAGCCCCGACAAAATGTAGTGTGATGTTTATTTAAAGAGAAACTGCAGTAGGTTGAACAGCCTGTTGTGTTACGCAAGCACAATGCCTTTGAATATGTAGTTTAATTCAATTCAAAGGAGCATTTTTGGTGTTGAAAAACAAACTGTGTTCACATTGTCAAAGCAGGATGTGAAATACAAGCAAAAACTCCAAGTAAATATCTTAATATTTTCTAAATATTTGAATTTGCCCAGCTTGCACTGGACGTCAGTATGATATCAGAAATATGGTGGACCCTTTGTCAGACAGACGTTAAATTCTGGTTGGAATGAAAATGGGGTTAACGATATTTTAAATGTCCAATAGCGCTGCAATTCCACGTTGTGTGGATGTTAATTTTATGAAGTTTTGTAGACGTTGGGTTTTGTTCTTAATAACTTAAGACTGAATGTTGTTACTCTAAATCAAGATGAAGTTATGATGAGATGTTTGGAACATGTTACATTTTGGTGACCCAACAACGCAACTAAAAATGCTGACATTTGACGTCCTGACATAGAATTTTGGTCACCTAATGTCACAACCTAAATTCATTCATATTTCAATTCCTCGTACTAGAAGGCAAACCTTTGGGAGCAGGGCCTTCAGTGTGGCAGCACCCACCCTCTGGAACTCGCTTCCGCTGGAGATTCGCCAGGCACCAACTCTGGACTCTTTTAAATCTCTGCTAAAGAGGCACCTTTTCCTGCTGGCTTTCGCCAGCTAGTTGTGTTTTATGTTTGTTCATGTCATGTGATTTTGTGGTTGTCTGTGTGATTTTGTGGTTGTTAGCAATTGTGAAGCGACCTTGGGTTTCTTGAAAGGCGCTATATAAAATTGATTTATTATTATTATTATTATTATTTATTTATTTATATAAACGTTGCTACACCTAGGACACACCCACCAAATGAGAGAAATCGTATCTCAAAGCCCGTTGCACACTGTCTAACACCATTTTGAGAAAGCATGTCGTTCAACCTGGAAACCAAAGCAAAACAGTGCACACTGTTTTCAGATTGAATGTACCCCTGTTTGAACAGAAGGGGGACCAGACGCATCGGCAAGAGCGAATAAAACATGAGCTCACAGATTTGTCTGTCTCTGAGGCTACATCATGCAATGTCATGAACTTACTACACCCATTTCAAGAACTAAAAATATATTTTCTACCCTCTGTTATGCAGGCCTTGCTTATCTACTTGTTTGTGGAACTTCTTCAGAAATGTCAGGTGATGCAGCTAGAATCTCTAAAGGTAAGCAGCTAAAAATAACCTGCATGCCTTTTACTTGTTAGGCTCTATTGGTAACCCTGAGCGCAGACTTTGACACCCAACACCTGATGAAAGCAGAACCTATTTGAATACACTGAGGGGCCTCAGTGACAATGTAAGACACTGACGGAGTTTATTTATGGAGATGTTAAGTGACTGAAAATTAAGAGGATGACAGCCAAACTTGCCATCCTGTAGTATTGTAGCTTGAGACAGCAGATATGTCCAGGACATCAGGAGATGTGTCCAGGACAGTGGAACTAGCTAGAACTAACTAGATCTGCACACCAAGTAAAGCTCCCGTTAAAATGACATTTATTATAGTTTACTGTGTCATGAATTTTGGTGATAAATGTTGACAGGGGAACATTTTTTTAATTATAACTTGGATTAATTTGATCTTAGACAGGTGTGGCAGAGTGTATTGTGATGGATCAGGTGGGTGTGGAGGATCAAGCCCCCACAGAGGAAGAGGAGGAGGATGATGGTGAAAATGCAGAAGCAGGTAAAAAAAACCCTTTTTGTTAAGGGCATTCTTTGCTGATTTTCAAACACCTTTGTATTATAACAATGTGGGTAGTGTCTGTAAATGATCTGTGGTAAACCTTCCTCCATCTCGCAAGCGCCCAGATCTCCCTGCTTATTTGCCAGCGAAAACCTGCTGGATGATGCATTTCATTTCTCACAGCATATTTTCGCTGGCTTTCAAGGTGTTGCACAAACTTGTACCTCTGCATTTTCATTTGCCCGCCATTCTTTAAGCATTTTTTTTTTAAGATTAAATCTTTCTGTTAATATGAATAATATAACAGTCATGGAGTACCCAGATAACTCGCTAGAATTAGTGCAGTACATGACAAAGAATACTGTGGTGCACAAGTCATGTTTAACTCATTCCATTCATCTCTTTAGTGTTAAGAATGAAATTGAACCTTCTTAGGCCCTGATTGCATAGAGAGCATTTTGCAGGTTGCAAAAAGTGAAGTGCACTGCACTGCGTTGAATGCCACGAGTAAAAATACACTTTCTGCGCCTTTTTGTTGTTGCCAGGCAACCACTCCATGACCTCCTTACCCTAACCTTCCCATGTTATCAATCTACTGTTTATTTATTTATGTTTTTATTTTATTTATTTCACTAATCAGTAGTTAGTAGCTAGTTCCTAAAATGGACAGACAGAGGCTACTTGCTGTACCTCTGGTTGAGGGTGGGAGGCTGTCAACAGCACAGGGAAAATAGAGATCTGGGTACATGAGACCCTAAAAAAGAGCGTGGATCAAGTGGAGTACCACCAGTTCAGGTCCAGGAGCTTCGCCTCCATGATGACCATTTCTAGACTTACTTTATATAATTCTTTGTATAACTCGGAGACAGTTTGACAACCTGCTGTCTATCATCAGGCTGTATAGCTCTGGTTACCCAGCAACTGCTAACATCAGTTTCTCCACCATTGTTTATCAACTGTAAACTTGTTGTTGTGACCACCACAGAAGGCCCACCTCTCAAATCATCCGATTGGACAATGGGAAAAAGTGGAGATGACACGGGGCATTTTCCGCACTGAGTTGAAATTTTTTCAACTCGAGCTCAAAGCACTCTGGCAAAAATGCCAGGCATCAAGAGCACAGAAACGCAAGAACAGTGAACAAAAAGTTTCATTCTCATTAAAAACAATTACAAAAGGCTGCCTCCAACTGCTAAAACCTTTTCTGTGTGATTGAGGCCTTTGTCTGCCTTTTCCACTCATCAGGGCCTGCTTCGACTTCCTGTCACGTTGCAATCAAACCCTGATTTGAGTAACTAAGGGCAACTATTGACTATTTAATACTGATCCAAATAGCCTTCAGTATGATGAATCACACACCTCTACTCACATGCAAACAGTTGTTTTTGACAAATGTCATATGCCCTTATATTTATAATGATTTAACTTTTTAAAAGAAGAGATTACATACCAAATGATGGTATATGCTTGTGGTAAAATATCTAACAAAGGGATCATCTAGAAATTAGGGAGTATTACAAAATTGAGATTCGGAATTGTAAGGTCACAGTTTTCTCTCAGTAGATGAAGAGGTATCAGGATTTATTTCTTCCAAGCAGTTTCAGAACTATAAGATTCATCAAGTTACAGTGCAAATGTCCACACTATTGCAACACACAGTATTGAATTGCATCATATTGCACCATAACCTGCTGCATCAGGACAGGGCTGATTTGAATTATATCGATCTGTTAACTAGATGTTTCGGATCACTGATTGTATAGTGAGATATTAATCAAACTGATCTCTGTTGGCGAGATACACACACTAAAGCCTAATTTGTAAAAGTAATTTCTGAAACATTAACTAGGGGGAGAATACTTGTTGTTCGCAATGTCTGTTTCATGTGTATATTATCATATTTTAGTAAGAGTCCTCTCTTCTTTTTTAATTTGATATAGCAGCTGTAATAAAAACACAATTCTTCTTTTTTACTTGTTATCTTGATAAATTTAGGGAAAAAACAGCCACAGCACTAAATCAGTACAACAATGTTGTCATGTGTCATTCTCACCACAGTGGTGGTGTTGATTCAAAATTTTCAGTAATTGCTGTGTTAATGCCCTTCGCACTGGCGACAGATGTGGCCAACAGCATTTTGCTCTCTGGTTGTCAGTTTGTCCCATTCTCCTGAATGCGATATCTCAAGAACAGTCATGTCTTCAAATTTGGCACAGATGTCCACTTGGACTCAACGATGAACTGATTAGAAGTGGTGGTCAAAGGTCAAGGTCACTGTGACCTTACCTTCGTCTCATTCTGTCGGACATATCTCAAGAACACTTTGAGGGAACTTCCACAAATTTGGCACAAACGTCCACATAGACTAAAGAACGCACTAATTGGAATTTCATGGAAACTGTACTGATTGTATAGATCCTCTGTGGTGTCAGGTTGAAGATTTGATGAAGCATTCATGTTTTTACAGAAATGGATGTAAACTGTAAGAGCAACTTGACTGGTTCACTGAGGCATACAACTGTACAGTCTTTATTAGCAGCTGGCCTTTATTTGTCTGTCACAGCCATTATTCGAAAATTTGAAAATGCCGCTATCTAACTTAAGAGCATCGTGGGTATGTTTTTTTTTCCTCAGTGATGTTGCATTTGTGGCAGTACAATTCAGTAATTATCACGCCTCAAATACGATTTGGTGTTAAGCTGTTTCATGTACTTGAACCCTTTGGACAGAAATGAAATCCTAGCATTGTTATTTTATCCATGCAACATTAGACTTCATGTGCAGAGACTGTGAATGTGTGGTTGGGTTCAATAACTCCTCCGTCCAGTGGCCCTTTGTTTCCAGCTGCATTACATAGTCACCAAAGGCACACATTTATCATATGTGTATTAGTATGTGTGCATGCACCAGTGTCGCTAGTCCTTGCCCTTGGTTTGGATGAGCAACCAGCATGACAAAGCCATCTTTTATACACTGAATAACAAAAGATGTTTTTCCCCTCAATGGGAAAAGATCTGCTGAAGAAAAATAACCAGCTACTATTTTAATATTCAATTGTCAAGGTTTAATCCCCCCTTCACACACACACACACACACACACACACACACACACACACACACACACACACACACACACACACACACCTGTCTGTTTTTATCATCTCCATTACAAGCGTCATGTGGCCAAACACTAGCAGATGTATTTACACTTTCAGACCCACAGGGATATCAGACAATATGCAGAAAACCTTTCAGGCATGATTATTGGTGGTGGATTCGTGATGAGGCTTATTTCAGGCTGAGCCTATAATTTGCTAATAAAGTGCCAAATTCTCTCGTCACACTTCTGAAAGGATAGCAGGTTCATGTGGAGAAAAAAACAAACATGTTTCACATATTCACAAATGGCACTCATAACTTGATCTTGTCCTTGTTTTCAGCCGTGTGTCTGTGTATTAACATTAACAGCAACAAGATACCAGAGTCAGATTCTTTGTATGTGCACATATACTTCTATAACATTCTTCTAGAATTCTATGTGCCTAGTTTAATGGTTCTGTTGGTTTGCTTTGATGATCTACTGATGTGGAGACACATCAGACATGACTACTGCGGTCTGTTGTTTTATTTATTTTGTTGATGTTGTAAATTATCTATGATGTGATAATTTAATATCTTGTATTTTGCATTTTCTGTGGACCCCTGGAAGAGTAGTCTTTACTGTGGTATCAGCTAATGAGGATCCTCAATAAAGAATAAAGAAAGAATAAATACTTGGTTGGTACAGTTGATAACATTCCTTCCCCGTGCTGCCTTGAATGAAAATTCTGACAGATAATGGCTGTAAATATGTTAATTGAGAATTATGGCAATCACGGACACATTCATCAGTCATAAAATGCCTTGTGCCTGATTTTCCTCGTGCTGACAGTTTTTGGAGCTCTGCAACAAAAGCCCCAGATCAGAAGCAAATCAACGTTGGCTCGGCGCTCACATATCAGCGTTCAAGGGCTACATGTGAACTGTTTAAAGACATTAGTTGAGAGGCTCGGCGATGCATCACAGATGCACCCCAGATATCTAGCAGGCAAAATATCTATATCTGTTGGGGACTTTGTTGATGAGCTACAGCCAGTGAGAGCGAGAGACATGTTGAGACAAGCAGCACTGCAGTGCTGTGCAAGGTGTGTGTTTTTTAGAGGGAGAGAGAGAGAAAGTGAAAGAGAGAGAGGACGAGAAGGTTTACTATTGCACTCAGTGTCTCTGTAAGTTATTCGTGTAATAACTTAGTCTGAACAAGACTTTGTCCATTTTTGACTTTGATTTTTTCTAGTTAGGGCCCCCTGACCGTGGGTTGTGGTTTAACCCTCACATCACAAGAATTATTGGTGATTTCTCCTGGTGAAAGATCTTGTAGTGTGTGCTCCCCTTCACTGGTCAGTCATGTAGTGGGAAAAACACACCGACTTCAAGACCCCTGTTTACAAGACAGGAAGTTGTGTGAACAGTACAGCCATCTGAGGACTTTGGAAGCCATGTTGTGTGACGTAGGCTTTAAGCATGTAGCTCTGATTGCTTTAAATCCCTGACTGACCTCTCGTGGTACTGTATGTGTGGAGATGGTTGGTCATAGGCAGTAAATTCTCCAGTATGTAACTGGATGTGACAATCACCTACTGTGTCTCAGAAGCGTATTGTGCAGTTGTGCATGAAGAGGCATTGGAAACAAAGTAGACAATTATGCCTGGTACACACTACATGACATTTCTGTCTGTTCTGACAGTCACTATGTCACATTATGCGATTGTGGAGTCATAAAATCGTGCTGTGACTTGGCCGACAGACATGACACACTACACGATGGTCCACACCAATCATCCCCGGTCGTCTTTCATGACATGTGTGATGTCATCAGGTTATTCTTTTCCTGTTTTTATTAGTTTTACTATTATTTCAGTCACTGTGTCTGTTCATGTGCCAGGAGCTACATTTAAAGTACCATATGCAAACATGCAAGTCACTGAATCCTCCACAACAAGTTCCTGCAAATGTTTCACGATAAAAGCGAATTTAGAAAATGAAGGGACTCTCTCAACTGAAGTTATACGGGGCTTTTAATTTGAAAAAGATACAGGAAGTGTTGAGTTTGAAATTACGGCGCAATGCAAACGGGAGCAGATAAAAAGTAAAGATATAAAAATACGGAGGGACTAATAAATAACATCATGTTTATAATGTAGTCTGTTCAAAATTAAGCTGGTAGCCTCTGCAGTTGTGGTGAGTAAAAGCCCCTCCACTATTTTTGTATTTTCTTACTTTATGTTTGTCTCCATTTTAAAGAAGTAACATTGTTTGCTAGCTTGATGCAATTGGCTGGGTTGATAAAGTGGTTCTGCAGTTTAACGCCATAATTTTTCCTTTTATACTCTGTTGTGGTAATATCCCTAGAGGATGTATCTAAAACCCTGGGGTGTTGTTGTCATACAGTTGTCTACGGCAGCAGACCACTCTGTGTTACTGTTGGTCAAAGTGACGGCTGTGACGGGAGCAGTCGTGAACGACAAAACGAAAATCAAACATGCTAGATTTTCTGTGGGAACGTCGTGAGGCGTCCAAGACATGGCGTCGGTTGTTGTTAACTATGACACACTACATGAGATGAAATGATGGATTATCGTGTACGATACTCATTGTCGTTCATGATCCATCCCAACACTGTAGGTCACTGCGTTGGTCTAGAATCGAGCTGATATCGCGTAGTGTGTACCAGACATTAGACCTATTCACCAAACACAACGTAGCTCTTCAGGCTATGTGTCAGAGAGTACCTGCTATTTATTTTCTAAACTTCACTCTGATTCTTTTCCCTTGACAGGATAATTGGCGAGTGTTAAAAACCTTTTTTTTTTTTTTTTTTTTTTACTTGTCACGTTTTCTCAAGCGTAGACTACAGGAAAATTTATCAATTTAGTGAAACCAGGAGTTTCTTAGGTCTACATTTGTCAGCTGCTTGGACTATCTGAGTATATAACTGAGTATAATGGCTAATTTGTTGTCTGTGTACCTTGCCATATTTTGTCTGGCCTTAAGCCCATGGGCCCACATCAGTGTTTGACTGGTTGTGTAATTACTAGTTCTAACTAGTACCACAGAGCAACTCAAAGCAAGTTCAATGGGATCATTACTTTAAAGTCAATGGACCTAAAAATCATCTGTCAGCTAATTTCTACCATCATTGTATAGTTCTTAGATCAACAACAGATAGTGCCAGTCAGGCATGTTGGCTGGCAAATTGACAAAATTCAGTGTCAGAAGTTTACAAAGAAACATCTGAATAAGCCCGATGCTTTTTGGAAACAAGTCTTGTGGACTGATGAAGTTAAAATATAACTTTTTGGACACAATGAGCAAAGGTATGTTTGGAAAAAAAAGGATGCAGAATTTCATGAAAAGAACACCTGTCCAACTGTTAAACACAAGGATGGATCGATTGTGCTTTGGGCTTGTGTTGCAGCCAGTGGCACAGGGAACATTTCACGGGTAGAGGGAAGAATGGATTCAGATAAATTACAGCAGATTCTGGAAGCAAACATCACACCATCTGTAAAAAAAAAAAAGCTGAAGAAGAGAGGATGGCTTCTACAACAGGACAATGATCATAAACACATCTTGAAATCCACAATGGACTACCTCAAGAGGCGCGAGCTGAAGGTTTAGCCATGGCCCTCACAGTCTCTCAACCTAAACATCATTAGAAATATGTAGATAGACCTCAAAAGAGCAGTGCGTGCAAGACAGCCCAAGTATCTCACAGAGCTAGAAGCCCTTTGCATTGCCTACTGTCACGGCTAAATATGAGTCTAGACAGACATGGATGTAAACTGTAACTGCAACTAGACTGGTTTGTGAGGCATACAACCACAAGGCGGTGATTCTAATTTCTTTGGCTTTCTCTGTCTTTAAATAGGCTTTTAACAAGCAATGTGAATCACAGCTGAGCTGACAGCGGTGCTCTGAGTTACCAGTGAGAGGAGCTGCACTGCTAAAAGCTTCTGGTTCGTGCAGTGAGAGTGTTGACTCACGGAAGTCAGTTCACTTTGAAAATACATTTGCTGGTACATGTACTGAACACCTGTATTTTAAAGGGAAGTATTGTACTTTTAACTCCACTACAATTTTTTTCCAACAGCTATTCAGTTACTAGTTAATTTGTAGATAAAGAATTTACAACTAAACATCTGGTCAGTTTATAAAATATGATACATTAAATACAATCCAGTATTTAACAATATCATTTTTACTTGTCACACAATTGTGATTATCATAAAAGATCTGAATTTTTCTTCCACCACCAGATTAGAATTTGTATCCACTAGTATAAACAGCATTATCTAATCAAATAAGACAGTAACTCCTCTTACCCATTAAAGTTGCATGTGCATTCTGAGCAGTTGCTGGTGTCAAGGACTGGCACCTTCTTTTATTTAAACTCAAGCAGTGGCACAGATGGTGACGGTGGTGTGTTTCAGTGTGTGTGTGTGTGTGTGTGTGTGTGTGTGTTTTCAATACCCTACTCTTATATTACGGACTTCTGCATTGCCATTAATTTAACATGCTTGTTTTGACTATCATGTTTAATAATGTACACTCTGCCAGGAACACTCACATTAAAGTTATAGCACCATAAACAGGCAGTATAATTATGATTGGCTGTATGGTTTCCGCCCCCTCCATGGAGCATGCACGGGAGCTCAAACCAAGAAGAGCAGCAACAGACCCTCTGCAGAACATGCTGCAACAGCTTGTTAAAGTTCAGATAAGTTGACAGTTTAAGGAAGCTTTAAGATTCTTTAAAAGAGCAACACATAATGCAGTTAATGTATGTGAAAATAATGAATGACATGGTGGAGCTGAGCAACAGCAGCAGCTGTTGCCGAAGGCAGAATGTTTTTGGATTGTCCATCCCTCCGTCCATTTGTCTGTCCCACTCTCTTGAACGCAGTATTTCAAGACTGCCTCTAGGGAGCTTCTTAAAATTTCGCACAAAGTTCGACTTGGACTCAACAATGAACTGATTAGATTTTGGTGGTCAAGGTTCATGATCATTGTCAACTTACTCATGTGTTATTTTTGTTAATGCCATATCTCAAGAACACCTTTGGGGAAATTTTCAAATTTGGCACAAACATCAGCTTCTACTCAATGAACTGATTAGATTTGGTCAAAGGTCAAGGTCACTCTGATCTGGAAAATCTGATCTGTTTTTGTGTATGACTCGAGAATTCATATGCAAATTATGACATCATTTCACACAAATGTCTAATAGGATAAAATGATGACATGATGACAATATATATCAGAAGGTAAAAGGTCAACTTCACTGTGACATCATAATGTTCTGCAAAAACACTTTTCCAGCCATTGTTTAGCGTCATAACTGATGAACAGGTCGTATACTGAATTGGTGACACTATTCTTGGGTGTCCACCTTGAAACTGTGCTGATTGTATAGATCAGTGGCCCTCAAATGGCAGCCTGCGGTCCGCATCCGGCCCACGAGCCGCCTATTTACGGACCGCGGACCGCACTTTTTTACTTTCAATTTTGAAGTGGTACACTTATCGATACTTTGCCAGCAGTAGGAGCCTAGATTGAATAAAAACAGCATGTTTCAAGTAGGAAAGAAAAGAAAGGTGTTGAAAGGTTTTGTTTTTATATTTATTTTAATTTACGTCAAAATGGAAATGGCATTTCATTTTATTTTATTGTGTATTTTTGTTGTTTTGAACAAAAAGGACACTTTGTTTTGAATATATAACTATAATAAATGGCATGCAAGTATTTTCCTACTTTTCTCATCATCTGTAGTCTGGATGACATTTTCAGAGATGTAGGAGGAGTTTGCAGTAGTTTCAGGTTTGGTGTATTGACAGCCTACATCTGTCTTTGTCTTTCAGATACAAGTTTACTACAGCAGGATGCAACAGCTCTACACAATCAAGCTGAGAGCCTGCAGCCCAACCTTCATCTGCTCGGCTACCTCTTCCTCTCCCGGCCTATGAGCCACGCCTTCAACTGCATCCTCCTCTTCCAGTTGTAAGTTACCATGGTGATGACAGAGCCCATAATTTTGCAGGATCTTAAAGATGCAACATTTACCAATTGCACAATCAACAACACTCAGTGTAAAAGAGAGGATGTGGGTGGATGTGTTTTTCCCATCACCGTAGTTCATTTGTGCTGTATGTGGAGTTCTATCTTAGTTATTAGGCTGTGAGCTGTTTTCTCAAAGAAGTAGCTCCCATTTAAGATGTGCATACGTAAACAGGGGTGATCACAATTGTCTCCCAACAGCATGTTTGAATCTTTTCCCCCAGCATGTTTAGTACATCTCCACGTCACCACCAAATATTTAAATTAGGCCCGTTTCCACCGCAGGAACTAAGGGGTAATTTTACGGGGCCGGGGCCGTTGGTGCGTGTCTCCACCGCAGGAACCACCCCCTAAGGACAGAGTTCCGGAACTTTTACAGGGGCTAAACAAGTCCCTGCCTCGGGGTAGGTACTCAGAACGGCCCCGAAAGACTCCTGGCTGGGGCTTGGGGTTTACTTGGTGCTGATTGGATATACTCAAGGAGGGATGTGACGTGAACAGAAAGCTACAAAATAGCCGGCATTTTTAAAACTCAGCAGACGAGGGTTAGCTCGTTCATATAGCTTCCGCCGCCATGTAAAAAAAACTCACTAAATGGCCCGTGAAAAAAATATTCTTTCCAGCGGATATCTTAGTTACAACATGATTGAGCTAGCAAAGCAGTTTTGTGTTGCTATGTGTGGTATTTATTCAGTTATGGGAAATCACGATGTCTGGAAAGCATCAGTAGTGGCTGCAGCTGACAGGGACAGCTCACAACAGCATCTGTTAAAAGCCTCCCGTTGTCGGATACGACATGAAACTACTCCAGTTAGCTCAATCATGTTGTAACTAAGACATCCGCTGGAAAAAATGTTTTTTTCACGGGCCATTTACTGAGTTATTACAGACACCGCTATCGGCTAACAGCTAACAACGTCCCTACGTCGCCCCGGTCAAAATGGTCGCGCAACGATTACGTCACATCCAGAGCCCGTAACTTTACAGGAACCTTCCTCGTACTCCGCTCTCTCAGTGGAGACACGGCGGTTGAGAGAGCCGAGCAAGAGGACGTTCCTGTAGTAGTTCCTGCCCCCCAAATAGTACCGGGAACTTCTTCAGTGGAAACGGGCCTATTGTTATTTTCAATCAATAGAGTGGGGTGTGGAGACCTTAAGAGGTCTTTTAGGGGTTTAGTGAAATTCACACACAATTATCAGAATTATACAAGAATGACTATTTTAATGATTGGTTTCACTGTAAGCACAACAGTGGGTCCGGTGTCCTTATAAAAATTGTATGAATTTGTTCCAAAGATGATCAACACTCATGATCTATAGCGCATGGTCAAAAGTGCATGACACATAATCTGGGAGCAAAATAAGGCAGAAGGAGCAAAGGGGTTTGATTTAGTCCATTGATTAATCATAGGTGTGTTTTGGGTGTAACATTCAACCAACCAAAGTGTCATCTCCCATTCCCTGGGAGCTGGGTATACCTGTACCTGGCGCACTGCTATTTACATGGCAAATTTTGGCAAATTGGATATGTTTTGGATAGTTTTCTGCTGAGAGTAAGGGTACAGGTACATATGAGCAAATGTAGGCGTGTGACCATCGCCTGCTTACATGATATTTGGGCTGAATGTGGGCAGTGCCAAGTGTGATGCAAACAGATAGTTAGCCTGCTAGCTAACAAATGAATGTTAGCTAGCTAGCTTGCTAATAAATACTGCGTAATATGACGTTATTGGTACATTTTGCATTTTCTTAAAGTTCCTGCCTGCCTCCAAGGCAGCATCTCTCATGTCGGGTAGTTTGTACTTTTCTGGCTGGTTAAACACATCAACAGTAATATCTCCTCCACACATACTTCTTTGCTCTTGGGACTGTGACTTCCCCAGTCAAAGTTCACTAAAGTTAAACTAAGGTGACCGGATTTCTGAGATGAAAATCGGGGACATTTTCAGTGCGGTGGTGAAAAATCATTAAATATTATCATTATGAAATAAAAAACGGGGACAAGTACTTTTTCATGTATTTTGACCAGCTTTTATTACAAAAAAGGTTGCAATCAAACAAATGAGTGACATCACCAACCATCCATCCACTGAGGAAGACAAAAATATCTTAATCTTGTTAGCTTGAGTTAGGATGGATTTTTTTGGTCAAAGGTTTCAACTCATAACTGAATACTGAACTGATATTTATGACACAAAAGGTGGCAATCAAAAAAAGGGATGACATCACCGTGATCCCCTCATTCATCCACCTCCGTAGCCTCCGCCTCAGGAGCCTGGGTAGAATAAGAGCAGAGGAGAACATGAGAAAAACTGCAAGAACAGAGCCAATAGTAAGTGAATAGTTTCTTAAAGAAATAACATCAGTTTTGGTAATATACTTATATAATTTAGTCATTGTGCTCTTTTTTATATGCTCTATGTAATTGCCTCTGTTTGAAATGTGCTACATCAGAGGTTCCTAAACCTTTCAGACCATGTATCACTATGTACCAAACCAAATTTCCAAAGTGCAACTTTCTACTGCAGATATGATTTTTTCATACAATAAAAATAACTGTATCCCCCATGCAACAGCATCAGCAAGGCTAAACAACATCAACAAAATGCTACTTTATTAAAATCAAAGAATAGCCTACATTTATAAAGTGCACTCACAAAAGATAGAGATAATATTGTCATCTCATGGTAATCTAATATAACAAGTTACACCTTCACTAACAACAGTGACATACAAAACAGTGACATAGGGCATCATCTAATCAGATGGTCTGCATTTATAACTACTAAATTCATTGGTTACCCACACAGCAGTGACTGGTGCCAGCCCGACACAAAATACAGCAGTTAACACACACAACTATTAACCATTTACTTATTATTTATTTATTATTTTAACACAGTCTCAGGTCCCTATGCCTCCAGGAAAATCCTATGCTACCAAAGCAGTCTTCCACCTCCTCCTTTTCTAAAACAGAGCCACATACAATGTCATCACCTGGTAATCTCACGCTAACGTTACAGCTTCACCAATGACAGATATAAAAACAGTGACATCATGTTAAAGGAGCAATGAGCAAAATTCATCATTTCTAGATTGAAGGAATTAAAAAATTGCTATGTGAAGAACTAGAGGTGTAATTTCATCTGGAGTATAGCATGACCTCACACATCCTCTCTCTGTGTTGATCTCCAGCCCCTTGTTTACAAACCGGTCCGGCTGCGCGTTCATGTACGTTCATGTGAACCCCCCCCCCCGAGCCCTGGTTTGTTATTCAGGTTAAAGTGGGAAGAAGCAGCGGGTTTGAAGTGGAGGCTGCGGAGGAAACACCGGGATGGGTTAATGTCTGGAGCTTGAGTTATTAGCGGCTCGGTCCCAACAATGGGTCAGGCGATACGGTTGTGTTAAGTGAGTAAGTTTGCCCGGCAGCCCAGCTAACATTTTCAATTAGCATTGTACTGGCGAGCCAGGCGTGCAGCCCGCGAGGTTACATTTTTGTAATATATTTGCTGAGATGGAGGCGAGGCTCAGTGACTAGAAGAGCTGGTAGAAGCGTTCCATAGCTGTAAGTTACTCCAGTAGCCGGTGGCAGCCGACTTGGCTAGAGACATCGCCGGATCCCGGCTAGTGCTAACACCGGGAGCTAACGCTAACGTTCCTCCTCTTCTCCGTGAGTGAGAGCGGGCTCGCGGGCTGCTCAAGCTCCGGACACACTTTGTTTTGGTCTACAGGCAGTGCACCACAGCAAACCTAGCGGTGAAACAATTTCGCTTTTTGCCCCTTTAACGTTCACTGACTTTTATAACGTTACGTTAGGTCTTCAGTTCAGATTAAACAGACGTACTGCATGTTACAATCATACTTAGCCTACTTTCCCTCACTTCACACACACACACACACACACACACACACACACACACACACAGAGTCAAGTCTACTGCCAGCTCACACAAAATAAATAAGTTCATACACAACATACCATTTAACGCGGCCGCTGGTCTCCTCTTCTCTCCTTTCTGCCGCCTCTAGATTGTTGTTGTTGATGCTGCTGCGTCTGGTCGTGCTTCCTGATAACGTCTGTACATCATACGACATCTTGCGTCGGTGATGCATTTACTGACTACTGTAATAACTGGTGTTTGAGTCTGCTCGCATTTTTCCCCCATTCAATGTCAAAATCGAGGACATTTTCAGGGACAGCTTTTATCAGGGACAGGTCACCCAAATCGGGGGCTGTCCCTGGAAATCGGGGACGTCTGGTCACCGTAAGTTAAACTCCAGGTGATGGCAAGATGTACATTTGCTTCACCACCAGAAGCAAATATGTTGTCCACCCCTTCACTCGCACTGAATAGCAGCAAATGGAAGGTGAATGTTCAGCATTGTTAATTTCTCGTGTGTGAACGGGCCCTAATGCAGTCAGAGCAGTAATGTCACTGCAGCAAATATCGTGCAGCATTTAAGCACCAAACCTAAGAACTGTAGTAATAAACTTGACAGAGGAAACAGAACTAAACTTTAAGCTCCTACAATAATCAATGAAGTTACGCTGCTCTTGTGTGTGTAAAAGTGCACAGTCTCTCTAATGGAGAATCAGACAGCAGCTCTGCAGCTCTTTGTCACAAGCAGAGTGTACACGTCTTGTGAAATGACCTATGTAGGCACGTCTTAGTATCTGAATAAAGCACCCCTTAAAGAATAGGATTCAAATAAACACAAGAAGTTTGTGCTCTCAAAAAGGATCAACACTCAGTGAAAAACCTAAGCCCTATGATAAGCTAATGTGGCAAGGCTTAATTATACAAACCAATGAGCAGTGATAACTAGCATGTCTTTGGGGTCATCGGGTGGGAACCTCCTTTCACCAGTGTTTCGTCTAGTTGGTCCCACGACACCTCCATGAGGCTAGACAGTGATCTCTGGCGTCCCAGAGACACTCCCCTAATGCCAGGTCTCACT
>NC_065515.1:41095947-41150877 GCF_006386435.1 Epinephelus moara | reverse complement strand
CTGACATTATTTCTTCTGTAATAGATAAACTGGCTACATTTAATTGCTTCATCTGACATTTCCCTCACTGTCTTCCTCAAACTCTGTCCCCGCACTCCGAGGTACAAACTATTTCCTGGGGAACAACAAGCTTTCCCCCTAAATCTACTGTGCCATTTTGACTGAAGATCAGGATTTTGTTGGTCACCAGTGCAGTTGCTTTCTGTTGTGAAAATATATCAATACACAAACAATGCACCTGATCACACCGCATTGTAAGTTCTGCAGTGTAGAAGGAATCCGGAGAACCTGGGGAAAACCTGCTGCAGCATGTACCAAGCTGTGGATAAACTTAGTGCCTAGCTGGTGAGTATGGTGGAGCATTCATAATGAATATTGTATTCATAAGGTGGCCAGAAACATGAGTCCAAATGAATGCTAATGTTGCTCCATGTCTGCTGAATGTGCAAATAAGCAGTGTAGTTTGTTAACAACATATTAACCTTTATAGATATTAAATTATTGTAGCATTGACAGCTTGTTGCACTGCCCCCAGTAAATGCAGACTTTGATGTTTGATTAACCCCCAGAGGGAAATTGGTTTACATTGTGGGTACTAAATTTGACATACACAACAAAACATTAACAGAAAAAAAGAAAACAATTAGCAGGCAGTCAAAGACATAGACACCCACAGTAAACAGTACACAGTACAACACGACACAGACCTGCTGCAGCGCTTATAATGTTTTTGTTTCCAATATGACTGCCCTCTGCCTTTTGAATATGTTTAACAGTTGGACTAAATAATGAACTAAGAAATAATTATAAGCTAACATGAAGCTAGATACTTTACTTTTTCTTAAATATAAGATACAAAGCCCTTATTATGACTTACTCCTAATTTCAATCCAGGTCATAATAATGAGGACATATAATCAGAACAAAAGATGGAAAAGCTTCCATGACTTGTTTTTAACAGCATGTGAAAAAGATATGGCACAGATTTTTCTGTGTACTAACATCAGTACAGACTAAAGCTAAAATACTGACCCAAGACATATCATATCATATATCATATTGTCTCAATTAAAAGCCACATCTTAGCTTGTGTGCTGTATGAATGTTGCCGAGTCATTTCAGTTTCAGTGTTCTGGACCAGCCCAATCTCTCAGCTGAGCCAGGGCCACAGACTTGTATAAAAACTGTCCTTGAGCTTCAGACTTAATATCTTTGGCTTCTGCTGCACAGTCTTGAGATATTGAGAGTTACAAGCCTGAGCCAAATCCTGATAAAATATGATCATTGCTGCAGCATCTGCAGTCCACCAACTTTTTAAGATTACCAGCCTGTTTTCAGTCTGTTTTTTCTCCTTCGTGTAAATCTGACAACTGGTAAATGACACTTGTTATTGAAATCTGAATCCATTGTGACTGGTTGATTTAGAAATGTTCTCAGTATGTAAAAATACACAATGCAATTAATGCTGACACAAAAATACTGTACATTGTTATAAATCACAAATATACTGTAATTTGAAGAAACTCACACCATATTCTTTCTATAAAAGCAAAGGGATGTTTGATTTCCCTAGTGGAGAACATTTTGTTTCTGTTACCTATCAATTTCTCCAATGACCACACACTAGTTGTCTGTCTGCTTCTTTCAATCGACTAATGGTCTGAAAAGTCATTGTATAGACTGATATTTAATTTTTATCTGAGAAAAACACTGATGCCTCACCCAAAAACAACCCTAACCTACATTAGAGTTAGGATCAACTCTGGCTGCTGGGACAGCCACTGGATGGACATTTACTTGTCTGCCATGTTATATACATCCATCCATCCATTTTCTAACTGCTTATCCTCTTGAGGTTCGCGGGGGGTGCGAGTCTATCTCAGCTGACATCGGGCGAGAGGCAGGGTACACCCTGGTCAGGTTGCAAGGCTATCGCAGGGCTGACATGTAGAGACAGACAACCATTGACACTCACATTCACACCTATGGGCAATTTAGAGTCACCAATTAATCTATTCCCAACCTGCAAGTCTTTTGACCGTGGGAGGAAGCCGGAGTACCCGGAGAAAACCCACGCTGACACGGGGAGAACATGCAACTTCCGCATAGAAGGAACCCTCTTGCTGTGACAGTGTTAACCACCATGCCCCATGTTATATACAGCATAGTAATAATAAAGAATGTGGGGAAAAAATAGATTAACCTAAGTATCCCAATTTTATTTTCACAATTTTTTAAAAATTGACATTTAATGCCGTAATCAATAATTCAGATGCAGAGGTGCCTCTTCTACTGTGGTAATCTGCAAGTAACGTGATGTCATATCCTTTCCAAGAAAAAGTTGAAGCAAGAAAACAGAATATGGCAGACGGTCCGAGCACACACACCTTCATCTGCTTCAATGGCATCTTGAATTCAGCCAGCCCAGCACAAACTTCCTGCTCGATCAGCAAACTTTCTTTTGCTGCCATTACACAGATAAGACCCAGCTGCTGTGAACCCTGGTGCTGGGGTTTGCATTTGGGAGAGGAGGAGCGGTGTGGTTAGTTAATAGGCTTGGGCAGTATCATGGTATTACAGTATACCAGGGTATTTAGAAATCCCAATGGTATGGTTTTCAATACCGTCAGAAATAGAGATGCTCATCTTTATATTAACCTTATACTGTTGAGGCAGTAATAAGGATGTTTGTCATGTAGCACACATCATGTTCCACATCAGGTCAGTCTGGTGCAACAAGCAGCTGAGCTCACTGCAAGTGGTGGGGAAAACATCACAGGACTATAAAACAGTGTGAGAGAGACAAAGGTGGGTGTGGTGATCAAGGAGCCGTTTGGCCTACAAAACAAAATAGATGACAACAGAGAACTACAAGATGGTCAAATCAAAGCTGGCTTCAGATCGGGGGAGGTGTTTGTCTGACCGTGTGGTCAGGACAACGACAAAGGAAGAGAAGTGGGAACTTTGAGTTGCCTCTTTGGGTGTAGCTCTGTTGACAGCCTATTTGTTAATGAGTGTATGTGAATGTGATTTGTGTGCATAGGGTCTGGATCAATGCAGAGGATGTTTAGTTGCATGCAATATGTTGTCTGTGAACAGCATTAGCAAACTAAACTCTTAGCTTTGGCGAAACCAACTAACCAATAACCTAACTGCAAACAATCACAACAGTAACTCAGTAAACAGCATTAAATCACATTCAACAAGTTAAACAGTCTTGCTTAGCCTGTACAGCTGTGATAAAGCTATGCCCAGTTGTTACATTACCGATCCTTGAATAGACGGAAGAAAGAGTCGCTTTGTGGTGTGCTGCTTTTGTTAGCTGGCAGGCTGGAAAGACCTGTGGTTCCAGAAGCAGTCTTTGTTGTGTCCTTGTTCCAAAACTGGAAGCCAGTCACTCAGGGTCCTTGCAGAGTTAGACGCTGGGGTGCTAACTCAACTTGGCTCTCCTTGTCGCTGGAAAGTTAGCTGCTTACCTTGTGCTTGCACCTCTAACTTCTTTGGATCAAGTCAAGAGAGTCTGTGATCAGAGGTGTGAATTAGAGGTGTTTTACAAGGAGTTAACAAGGCAACTAAGCCAACGCTAGTCTTAGTTCAACGAAAGAGGGAAACTTGGATTCAGAAACTGTGGTAGGGTTGATGGTAGTATGATATTCATAACTGTTGTTGTTTTTTTTTACTTGTTCATAATCACTTTAAAATAAGAATCATTGTGTTGTTGTCACCTTAGAATCAACCGGTTATATCTACAAACAAAGCGGCCCCCACAGCCCCCACAATAAATCAATGTATGGGAAACACTGCAAGCTTGATAAGGAGGGACAGCTAAATGTAGCAGTTTGTTTACTTTAAAAAGTCTAGATTTTTTTTCACTATTGTACAAACATCTTAGTAAATAAGTAAGTGAAGTATATATAATAAAGTACCTTTCACAGAGCAAGGTCACACTGCTTAACTGGATTAAAACTGTTACATAAACACACTAAACATTGATTTATTACCACTTCTCTATGCAGGTGCTGCGGACATTTAAGTCAGAAATACTGATTGACATGAGATGTGCAATGTTTTTGTGATTATGTCTCATGATATACAGCTTCTAGAAGTGAATGATTTCAACTTTTCCCATGGTCTAGTGTTAAAAACGCAATTCACAGTAAAATTTAATCCTAATACTTTTTTTCTATTATTAATTATAGGCAAATAATAATACACATAGCACAGATGACAACATGACATGACAATGTAGTCTCACAAACAAAGAAAACAAAAAAGAAAAAAAAAATAGACTTATACAGAACAAAGTGAATAAAAGAAAATACATTAAAGTTAGTCAGATCACATCAGTAATAAAAAAGATGAAGATGATAGTATTAGTACATAAAAATTACATTTATGTGACAGGTAGAGCGTAAAACAGATAGATATTGAATCTGCACCCAAGTATCAGGATAGTAGTGAATCAGGAGATAAGTATATCGCCCCAGCCTTTGTAGTTATTATTAATATTGTCATCATTTTTGTTTATTTTTTTTGTGTAGCATAAATCAGTATTGTCCGGTACTGTTTGTATGATATGTTTGCGGCATTGACAGGGTTTTGTGTGGATGTGTGTATTTTTTGATGTGTGTGTCCTTTCGGGCACAGAGGGACAGAGCTTTTAGTATTGCTTGTGGAAGGTCTTGTTATCAGTGTGCGAGCAGCTCTGTAACACCTGGCCAATCGATAGTTCCCTCATTGTGTTCAAGGAGGCTTAGTGGTCGATCAATGCAGAGGCTCCACCGCACGCACGCACACACTCACACACACACACACACACACACACACACACACACACACACACACACACACACACACACACACAAAACATGACCTGTATCTTTTACCCTTGCCACCCCTTGGTCTTTATGTACTGCCCTACATGGTGGAGCTGTTGTACAGCACACACAATGACACACTCACACCGTATGTAGCACAAAGAAACATGCAAATATACACACAGAGAATTCAGTGAATGCACATAATTCAAAGTGACCAATAGAGAAGTTAGAGATACCAAAACAAATTGTTTGCTGATGACAAATTAAATAATTGCACATAATTAATACACAATAAAATTGTGTGTATGTATTAGGTGTACCTGCTTCAATGTAATATATCTAACTATTCATAATTAAAGTTTGGAGAATGAAACCATAAAACTATTGTACTTTATTCTGCCCCACTAAGCCAGCTTACATACACATGCACACATGCAGACGGTGATAAATTAAAGGGAAATTCTCTCTAATGAGTGGATAACACAGCAGAAAATAGCCGAAATACTTCCATAGAGGAATGAAGGTAAAATGTCCAAAACATTTACAAAGATCTTTGCTGTCCTTACTGAACTTTATCGAAAACTTATCTTAATTTTCATGTACAGTAGCTATGTTTGTTAAAGAGAGAATCTTCATGCAGATGTGCAGATTCTTTGAGAACTGCCTCAAAGAATCAAAGAGCAGTGCCTTTTTTTGCCAGATCTAACTGTGTAACCATTTGCTATAAGTACTCAGTTCCTTGATGTTATTTCCCCTGACTGAACTTGGAGAATCTGTCTCAAGGAGCACTGAAGTTGTTCTGGAGGGTCATGGTTGACAACTTTAACTTCCCTTAATTTGTCACCCATCTGTATGTATTGTGTTGATGGATCATTTGGAATCACTCTCAAAGATGTTGTATATAATTACAGTCTTTGCACAAGCATGCTGGTAACATTTATGTGAGAGTGTGTATCAATGTGGGTTAACTCTTACACTGCTATTCTGCTTTCTACCTATTAGATTTAGTATCAGGCTTCACACAGATTAGGTTTAGAGTTTGCAGTAATGCTTGGTATGGTTTTTACTTGTTGGCATTGGATAGTATGTGTTATTGACCAATAGTAATGTGTGGACATGAGCTCAGCAGTCCTGTTGTCTCCCAGAAAATAAGTAAGTAGTGCACTGTCACACCCCATACTGATGGTCAATTTTAGGTGTTACACTAGAGATATAAAAGAGGTCTGGGAGGGCAATAAAGCAGCACAGATGCACATAAATGGGGCTTTTCAATTGGCACTTTTGGCCATGCTGAGTCAAACCATTCTCTGTGGATCTGCATTATTATTACTAGTTTAACCACACCAAGTTGTGCTGAGCTGTGCCCGAGATGGACCCTCTCCAGGGTATGGCCACCAGTGTACCCACCTGTCTCCCCCTAAAACAAGTGTGCATTATGAGACTCAACTCATGTCTGTGCACGAGACCAGGGAGAACAACATTTTTCTGTTAGGGATGCACTGATTTATCGGCTGAGAATCGTTATCAGCCAATATTCACCATATTAACTGCCATCAACCTATCAGAAAATAAGAAGACGTTCACTGATGGCAGTGGCCAATGTTTTTTTGCTGCGTCACATTGGTTTTGCACAGGCTAAAAAAGCTTGGGACTTGAATTAATGGACAGGTACAAGAAGAAAACAATAACTGTTTGGTAGATGGGCTTTGTGATCTCAGTGTTGTGTGACAAGATGTCTAGCAGCAACCAGCATCCCGACGTCCAGAGGACATTAGAAAATGTGTTTAGGACAAACCAAAATCTTCCTTGGGACACTGCTGTGATGAAAGGATGCAGTAAGCTCACTACTGATGTGTCAGAGGATGCACCCTATTGTTATCACTATCACCTATCACTCAAGACAAGCCATCATCAGTTAAAGACGCACTTTCAGGCAGGTAGCCCTGTTGTAATGGAGATTCTTGAGAGCCAGAGAGTTCAAGAGAGTCAGAGTTTCTATCCAAATGAGCAAAAATTAAGCGCTTAATCCCTGATGATTTTACTTACATTAAAATATAGTTCATATCTTGAGTTTGAATCATCTCATAGCTTCCCTGACATCACACATTCTCTGTTCTTTGTTTTGGAAAGTTATTCTTGTTTTAAAATGTGGCTCAGACTGCTGAATACAAGAGGACTGGCCTGCATGAAACTTCCTAAATTTGTTGGTATTTCCTTTTAAGATTTAAAAGCGAGGAGATTTGAAAGTGTGGGTGTAACTCAGCTCTCCAAAATAACACTTAGCTGTCTGGAGAATCTGCTAATGGATTTGCACTCTCAACAACCAACTGTTGAGAGATTACTGAGGCTTAAAGTTATAAGGAACGGAACAGATGTTGAGCTACAAAAACCTTGTCTTGTCATTCACTTTGGATTGAAGCCTACTGTAAAAACACTCATTTTGTTAAGCAACATCCAGCATCTTTGTGAAGGCACAACATTTTCCAAACAGATTTCTGGCTTGATATAAGTGTGTGATGCTCAAAGCACATATGAAATGTATACAACCAAAGCATTTGCTTTAAGTAGCCCCCAAAGGCAACTTGTTTTGAGGAAATCTGAAGTAGAGAAGTTGTTGAGGATCAAGGGAACTGCGCTGCAAACAAAAAATGATTTTAAAATTAAATCTCTTAGCTGTTCATAGCCTCGGGTGTTATGATGAGGCAACATCCTAATGTTTAATACAACAGAGGAGTGCTTGTTTAACTTTTGACTTTATTGTTAGAGATGACAAGTAACCAGAACAAAAGATGATCTAACAACCTCTCTTTTCTCCTTTTTTCTTTCTCTTCTCTTCTTCTTTCCCCAGCATTTCTATTGGAATTAGTTATGTCTTAGCTGGCAGTGAGGCCTACGCTGCTATTCTTAATGTCAGGTAAGTCTTCCACATACATACAGAATCTTTAGAAAATGAAAGACATTGTCCAAACTGAGACATATAACTGCAATTAAACTGACACTTCTCTTCCTTATAATCCTAAGTAACTTGAGGTTACATAGGTTTGAATTTAGTAGCAATTTATTGAGGTCTGTGGCTCGGAGGGGTTGAGCAGATTGTCCACTATTTGGAAGATCGGCGGTTTGATCTCCAGTCTGTATGTCGAATTGTCCTTGGGCAATATACTTGCTCCTGATGGCTGTGCCATTGGTGTGCAAATGTGTGTGTGAATGATTAGATCACAAATTAGGTTAGATCCTGATGAGCAGACTGGCACCTTGCATGGCAGCCTGTGCCATCTATGAATGTGTATGTGCATGGGTGAATGTGGCATGTAGTGCAAAGAGCTTTGTGGGGTCGGAAGACTAGAAAGGCGCCGTCCAAATGCAAGTCTGAATCCAATATCAAATTTGCTCTTTTTGTCTGAATCCTTTCAAATCTTAACCTTTTAAAACAGACCACCCATGGACGGCTGCTGGAGATCATTGTCTGCATAATTCTGTTTCAAGTAGCTCTAAAATAAAAACCATAAAAGATAGAGCATTCATTGATTTTGAGCAGAAATGTATGGCTTCTGTCCTGTCAACATGTCATTGCCTTATATTACCTTATCTTACCGTGCAGTGCAAACATAGTATTTTACCATAATTATGCCAGCATTTCCTTGTAATAGTAGCAGGAGATTGTTGTTTGCATAATCCTGTGTATATGGATCTAAAATGGCAATGAACTATAATATTAACACGAGTTACAGTCTTCCATCAGGAATATTTGCCATTCAAACCTCAAAAAGTCCTTCCTGGGAATCTGCTTATGTTATGTGGTCTGGCAGATGCGTCTGGTTACAGAAATGCCACTGACAACCTTGAGGTCATTTCAGCTTTTCAAGTCAAGAATTATGAAGGCTTTAATCATCAGGCCACTCAATGTTTTTATCCTTTTATTCATGTTTTACTCACCTCAAGTTTGCTCGCTTTTTGTGTGTGAGTGGTGTGTTTCAAGCTATTTTGTCATTAGTATTATTTCTGTTTTCCTGTATGCCAATAACATAGGTCCTGAGTCCAGGGTGAGTGTAATTGTAACACCCACAGTGTAATACCCACTGCATATTCCACATGCAGTGTGGTGAAAGGAGCTTAGATTGTCTCCTTTGTAACACATGAGTCATGTTCATTCTGAGTTATGTTTTCCTCCTACATCTAAATCAGTGAAATTCTTTTTAGGGTTAGCAGCTCTTAAGAGTGTGTGACTCATTGAGTCATTCAAACAAAGAATTAGCAAAACACTTCACTCAGCAGTGAAAAACATAATTGAAAAAAATAAATAATGTGCAGAGAAACTCTTAACATCTTGCAGCTTTTCAGACTGTCGTATGGAGGAAAGAGTGATTATTAACAAGAACCTTCTCCCACACCAGTCTGACCCTCCATCAATTCCACTTTCATTTCTCACGAAATGAAAAAGTTGAAAGTGAATTGTCAGTTCAGGGAAGTGTTGCTTAAGGCTTCACGATCTCACAATAAAATCTTTTTAGTGAAAAACCTGATGCAATCCTGAGAGATGATAGCTGCCCACTGGAGTGGGAGGCTCTGAAAGCATTGCATGAACTTACAGCATTCATTTTAATTAGAGCAAACAAACACACACAGTAGAGATGTTTCCGCAGGCAAAAATATTCCATTTTCTGATGATAAGGATTTATGTATTATTTTTAAGTTCTGTTGGATGACCCTAGACTGAAATTTGAATCTCTACTAATGAATACAAAATAATTAGCTGGAAGCCTTCTTATCTGTCACTCACTTCACTTTACTCTGTGGCCACTACTTTCAAGTGAGTAAACTGGCCTAATTGATGCCATGAGTATTATGAGTGTTTGTAAATGCCCTCATGTTTCTCTGAAAATAAATTAAATTATTGTGTTTTTTCAGATTATTTTTCAGAAGTTCTCTATCGTATGGAGATTATCTCAGTAGTTATATAATAACAATGGGAATTATCCCCATCTGGGGAAATCGACGTGGAAAATGAATTATCTTTAAGACACACCACTTTACGTGGCCGGCATGCGCCAGGCTATAAATGCCCCACCTTGCATTTACACCCACTGATTCATTGATTTCCACCTGTCGGAGTTGAAGTGAGAGCAGAAAGAAAAGGGAGAGGAGTTAAGCGTTTTGTCCACTTACCTTCGTTTATGTTGGAGAGCTGGCCTTTACGGGCCTTTACAGCTAGACGCTGTTTCTTCTTCTTGACAATAAGGAGTGAAACAGCTGAGAGGGGTGCCATATTGGTGTATTGCAGCTGTCTGTTTACGCACGGTGGAAGCCTAGCAGCTCGCTCGAGCCTGACTCAGTCAGGGGGCAGCGTCCCTCTAGGACCTTACTCACTGACAGGTGGACCGCAGTTCAAGTCCGGACTCAGATGCCGTCCTGTATGGACCCAGACCTATAACCAGTAAATTATTAAGGGATTAAAAATTTTGACGGGATGCTTCTGTTTTAACTTTTAACTTTTCTAGTCTTTACAGCACCGGTTTAGCTGATCAGGAAAAGCACAGACCAATTGCATGTGAGTTAAGCCATCCCACGTGATGCCATCCAGCCAATCACATCTCTGCATTCCAGGCGATTAACATTGCGACTGTATACAGTTAGATGAGAGAGGTGAGAGGCAAGTGACAAGCGGAAAGACAATAGAAAAATAGAAAGTTAGAAATATAGAAGGATAGAAATATGGAAAAAGAAAGAAAGCAATACAGGGAGAGAAGATGGAGAGGAAGAGGCGAGTGAGCAAGGGACAGAGAGAAACAGAGGAAGAGGCGAGTGAGCGAGAGACAGGCAGAGAAACAGGAAGCTTTCCCAGGTCTGTGGAAAGTAGCCCTGTACATCTTGTTTGGCTCCACATACAGCTGCGAGACAGCTTTCTCCACAATTAACATAATAAAAACTAAATATCGTATGCACCTGCACATGTGTATGAGATGTAAAACCCTGGCAGGACAAGCTCGTTATTTGATTTGACAGTCAGATGTGAATTACATGCAGACGTTGATACAACTGCTAAGCTACTTCAGTATATATCACACTAAATAATAGAGCGAGTTAGACATTATGATGTTACGGACCTCTGCTTTAGGAAATTTCCTCTAACTGGACCTCTTTGAATTTTAGTTAAAGGAGAACTATTATGCTTTTCCTCTTTTCTGACCTATAAATGTTGTTACAATGTTGCATACTTGTGTTAAACGATGCCAACGCGTCAAATAATGAGGTTCGTGCATTTGGAAGTGAGCCCTGCAAGCTGTTTTGGATGGCTCTGCACGCTGTGTTTTACGGTCTTTATTTAAACAGTGTAGTCCGTGTGACGTTAATGCGTGCCGGACTTACTTATATGGGCATGCCCAGGCATGCCGGCAGCGCTCAGCAGCCCTTCGGAAGTCCTCGGGAGTGTGACCAATCACAGCGGAGTGGGCTCGGCGGGAGGCGAGGGCTGGGGGGTGGAGTAAATTACACAGACTGTTTTCGCAGGATGCAGGAAATACAAGGAAGCAGCGCGGAGAGAGGCACAGCGTCCTGAGGATCTACAAAGCTTTGTGTGCAGGTAATCGTGTGTAGCTGCTCTACAGGAGTCCAGAAATCAAATACAAAGGCCCGAAAATGAGTATAATAGGTACTCTTTTAGGACACCTCGAGGGAATTTCTTCACACAAACATTCACTTGGACTCAATGATGAACTGATTAGATTTTGGTGCTCAAAGGTCAAGGTCACTGTGACCTTAACTATCTCATTCTTGTAATTCTTGCGGTATATCAAGAAGGCCTTAAGGGAGTTTTCTTAACTTTCGCACAAACGTCCACAAGGATCCAAGAATGAAGTGGTTAGAATTTGGGGGTCAAAGGTCACCGGGACCTCAGAAAACATGTTTTTGTTCATAACTCAAGAATTTATATGCTAATTTTGACAAAATCCACACAGTCTAATAGGAATATAAAAATGAAGTGATGACATTTTATATCCAAAAGGTGAAAAATGAACTTCACTGTGACATCATAATGTTCTGCAAAAACACGTTTCTGGCCACAACTAAGCGTCATATCTCAAGAACAGAAGGCGAGAAATTTAGTCAGATGCTGAATTGGTGATACTAATCTTGGGTGTCCACCTTGAAACCTGATTGTATAGATCTCCTGTGCTGCTGGGAGAAGATGTGTGTGAAGGATCCACTTTTTTTAATTTTTATTTTTTTATTTTTTTTTATTTTACAGACATGGATGTAAACTGTAACTTTGCAACCTGGCTAGTGTGCGGAGGCATACAACTGCGGAGATGTAATTCTAGTGTCACAGATAATCTGTCTCATTTACTTCTTCCAGAATATAGTGACAGTTTCAGTAAATACTGTATGACAAAATTGATTTTTATAAAAGTTACAGACTGTAGCTTTAAAGGCAGCTAATTTTGATTGTTAAGTTATTGGTAAGGAAATACTTTTTCAATCCATAAAGTGTAATTCATAATTGATAACATTTTCACCTAACTTCTTCAACACTGGTGATATTTTTATTTATTTCTTGAAATGACAGTAGAGTACAAGTTTAAGTATCTTCTATCACACAGTGGGACTGCATGACAAATGTAATTCTACACACTATATCCTTTAGCCTATATAATTTCAAAACCTTTATCATATGTGGGAAATAGATTGTCCACACCAGAACAATTTAAATGACTCGTGTTTAACAGCTGACTCTTGTTTTAGGATGAATTCAAGTTGCCATGAACTGTCTGCCCCAACTCTGGTGTCTTATAATGAATGAAGATGATCCCCATCCCCTCAAGTCATTAGAACAATATAAAGGATAATGCTGTGTATAACGAAAAGAAGCTAAATGTTACTGTTTGTAAACTAAAGTTATTCAAACTGAGTAGTATGATATCATACTGGTGTTGTTGCCTAACTCCTACAGCACTCTCAAGTTCCTGAATCTAGAATCAATGCAGCACTGTTAGCCGTCGAGCCGTCAAGTGATCGTTGTCTCTCCCACACCTCCTCTCCCAAGCCTATAATTACCTTTATCAGTTAAGAGGACTAATTTATTTTGTCATGCCCCAGTAAATACTTAACGCAAATAATATTATTCAAACTCTGCGGGTCGCCTGGGTGCTTCATTATCAGCCTGCTCAGTGCCAGGGGAGATGCTGTGATGCGTTGTGGGAGTGGGAAGGCAGGGTTACTGGAGTGAAAAAACCTTGGGCAGCCTCCTTTGGATAAACCACCTTATTCCCCCTCCCTAAGGGCAGCAATCAATAGGTTACTACAGGTCTCTGCACAAAAAGTCTCCTCTCAGTCCCACTGCTGGAGGATAGTGGGTGTCTTGGAAACAAACCCCTCGGAGCTCTACAAGGTTTAAAGCATTACTGAGATTCAATTTCAACCTGGGGACCAGATTATTGTCTCTTAATATTCCTTCAGCAGAGTTTGGGGTTTAAAAAGTGCTCATTTTCTATCAAGCTTAGAATATTAGAGAATTAGAGTACTATCTAAAACTATTAAGAAGTTTAATCTCATGTGTTTAATTAAAATGAATACAAGCTTACCCTTGTCTCTGCAGCTGGTGAAGTTAAATCTTATAATCTTACACCTGATAATAATTATCATAGTTGACCATATTTTTGTTTATTTTATTGCTTATTTTGATTGTTTCAACTTATATACAAACTAGAAAAGCACTTGGAGAGCGGAGACCTCCGCCAAGCAGCTCGGATTTCCCGCCATTTTATTATTTTATCCACTTCGCTTCAACCGATCACCACCAAAATGTTGTCATCTGTTCCTTGTCCCATTATCAACCTTTCCTGAAAATTTCATCAAAATCCATTCAGAACTTTTTGAGTTATTTTGCAGACAAACAAACAGACAAACAGACCAACAGACCAGCGCTGGCAAAAACATAACCTCCTTGGCGGAGGTAATAACCATTTGTAACAGTTATTACTCCTGATAATCAGTTTGACATAATAATGAATAATAATAATCAATTATGTATTAAACTGTTGAGGCAATAACACACAACATTTTGTGTATAACAGAACATTTTGTAAATTATTACATTATAATTTAAGTGGCATTCAGATGTTAAGCTCAAATTACCTCTTTGCAGTTGTTTGTCTTTGCAAAGGCATCAAGTAGCACTTACAGTTTTTTCATGTCAGTAAAAACATGTATGCTTCACAGATGTAATTAGTGTAAGAATTCCTGAGTTAAGGCCAAAAACATGTTTGTAAGGTCACAGTGACTTTGACCTTTGACCTTCAACCATCAAATTCTAATTAGTTCATCCTTGAGTCCAAGTGGACCTTTGTGCCAAATTTGAGGAAATTCCCTCAAGGTCCTCTGAAGATATTATCTTTATGAAATGAGATAGATGCAAGGTCACAGTGACCTTGATCTTTGACCACCAACATCTAATCAATTCATCGTTGAGTCCAAGTGGACATTTGTGCCAAATTTGAACAAAATTCTCTCAGGATGTTCTTGAGATATTGCATTCACTAGATGAGACAGATGGGGTCACAGTAACCTGGACCTTTGACCTGTGGCCACCAAAATGGGATCAGTTCATTATTAAGTCCAAGTTGACATTGGCCAAATTTGAAGAAATTTCATTTCTTGAGATATCACGTTCAGGAGAATGGGATGATGGACAGATGGATGGAGAGACAGACGGACAGACAACCCAAAAACATAAAAATGCCTCCAACCACGGCTATCTGTGGTGCCGAGGCATAAAAACTATAACAATGTAACTTACTATAATTAATAAGCCAATAAGAATAAATACATTACTTTTCAATCAAACTAAAATTTGCCAATGTATATTTACACACCAGTAAAGGCTTTATCATGGATTCCAAAAGAAAATATTCAAACATATTCATTATATTCATTGGAAGACAGCTTACAAAGAGAAGGCACACAATATGTGGCTTCATGTGTTTGCCCAAATTCTTCAAGTGGAATTGTCTTTATAATTGTTCAAGGAAAACAGTCAGAAATATTCAGCTATTTTTATTGTATCTGCAGGACTGAATATCAACATGGGCAGAGTTTACTGGCGCTATCCTGCTGAAAACAGCAAACATAGGGTTTGTCATGCACCGCACTCAGTACCACCACAACGTGCACGCTGCAGAGCATAAATAAGAGAAGGAGCAGGTTTGCAGTGTCCTGTTTTTGGGATTTTTATGTCTACCTGGATGCTTTGTCCTTTATACCAAGTTTATGGGCAAAGATTACAGAACCATATATTATGAAAGTGTGAAAATGACCATAGTCAGATGTGCAATATACACCTACACATATCATGCATTTCATATCATACTATATACAAGCAAAAGCACATGCACATCCACACATTGGTAGATAATTTGCGGTATAATAAGATATTTTTTCACTGCTTTATATGGACCCTGCACAATATGCCCTCTTTGCACTCTGAGCCTTGATTCATGAATTCAGGCCACTTGAAATTCTACTACAATAGGTTAGGAGAGGAAACAGCCAAGAGTCAGTACTGAATAGAAACACGTAATGTAATTCAAACTCATTTAAAACAAGTGCTAATCCAGCATGTGGCCTCCGAACCTGCGGTTTGCTCATTGTAGGAATAAGTACACAGATTCAGTACAAGCAGCAACATCAAGATGTAAAACTTGCCTTTTGAACGTAGTGGAGTAGAAGTATGAAGCATCTAATGAAAAAAAATCAAGTGAAGTGCATGTACTTCAAAATTGTTCTGAAGTATGGGACTTGAATAAATGCACTGACTCTGTGACTGAATCTCTGGTGAATTGTTGTTTTTATGTGCAAATAAATTATTAGCCTTTGGCAGTATCTATTTTTTCATGTCTTTATGAAATTTGTCAGTGTATATGGTATATGACTTTATTTCTGTGTGACACTACCTACTGCAACTTTGCATTTCCTAGGATAGCAAAGGCATGAGATGCCCTACTTTGCCTTACTCTTACACGGACATTTTGAGTCCTAACCAATCTCAGTCCTCTTGTCTAAACATAACCAATCCAACCAATGAAGTCAGTGAGCACTAGGCAAAGTGAGGGAGAGTCGGCCGTGTCAGGCCTTTGCTAAAACAGGAAATGCAGATTTTTCTACCTTACCCTTGCCTGCACACACCCACACCAGCAAGCAAGTTTGTTACATTCCAAACGCTCTCTTGGTTTTTCAGTCTAATAAATAATATAAACTCACAAAATGTCAAGAACGGTAGTATTCTTACACTTATTTTCTTCATGAAACAGAGAAATACAACCGTACACCTTGTGAATTCAAGTTTCTCTCTTTCATCAAACTAAAACTAGCATTAGCTTAATTAGCCTTGTTAACTCATTGTAAAACACACTTCATAAAAATTTGACAGAAGGAAAATACACCTCACCAAAACCATCTTAATCTTGATAGTTAGTCAGTCCACTGTTCCAACAATCAACAATTCTGCTTTGCTTAAAATAAACCCTTAATTCACAGAGTAGGATCAGAAAATATGCCCTTTTTCCATGCAGTCACTCTCTGGTGTCACTGGCCAACGTTACAGTCCTGTAACGTTATCCCCACCACTGACTGGCGGCCATGTTTCTCAGCTAAGCTGCCTGTTCCATGAGTAGAGATTGACCTCTGGTGGCACATGATGTGCACTACATGCATTACATCCTCAATACTGGCTCTCCATATGAGGTTAAGAGAAAGATCAGTGTTTGTATTGTTGACAGTTTTGTTAATAATACATGTTCAAACTGTCCAACAGGCATATTGATGTGTTTTCAAGCCTAACTGTGAACACACCAGATGCTGCCTTTGTTAATGAGAGCAGCAGGCAGGTTTTTGTTTTGGAGGTTGGCTGTAATTTGGACCACAGTTTGGAGGAGGTATTTCCTCACCAAGGTTACAGATTAGCAGCCTTTATTTTTCCCACATCTTGGTCACGAACACTTACTGCTTGTGTTCATATTTAGCAGTCAGGTAATGTTTACTGTTTGTTGATGAGGATCGTGCAGGTGACAGGGATGTTAGAGGAAAAAAAAAAAATTAAGGTTCTCTGTGTCTGCAGTCACCATCATTTACTACATGTGGGTAAGGCTCTACTGGGTCCAGACAGAAGTGTGTCCTTTATTTTTCATTATTTTTCATTTTCATTTAAATGTGCAACTGCTTGTGTGTTTTTTCCACAGACACATCTATGTGATCCCAGCCTTCACCTGGATTCTAACTCTTGCTATCTTACTGGCCCACACAGTCATCCAGCCAATCACTTCACTGCTTACCCTGCTGAAAGGAATCCTGCTCATTGTCACGGTAACCATTCTTTTATTTTTTAAATTATTTTCAGTATTTATACTTTCCTTGGTAAGTATTTGTCATCCTTATTAATAATATAATGGTAGGGGAAACACTGGTGATTGTATGTCTGTTAAAGGGAAACTAATGGACCCTGTTTTCTCATGTTTTTATGGAACACAGAAAGGCTCTGAACATGTATTTTGACGTCCTGGGTGTGTTTTTTTTTTTTTTTAAATGCAGCATGATGATATAAACATTTTATACAGCAGATGTAATGCGGACCTGCCGAGTCAGCTGTCTCTGTTTGCCTCTGTTAGTAGAGACTCCACTCTGCGGTGTAGTATATACACTTTGCTGATAAACCACAGAATTACACACTGGACTTCATTTTTTTTTTTTTTTAGATATTTTTTTGGGCATTTTAGCCTTTAATTGATAGGACAGACAAGCGTGAAAGGGGGGAGAGAGAGAGAGGGAGTGACGTGCAGCAAAGGGCCATGGGCTGGAGTCGAACCCGGGCCGCTGCGGCAACAGCCTTGTACATGGGGCGCGTGCTCTAACCACTAAGCCACCGACGCCCCCACTGGACTTCATTTTGTCCCTCTCTCTTACCGTTAACTATAAATTTAATACTGATTTAAAGTAATTTTACTTCACATCCTTGTATTTATTATGTTCATCTGTAGTGTAGGATTGTAAGGGGGCAGGAGCGTTGAGGATAGGCTACTTAACAATACCCTCTTTTTCACAGCCTAATGTTGGCCGGTATGGAAGAGCCAGAACTGTTGTTTGCTTTTCTTGTGTTAGCAATGGTGATACCAGTTTGATTTGGTTAGGTCAGGGCCATGGAATATTAAATCATCCATATTTTCTCACCACATCTTAGCCTGTCTTACCCTCAGGTGTACATAAACTACAGGTTATACACCTACGTTATCTTATCAATTATCAGCCATGAGAAGCAGTTAATTATCCGTTATTGGTATTGGTTGAAAAAAATCCATATCGGTGCATCCCTAGACAGAATTTTTTCCCCACATACAAAATGGACTGTCCCAAATACTAAACTAAAAGACAGGTGATATGTACGTAGCCAAAACATACCCACTAACAGGAAGCCCACATTGGCCAACGCAGTCTGTTTAAGTGTCGCTGAGTGTTCAAACACTGTTTCATTTCACATTTCTATACACTGCCACTTTTTTTATTGGGAAAGGAGCAGCAACTTGAAGATCTTGTTTTCTACTGTGCACTCCTCATTTAGGAAATGGTTCTTTGATAATGGAGATGTAGCTACAGGCCCAAATTAACCCAGTCTTTACTTCTTTGTTATCGTTTGGTTTAAAACTGTAATATTTACCCTTGACAGTGCTGACAGCCATGTACATTAGACATCATGTCATTGATTAAGGTTGAGAAACGATGCACAACCTCAGATTTAGGGAAAATGTATGTACTTTAGTGTAAGTTATGTCATGTCTTTGTATCTTAATCTTAAAGGATTAGCAGTTCACACATTATGAAATATGACTTCCCCTATTGAATTTAAACGGTAATTAGAAAACATAATTATTAAGAAATAAGATAGTAGTAGCATATCATTCATCATGCTTGGTTTTATTCTGTCTTTAAAAAAAAGAAAAAAAAGAAATGGAAATGTTTCAACAGTCTCCTCTAACCTTCACGCTTCACACTTTCTAAGCTTTTAAGCTTTGTCTTTATTCACTCCCTAAAAGTGTATATCCTTCGGCCATTTTTGATGGATATCATGTCGCTTTGACATGTTTTCGTGTGAGGTCATGCTGGTAAAATGGATGGAAGTGGCATTGTGTGCTGGTCACCTCATACAGATGCCGTAGTGCTCATTGAGCTCCCACTGTGTGTGTGGTGGTTTTGAGCTTTTCCAGGTCAGTGCTTGCCAACATCAGGGAGTGTCAGCTGCTCAGCAGGAGCTCCTGAAGGAAGTCTTTAGGCTTGAGTCAGAGTACATTTAACAGCATCGTATTCCACAAGGTTACACTGCCTCAAAGGCAGCTAGCTGCCACGACTGCTGTGTTGGGTTGTCAATTAAAGTGTTAGCCAACACCCCTTTCTGATCATACTTACATGATATTACATTAGATTAACAAGTCAAAGGATATGTTCCATTTTCATTTCAATAAAATGCTCACATACATGTACATTGGTAGAATTGGATTTTGACCTCCATCTCTTAGATATGAACCATTCCACAGCCCATACGGACAAGAGGAATGACTTAAGTGAGCAAAAACATATAAAATGTACATAAGGCATGTGGATATTGTCCACTATGAGACAGACTTGAAAACATGTAAACATGTTCCAAACACAAAAATATTGTAATGGTGGATTTCTACTCTAGATACACTCATAAATCATTAGCAATTTCTTTTTAGACTAATATACTTTAATATGTGTTCTTTTTTCTGTCCATTCCAATAGATGGAGAATCTGAGTCCAGAAAACACCTAATAGTAGAAATTACACAAAATTAGTCTTAACAGACCTTTTTTCAACAGAACATTAAGTGATTCATTTTCATTAATTGGTAAACTCGTATAAATGAATAAAGTGATGCTTTGAAATACATTGCATATATATTTTGTATTGTATCTGTCATCCTGGTTTTCTGAAGTACATAAGTGTAAATAATCAAAAAGATGCATTATAATCTAATTGTGTCAGTAGAAAACTAAATCAGAAAAGTATTTCCTTATTTGAACGAGTAATTCCCCATTCATTTTTTAGTGGCACTCACATACCCCGTCCATTCCAGCGGATGGATTTTTATGCCTCTGTGCAGGCGATAGCGGTGGCTGGAGGCATTATGTTTTTGTGTTTTGCATCTGTCTGTCTGCAAATCGGTCCCATTCTCATGAACATGATATCTGAAGAACATCTGAAGGTGTTCGAAGTCCAGGCCAGTGTGACCTGTTCTGCCTCACTCTTGTGAATGCAATATCTCAAGTACGCCTTGAGGAAATTTCTTTACATTTGACCCAAACGCCCCCTTAGACTTGACAGTGAAGTGATTAGAATGTGGTGGTCAATGCTCATTGTAACCTTGCGTCCAACTTATTCTTTTGAACACAATATCTCAAGAATTTCTTGAGGGAGTTACCTCAAATTTAGCACAAACATCCTTTTTGACTCAAGAATGAACCAATTAGAATTTGAAAGTCACTGTGACCTCACAAAACGTGTTTTTGGCCTCAACTCAAAAATTCATACACAAATTGTGACACAATTTCATGCAACTGTGTGATAGGATATAATGATAAAGTGATTGTATTTTATATCCTTGATGCATTCACAGAGGTATACAATTGCAAAGCAATTATTCCAGTTTAACATTAGAACACCACTTACATTATGATGTATCATATCTCAGGAACAGAAGGGGAGACATTTGGTCAGATACTGAGTTGGTGACACTAATCTTGGGGGCTCATCTTGAAACTGTGCTGATTGTAATGATCATCTGT
Source organism: Epinephelus moara (assembly GCF_006386435.1). Taxonomy (NCBI): domain Eukaryota; kingdom Metazoa; phylum Chordata; class Actinopteri; order Perciformes; family Serranidae; genus Epinephelus; species Epinephelus moara. Next base: position 41,130,212 of record NC_065515.1, on the reverse strand, counting down.
GTTGTCAGGAGGAGATGGGTGTGAAGCATCCATGTTTTCACAGACAACTGTAAGTGCAACTTGACTGGTGTGCGGACGCATACAACCGTGAGGCAGTAATTCTAGTTTTTTTTATTAAATCCTGAGTAAAAGCAATCTTCGTATTATTTTTTGACATGTGTAAGTAATATAACATCTGATGTTTACTTAAAAAACTGTTTGAACATCAATTATGAACATTAACAGTATGATTAATAGATTAAAATGGGCCTTTTTCTTCCTCCTTGCCTTACAGTTGGCCATGCTTGGTGAAAAAGGGGGTGTGGCTCTAATGTAGTCCAATTTAGGTGATGTAAAACACTGTAATTGGCTTGTAGACATCCAGTCAAATGAATTTGTGCATTTGGGTGGAGCCAGATGCCAGTAAAATAACGAAAAGTTATGTCTATTGGAATGGACCTTAATGGGCTGGTATTACTTTCTGGTCAAGCAACCAGTCATATTACTTTGAGAGCAAGACATATGAATGTCTAGCAAAAGAGTGAGACGACTGATTGCTCTGTGTATACAAACGTAGATCAGAATCTTGTATCGGGTGCTCATGGAGAAAGGGAAACAACAGGCTTGACAAGACATATGAATGTCTATATAAAGCCAACAGACTGTGCAAATACTCCCACGGTCCACAGACATGCAGGTTAGGTTCATCACTGACTTTAAACCACCTGTAGGTATGAATGTGAGTGTGAATGATTGTCTGTCTTATGTGTGTTAGCCCTGAAAATGACTGGCAGCCGGGAGATGCTTCAGCTCCCCACAACCCTGCAGAGGATAATCAGGTATAAATCATGGATGGATGCATTTATAACTATTATTTTAATTGGACAGCATTACAGTGTGGTCACCTCACAGTATGATTGCCCCCTGGGTGCTTACAATTGCCTGTGGGTGGCTGAGCTCCTGAGCACCCATGCAGTCGAGGCATATGTTTTTGACTAACAGGCTCAGCTCTGCCTATGACTGTGTATAAAATTAGCATTTAAAGATATAGTAATCTCCAGGAACTTTAGGTCAGTTAAGAATGGAGGAAAATGTGTGTATTTAGTGTACTGTAAATAAGATCTAATGCCTTTTACTTTAACTTGTAGGAGGAAAGCAGAATATCCTCTGTGCTTCTTTATGATCAAATACATGATAACTTTTTAAAATTGCAGCCATTGATAGGAAGTCTGAAGCACCTAAATGTGTTGAGTACTTGCTATTGTTTGATGTCTCAGTCTGAGACATAAACCCCATATAAAAGTGGACGACATGATGGTAACGCAAAGTGAAGCTAAAACATCTTGATCACTTCCTGGTGGCTGACTGCAGTATAGATAGGATGGGACAAGTAAAAAATCAAGTGCATGTCAGATTTGTTTTTCCCAAAGATAGATTCTTACATTTTTGGTAGTTCTTATTAGCTCATGTGTGTTCAAGTGTCTATTCTTGAATCTTTTTGCTGAGAGACATGTATAGCTGCAGATGCATTCTGTTTGAATTGTACACGACATTGCTCCTACCACTAGTACAAGACAAATCCACCATTGCAACGGTTATTTGAACCCTGCTACCACAAGACAATGTAGTAAATAAATATGAGGCAATAATCCACTTTCTAATTCATAAACATAAAGACGTGATTCTCTTTACAGGTAACAAGATGTAACCCTTAACTGATTATTTTTTTAACCTAGCACTAGCTAATAGCTAACTTAGCATTTTTGGTGGGCCTTCCGCTTCCAGGCAGAGGGGCGAAGGGAGCTGATTCTGAACTTAAGTGTAGGTATGATAGGCGAGTCATGTAGCTAATGGGTGGGCCACGTAGATGCTTCAGCTGCAGCTATACCTACCCGCTTTCCCGATCACGACTGCACAGACTTATGACTTTTGGAAATTTTGGCTTCATTTTTATACAGTTGGAGGAAGTAGAGACGTATCATCCATCTTTATGTATAGTCTTCGGTTTGAGAACTCCACAAGGTCATGTTACTGGAAGTCTCTCCGTCTTCCTCAAACATAAGTTTTTAACTTACAAAAGAAAATGTCTCAGTCACTTGAAGAAATGCTTATACAGCTTTCTGTTATTTTTCTACTGGGCTCGCCTCTCTTTGATTTTTGTTGCTAAAGACAGTTTGTCACAATTCTTTTATAAATCAAATCTCCTCAAGGGCAGAGCATTCACTTTTCTTGCATGCCCTCTACTTTGTTCCTCTGTGCTTTATACATTCTGTTAGTTCAGCTTCTTCACTGCCATACCGGTAAATGAGCTGATGCTGGGTTAGTAACGGAGGAGATCGATGTCAGTGTTAGGCTGGGTTCACACTGGACGTGTCACTGCAAAGTGTGCCGATTTTCCATGGAGCCATGCCCTCTTGCTTTCGGTGCACATGTTAACCGATTGGGCTAACACGGTGCAGCACCACATGCCCTGGCTGGCTCGTGATCTGCACCAATTGTTTCAGCGTCTGGTCGTTTTTTTTCCGTGAGAAGGAGAAAACTCATTGAAAATGTGTAATAAATGATATTAAGTATTTACTAAATATGATATAGATGATCTGACTGTGATAAATGATAGAATATGCGCCCATGCTTCCACATATTTGTCAGTTGTGTCTAATCAGAGAGTGAGACAGACAAGCAGAGCCACACACACACTTGACACATGCAATCACGCACAAGCAGACAGAGACAGAGCTCTACATGTGATTTAAACAGAGCAGAATGCTTCTGGTGTGATCAGCAAGGCGACTGCTGGCAGGCGCTGCATGACAATAATCGGGGCATTTCCACAGCATTCACTGTATTTCAAACCGAACCCTGTTAAGTATTTTTCCCATTATTTCTGACTGTGATTAATACAACTTTACTGATTCTTTCCTCTCTGCTGCAGCTTCATAAAACAAAAGTTCAGTCAGGTAATTACTTTGTCCTCCACAAACCAGAATAAATACTGTAAAATAGTAACTATATTGATATTGATCCTGTTCCGTCCACTGTGGCAGTCCAGGCCCTGATGCAGCAAAACACATTTGAATCCGCTTTGTCCTACAATTTTCACACATCTTATGAATCAGTGTTCTCAGTCAGTGTGCCTTTCTTTCAGGAAAAAGGTGTGTCCCAGGTGTAAGAAGTGCACTGTCATACATACACAAGTACTGTATTTAAACTTCTCCATGGCACCTTGTGTTTGTGCACACCAGGGGCTGGATGCACCAACTAGGCTAACACCTGGTCTTAAGCTATGTCAGTTGTAATTTGTCCAATCCAACAGTTACTCCGGTTGCACCATCCAGACTTTAGCCTTCTTCTCGCCAAGGCCAGTTATAAATCTATGATTCATTAGGAGCAGGCATAAATCAAAATCTTGACTGCTTCTGTGTATCAGCAGCCTGGTATACAACACAAGAGCCACAAACGTTGAACGTTGATAGAATACTGTTTCAGATTATCTGTCTGTTTGTCCATCCCATTCTTATGAATGTGATATCTCAATATCGCCTTGAGGCATTTTCTTTGAATCTGGGACACAGGTCCATGTGGACTCACAAAACATCAATCAATCAATCAATCAATCAATCAATCAATCAATTTTATTTATAAAGCCCAATATCATAAATCACAATTTGCCTCACAGGGCTTTACAGCATACAACATCCCTCTGTCCTTAGGACCCTCACAGCGGATAAGGAAAAACTTCCCAAAAAACCCCTTTAATGGGGAAAAAAAAATGGTAGAAACCTCAGGAAGAGCAACTGAGGAGGGATCCCTCTTCCAGGACGGACAGACGTGCAATAGATGTCGTACAGAACAGATCAGCATGATAAATTAACAGTAATCTGTATACAAAATGATACATGAAGAGAGAGACAGAGAGAGAGAGAGAGAGATGCAGGTAATGACAGTAGCTTACAACAACATTAATTTAAGTAATAATATTATAATAATAATTACGGCTATTGTGGTACAATATGTTGTTGGTATATATTAATATATGATAGTATATGTAGGTGACAAAAATCATATGTGTATAATAATAGTAGAAGTATGACTAATGATAACAGCAGCAGTAGGCGGCGTCAGGCAGGACCACGGCAGCAGTTAATATGATGAAGTGATGACATAATGTATTACAAAAGTCAAAGGGTCATCTTCACTGTGACATTACAGTCTTCTTCAAAAACACTTGTAGCCATTATTCAGTGCTTTAACCCAAATACAGAAGGGGAGGCATTTGGGCAGATGCTGAATTGGTGGCATTAATCTTGGGTAACCACCTTGAAACTGCGTATAATGTATAGATCGTCTGGGGGGAAGATGTGTTTAAACCCCCTATGTTTTTACAGACGTAGATGTAAACTGTAACTGTAACTTGATGGGTTTGTGTTAAGTTATCTTACCAACATAAACTTACGTCTTGTCCTTCACCTCGACTTATTGAATGAGAGCCTAAATAGATGTTCACCTATGAAAGGTGCACTTCTAAATTCAGTTATAGCTAGCTAGCTTCCATACTAACGATGGCACAAATAAACTATTAGCTACACTAGCATTAGCAGGACAACGGGAGATAGTTAATAATGTATCATAGGATGCGTTGCTTGCAACAGCCATAGTGGCACATGGAACATGCATCGCTGAGACCAGGCTAAGAATAGGTTTAAGTTTTGTTAGTGTAAGCATCATAAAGTAAATTCTAAAGACTTAACTGGTGTCTTCAAAAATATTGATTTGCCGATACATATCGATTCTGAATATTTGAAACGGTTTTGATTCTTGTTTTCCTCAGTATTGGTACATCTACACTTTCTTGCCCTCTTTTACTGTTACAGCAATATTTACCACAGTCATTCTGCTGTTCTCTGCTTCTAACCAAGAAAGAAAATTTGTTGTTGTCACTTTATTTTTTAATTAAAATTGAAAACTGAATGCCCTCCATGTCCATTTTCCCATGTTATCAGAAATGGTATCAAATATCGATACCTTCAAGGTATTGTATCAAAGTTATAAATTCCAGTACTGTAATCACAGTAGTCTTAACAAAGACCGAACTTCCAGTTTGGACCAGGCTTAATAAAGACCAATTGGTGCAACCTGCTCCAGTTTACATAGTGGCTCTGTGGTTTAGTGTCTGGTGGCCAATAAAAAGGGCCAGGGTTCAAACTTCACTGTGCATTCACTTATTTCTGCCTAAAGTGCTAACAGAGAGTTGTGGTTTTTGGTTATGAAAAACTTGACTTTGAATTTGACATTCAAACAATAATACAGTAATATCACTAGAGGCTGCAACTGACCACTTGTGGGGTTTTTTTTACTGCATTTTTTACTTAGTGTTGTAATGAGACATCAGATATATGAACACTATCTCACCTCCACCTGCTGCAGTCAGACATGCTTATTATGTCACTCCGTCTTCTTTTCATTTCCCCTGAAGTTGGTTTCATGTTACATTAATAACATAATTCTGTGTGTGTGTGTGTGTGTGTGTGTGTGTGTGTGTGTGTGTGTGTCTGCTGCCTTCCGCCTCGGGTCTCCTGAGCGCTCGCATTGGACGCTGCTCTTTTCTTGTCTCAGACTGTTGAACGAGAGGACTCATGCTGACGGGCATGAGTGCGGATTCTGCACCGACTCGAGGATTTTAGTCTCAGATCAAAGACATTTCTGAGACAGGCAAATTGTGGCAAAAGTCTTGTAGTCTGCTCTAGCCCTTAATTGCTCTCTGAATTAATCTCTGCTGAGCGTAGGAGACATCCCTTGAGGTTGACTGACATGCAAGAGTCATCCAGAAATAAATATGCCATGAAATAAATAAAAGACGGAGGAAAAAGAGTGAAATGAGGTTTTGAAAAGCCTGCCTACAAATTGCTATTCAGAATTAATTAGAAAGGTATAAAATAGAGTGAGAATACAGTAATAAATAGATGTTTGTTTATTTCCCTTGATACTTATTTATTTCCTTTGACATATTTTCCATTGCCTATGTAATTATTCCATTGTCTTTGTATTTATTAGTTTTTGGAGAAATATTTATTATGGGAGATTTCTTTCATTTAAGATTGAATTATGTATTGTCTTAGTAAATGTCTAATTTGTCATTGCCCTTTAATAATACCCTGGTCTGCCATTTGGAGCTTGATGAGGTATGCATTGAAGCACTACCTTTCAACAAAAGTGAGAGCACTCAAAAGTGTCTTTATCTTTGTGTGTGGTTCTGTATTTGTGACAGGGAGAGAGACTGCCAGCAACAGTTCTGTTTAAAGTGTTTCGTCAGCACACTAGGAAATGTATTTAAAGACTAACTTGCTGGTTGGCGACCCCACTGAATCAGTGTGGAGCAGAAGTGATTTCGAGTACTTTGGCAGGTGTTTGTCCGTCTCTTTGTCAGTTGGTCGATCGGTCGGTTGATCGGTCAACAGATATTGTGATGCGATGGCAACACAACCTTGCAAGATGCAGTTAGTGCACTTTACAGGTGTGGAGTTGAGATCAAAATGAAGGTCAAGTGTGAAGACAAGTATAATCTGTGCAAGTGCCCCTTAAGTAGGAACTAGGAAAAGCCCCTCGACCATTTTCCCCTGGCCCAGTCGCAGTCGATTCCATCACAAGATGGTCTCTAGTATTTATGACAGTTTTCACGTCTCCACATCGGCCATCACCACATCACATATGTTTTTGGGTTGTCTATCCATCCGTCCATCCGTGCTTACATGCGTATGTCTGTCCATCCATCCCATTCTTGTGAGCGTGATATGAATGTGTCAAGGTAATTTTTCAAATTTGACACAAACGTCCACTTGGACTTAACGATGAACTGATTAGATTTTGGTGGTTAAAGGTCAAGGTCAGTGTGACCTTACATCCACCTCTCTTGTACATGATATTTTAAAAACACTTATGTCCACTTTGACTCAGGAATGAACTCACTAGAATTTGGTGGGTGAAGGTCAAGGCAACTGTGACCTCACAAAGCACATTTTGGATATAACTCAAGAATTCATATGCTAATTATGACAAAATGTTTCACAATTTGCTAAAAGCATATAGTGATGACAATTTATATTTAAAAGGTCAAAGGTCAACTTCACTGTGTCATCCTAATGGTTTGCAAAAACACTTCTCTGGCCATCACTCAATGTCATCACTCAGGGACGAACAAGGAGACATACTGAACCGGTGACACTAATCTTGGGTGTCCACATTCAACTGTGCTGACTGTATAGATCTTCTGTGCTGCTGGGGAGAAATGTGTTTGAAGCATCCATGTTTTCTCAGACATGGGTGTAAACTGTGGGTGCAGCTACACTGGCTTGCAGAGGCAAATAAGCGCAAGGTGGTAATTCTGTTTTTTTATGTACAAATTAAAGAAACTGACCTGATAAAATTTTAATGCAATTGTATTCTATCATTTCATGTGACAAATAAATTGATTGATTAATTGATTGAGAAGGCCATCCCTGCAAGATTTGCAAGGTGCCATTAGTCGCCATGCAACCAGTAGCTTTCCACAAAGTGTCATCCCTGACCTGACAGATGCTTGTTAGGGTGTTAAATGTAGCTTACAGAAAGAAAAGTTATTCAGAAGGACTCTAGATGATTAAAATATAATACATGTATTTTGTGTGATGTTCAGGGGCCATACAAAATGTTTCTAAGGGCCACCATTGGCCCATGGGCCACACTTTAAGCAAAAGTGATTACACTAACATCTGCAGTTGTAAGGGATATTTATTTCAGCCTGAATTTTTTAAAATACTTAATGTACTATTCAAACATGTGGAAGCATATGGTAAAGAGAACCATCCACTAGGTCTGTTATTCTAAAATATATATGTACAGTGTATATTTAGACCAGTACCTTGTCCTAAAATGCCACAGCAGAGGTGAATGAATAGATGTTTGGGCTTTAGAACAGCTATGCATACAACAACATTAGATCAGTGGCTTCATCCGTGCGGGCAGGAGGCAGCTAGTGGAACCTTTATGACTCCCTAAAGGATCTCATGTCCTTGAAGAACAATGGAGAAATTGGACAGATTGATTTTAAATTGCATTGATAGCACACACACAAACACACCCTCAAAGCATTATAAAGGTATTCATGCACAAACTGAAGCATGTTCTCAATCTAACCTCAACTGAGTCTGTGTCACAGAGGCATTGCCTCTATTCTGTAGTCATTTCTGAGGCAGAAGGAGGTTGACAAAATAATCCTAACACCACAAAAAATACTTACTATCTGGTATTGCTTTGGCGAGGCTGCTGTTGTTTCATATACGTCCTGTAGATGGAGACATTTACAGAGAAACACACTCATTTGTATCCATGTGCACTCACACATACACACACAATAGGAGAGAAATGTGTCCTAGAGCTAAGTCCCAAACAGGGGGAGGTGTTAAGATTTAGAGGTTCAGTTGTGGAGCAGGGCACTGAGAGCCATTCCCTGTACTCTGCATCAATATGAAAGAGAGCTGGGCAGGCAAGGCCGACTGCACCAGAATAAAACACACTATCGTCAAGCACCAGCCATTTATGGCCCAGCAAATGTGATTTTTCTCTTTATGGCTGAAATATTAATGTTTCTATCTTGGTATACTTAGAAAGAAAACAGCAGTTTCCAGGCTCTGAGCTGCCAAGATAGAGGGGGTAGAGAGAGAAAGAGACAGGGGAATTTAATAAGTGATGTCATGGCAAATAAAAGGGCGGGTGAAGTATGACCTTCAGTCAGCGACTACGGTTAAGCATCAAAGCCAAAGAAACAGACAAAGCATGTTTTTCTATGTTTATTTTAAGCCAATTTTTTAACCATTTTTACTGGAAAAGCATCCATTGACGCCAGTCGCCAGAAGGAAATGTTGGTATTGTACATTTCTACAAACCATGGATACTGCATGGGCAGTTACATTTGTACATACCAACATTTATAAAATTATGTAGTATATGAACTGAGTTTTTCATTGGGAGGTGCAGGGGATGGTGGATGGTGTGTCACCTAGGCTAGACGCCTGCCAAGCTGCAGATCAGTGTTTAAGACCAACAAACAACAAAACTGGTTGTCTTTAAGCCAATCATTGCTGTGGTTCCAGCGGCTTTATAGCCAACAAATGTAGGTGTTTTTTAGCCACCAGTTGCTCTCCCCATTGGTGTAGTGCCACAAAAACTGGTTGTTTGTTTTAGTGAGACATTGCTGCATTTCCAGCTGGGATAGAGCCACCAATACTGGGTATTTCAAAGCCGCTACAAGGAACTTTTAACTGGACATGCAAAAGTCTCTCGTTTCTGCTGATGTCTGTGCGTGACCTACAACAGCAAATGAGACCATCGGTGTGAAGATAAGCTATTTCTATATAGTGTATATCCATACATTTAGGAAACTGTCTCCGGGTCCGCCCCAGGTCGCTTCCAGGACGAAACGATTTATGGCACTCAGACGGCACACGTCATCTTACCTAGCTGCTTACATTTATAGTGACTCTTATAAATAGTCGCTATTCCTCCTCCTTGACCTGACGTCCGCGGGGAGTTAAAATAGCAGCAATCATCGGGTAAAAGTTCTGTGAAAGCACTGGACTCACCAACAGTCAGCCACATCTCAGTCACGCAGAGAAAATAAGAACCTGAAATAAGGTTGATTTCATGTCTTTAGTTTTGTGTTAAGAGGACTTTGATAGTTTAAGTGGGCTCGTTGAGGTAATTGCTTCAGTGACAAGCTGAGGCCATGTAAGTTGCCAGAACCGGAAGGTCACACTCGGCTCTTTGTTTAACATTACCTGGCACCAAACACCAGCCGTTCAGAGTGGGCAACTTTAGTAAGCTGCTTTTCACCAACTGATGTGAGGCTGCACAGTGATTCACTTAGGCTTTTGATATTCTCCAAAGAAAATACTGCAATGTGCTTGTAATTTTTGAAACTACTTCAGCCTAATCTTAAAAAACAACAGCAACTCTGCCTCTAAACTTCTGCCCACATTTCCCACTGAAAAATGTAAAAATGTAATGTTGAAGTGCTTACTACTCTGAATACCATGAAGTCACATTTTGTTCGTAGAAAATAAAGTTATCACAAATATGTATCACTGGTTACATATATACTAAAAATTTGGGTTTCCTCACCTGACAGACTCCAATTCCCAAAACAACCAATCATGAAGCATTCAGCCCGCTGTAACACCTGTGTTGAGGGATGAAATATTATAGCTGTGTCTACCGTCCCATTTCAGAGACCGTTTGTATTGGCTGATGTGGTCTTCAAAGGACGTGGCGGACATAGACTTCGTCCTTCAAAGGCTGCAGCCCCTGAATTGAGTAGATATAGATAGATATATATGGATACATAGATAGATATAATATATAGATATATATTACTAATAAAGTAGGGTACCTGTTATTCCCAGCAGAACTGATTAGTAACACATTCTGTATAATTTAGTTGTACAATACATTTTTATGAACTGAAATATGATAATGGAAAGGGAGCAGCGGACCTTGGAAAAGAGGCAAAATTTGACAGGACCTAGTAAAGGATTAGGGTTGACTTTAATATCTTTCTTCCATTTCTCTTTCTTGCAGGAACTAAGTGTGATAATACAGCCCATTTTCATTCCCAGGTTGTACCGACACTTTGTCACACCTCTAGTATGTGGCACTGACGCCAGAGGCACCCTCTAGCATCTTCATGAGACACACAGGGCTTTACTCCAGTGTAACCCAGAGAGGTGGATGAGTCAAACAAAACTGGACTTTCATCCAAGAGACCACAGTTCATATCTTGTGTGAAATCAAAATGACATGGTTTTAACATTACGTGACTTACAAACCTACGTTCCATGTGAGTTTTAGCTTACTATTTTGTAATTTTAAGTAAAGTCATTGCGCACTGACATTGGTCATGTGATGTACATGCATCACGCTATGTTATTCTTTTTTTAAACTAACCAAGTGGTTTTGTTGCCTACACCTAACCGTGACTGTTTCACAACATTGTTACAGTGTGCGCATTCGTAAATCCAATCTGATACTCAACACTAAAATGAGAGCTCTGAGAAACAGAATGTTCTTTTTCTGTATCAATCAATGAACACTTAAGTCAATCATGCCTTTATTTTGCTTGGTGCTCTGCTGCATCGTCCCCCCAGACTGAGTTTCCAGAATACACTCTACTGCTCAGAGACTGTGGTGTTTTGAATAAGTGAACAGTACACTCCAACACTTCTCTGCATTTACTAAAGGTTCAGTTTGTGCTAGAGTGTGTTCTGGCACTGGGAATGAGTACTCCCAAAAGCACCCTTTGTGTTTCAGTTCACTTGGAGACAATAAAGTGTGCCCTGTGTGTCGCTATTAGACAATGAGGGGCATGACAAAGCGTTAGTATTTGACGACCTGGGAATGAGAAAGAGTTGGATTATACTGTCATCTCATAGAGCTACAAGAACAGCATTGGGCAGTTACACATTACTCAGTAACACATTCCAGTTACTAAATATGTTACAGTCACTAGTTGTGTCTGTGCATGCAGTAGAGAGTCTGGTCCAGATGTATTCTGTGTTGAGGCTCCAGGCTAGAGACCCCTGAGGGAATGCTATGACTGCCAAGGCAATGGTCACATGACTATTGTGGGCATTGACTGACTGACTGACGATAGCATGTTTGCTGCCTGCTGACCACAACTGGGGGTGTGAGCTATGTCATACATTGTTACCTCATAGACCACACGTTGTGGGTTTGACAGTGTTTTATGAGTTTTTACAAAAATGTTACAATAGATGCATTTCAGTAGGGATTAATGATTGAAATGATTTGTCTGTCATCATGCCTTCTTCCTCAGCTGTTATTCTCTTGAAAACAGAAATGTTCTCTTGCAGAAGAGACGGCAGACCTGCACATTAAGGAATCAGGTGTAACATTATGCGATAATAAAACTGTAACACAGAAATGGGAAATAAAAGAAACCTACATTAGTTTCCAGAATCTGATTGACCAGAAGTTTGAATTAATATCCCTGAAGGGTGTAATATCATATTTTGGAGGGAAGTTGGCTGCTACATGTCTAGTTTGTCTGTCTCATAATCAACGTTGTACAAAAGAAAATGACTGTGATCTTTAGTACATAGGAATGTGTCAGGCTGCTTTCCTGTATTTTTACATTTTTCCTGTAGAGAGTTTTACTAACTTTCAAGGACAGTTGTGTTCTGTGCTTCTTCAGTGATTCACTGACAAGTGGATGAGCTAGCAAAGCTTTTGAAAAGTAGCCCAGTGACGCCTTTGGCTGTCTCTGTCTGTCATGTGACAGGCTGTAGCGTCCCTCAAGAGTCTGCATGCCCCAGGTGGGGATAGAAGACAAGCTTTTGACTAAAGAAGAGTGAAACACCTTTAGCAACTCTGAAATTGTGTTACTCACATGTTGTGTTGGTAGCTAGAAATAAAGTGGGTTTTTCTCAGAGTTGGAGGTTGTGTGAACCCTGTGGCATGAGGATGGGAATTCTGAATTACTCCTGCATACACTTGGGCTGGGTGTTTATGGTGGGTGAGTAGCTTGAAAAATAGGTAGGCTGGCTGCTTATGAAACCTCATCTCATTTTCTTTTCCACATCTTAACCCTTAATCATCCTGCTCAACCATTTGGTAGCATATAGAGTCACTATATATTGGACGGCTGTGGCTCAGAGGTAGAGCAGGTCGTCCACCCATTGGAAGATCAGCGGTTTGATCCCCAGCTCCTCCTGTCTGCATGTCAAAGTATCCTTGAGCAAGATCCTGAACCCCAAAGTATGACTTTTGAATTGTCATTATGGTGAAAGTAGACATGCTAAGATAAAAAATTTACGATTTTCTAAAAAAAAAAAAAAAAAATTTAATTCCACATATTTGATGTAATTCCAGTATCTATTTGTTAATTCAGTTCAGTTTTATTTATAAAGCCCAATACCACAAAACGACATCCCTCTGTCCTTTATATCAGTGTGATTTTTTTCATCAATTATGAGATGTTTTAAAGGGATTGTAGTGATAAATATATACATGTCAATAATACAAGTACTGAAAAACTTGTGATTACATGGTGACAAATTGATATATGTTGGTATACTAACACAAGCATTATAACAGTACATGGTTTGTAGTTTTTCTTTTTTTCTTTCTGCATTTCAAATACCATGAGGTGACATCTTAACTGTTTGATAGAGGCCTGTATTTAATAAAACGTATTTTTTCCACATTAAAAGTCAGATTATGTTTGGAAATGGCCTTTACAGCATTTACCAGGATTTCCGAATGTTCTCAAAACAAAATCAATGCTGGCATCTCTTTGATTGCCTCCCTTCACAGAAATATAATCCTAAATAAAGCAGTCCATAATTTATTCCAATCTCCAAGCACTGGCCTCAGGGAGATGTTTCTCCGCTGCAAAAAACACTTTATAAGAGCCAAAGTTAGATTGGTGCATCCAGCCCCTTTTAAGTCAACTTTATGAAAAGTGAATGTGAAACCTTGGCAGTAAACAACTTCTGAAGCTGACTGGTGTTTTGAGGGGGATAAATAAGATGTTGTTGAAGGTCTATAGAGAGGCAGAGTGGGACACATGTAAGCATCCCTCAGGGCAGCTTTGTTGATTGGGATTGATTCTGGTGAAACAAAGGCCAGTGTAAGCAACCTGATGGCTTCAGACACACAGATACATCAGCAGTTTGTTTTCTTTTAGGACATTAATAATGGAACCCACTTACGTCTTGCACCCTTTACTTCTGTCGCAGTGATGTTGAGAGTGGAAATTTAATTTTGAGTGAGTTCATCAGCAAATCCTCCATGTCTGAGTGTGGTGTGTGATTTGTAGAGTGTGTGTATCTGTTTTAAGGATCCTTACCTGTCAGTTTGGGTGTTCTTCTGTATGCCAGACAGGTATACTGAGCAGCCATAGTCTGTACAGAAATGTCTGTACACAGAACTAGGAAAAGTATAAGAAGCCAAAAAATTAAATCTCCTGTGTGGGTGGACCGTGGGTGTGCAGAATACTCAAACTTGCATCTGTAGTCTCTTTTACACAGAGATGGGGCTATAGGGACACTACAAAGTCCCTTCTCTGTGCATCCTTTTCACTTTTACATGGGTACAAACAATGGTGGCATCATACCGTTCCAGTATGTGATTAAAGATAGCATACTCACATCCCAGAAGCAAAAAAGTGTAATGGATATGATGTTCAACATAACGTTGCTGGCCTCTAGTGTGACATATATCATATCAGCACTTTTGAAACAATAACAATGGCATAACATGGCAATAACAATCATTTACCATCTCTGCTATATGGCAGCTGGTCTCATCCTCTGCTCGGAGGGTATGTAGCTCCTGAACCCTATTGCTTTGCCAATTTGCGGATGTTTATGGCCAAACCCTGATCAAGAGAGGAATTAATGTTTGTATGGTTTTGATTACAGCACATCATCGCAAGTGTTCTTTAAATTAATGTGAGGTGTGACCTGGCTTTACAGTGTTGTTATGGTGGTAACATAAGGTCTTGCGACCATAGTGTAGTTCGTTTATAGCCTCACATTAGCATTTTACTTCTGGCAATTGCTTTTAGGCTTAAATAATAGTGAAAATAGGGTTCATTTGTGATTATCTTGCTGAACAATATGTGTAAGTATTGCAAACATTTATTTGCCACAGAGCTTATTTCCTGCAATAATCCAAAATCCAATGGAAAAATCCTGTTGGCTATTTGACGAGGGAACCAATACTAACTTCTCCATCAGCCTACAGAAAAATGTTGTCTCTGGAGAACTTTATTGGTACTACTGATTACATTTTTAAACAATACCCAGCCCTAATAATGAGATACTGCATTGTCTAACTTGTCAGTAGTTTGTATATATTTTGATTCAATACACAGTGTTGATTGGAATTAAAAGAATAGTTGTCAGTCTTGGGAATTATTATTATTATTTTTTTTTAAGATATTTTTAGGGGATTTTTGCCTTTAATTGATAGGAAGGCTCAGGTTGAGGGGGGAGAGGGGATGACATGCAGCAAGGGGCCTGAGGTTGGAATCGAACCTGGGCCGCTGCGGCAACAGCCTTGTACATGGGGCAACTGCTCTATCCACTAAGCCACCGACACCCCAGTCTTGGGAATTTTATTGCCTCTCTTGACTTGCATTACAGTTGAAGATGAGTGATAGCAATCTCATGTCTGTCCATTTAGTATGGAGCTGGAGCCAGGAGGTAGCTCACTTAGCTTTGCACAAAGCCTTGAAGCAGGGGGAAACAGCTGCCATGCTCTGTCCAAAGTTTAAAAGGTATTCCAACCCTTCTAAAACTCACCAGTGAACACTCTGGAATATATCTTTTTATTACACGGCTCTATTAAATGCTGTATTCTGATTGGTCAGTCGCGGCATTCAGAGGTCTGATATTACTGTGTAATGACCGTTGCTATGTAGCCCAGCGTTGCTAGGGATGCTGCCCTGACAACAGTTACTTTTTATCGGGCTAACATAGCCGTTACCACTTCAAAATAATAATTTACAAGATACAAAGATGGAGTATTTTCATGATATTTCATGATTTTTTCATTTTCTCTTGATTCCCTGTAGCTATTGTAGCGCAGATTCAGCCGTTGCCAGCAGTTTTTTTCCTCTCCTCCCGATTTAATTTATAAATCAATAAATCAATAAATATATATTGTATCGTATAATTAATCAATATTCTGTCTCAAATTATTTATTTAACTGATAATTAGCCGTGTAATAAGCAGGATAATATATAATGATCCCGCTGCGCGTCGGGGTTCTATTCCCCTGTTGGGAGTTATTTTCCCAGTATTCACCGGCTCATTATACATTATCCCTTACGTATTTCTCAAATAGATTTCTTAAATATCTCACTGAACTTTGGTCAGGGCAAGGTTAGCTCTGCTGCCCTGCTTCCAGTCTTTATGCTAAGCTAAGCCACTGTGATTGCCTTCTGGCTCTAGCTCCATACTTAATGGACACAAGGAAGGTATTAATCTTTTCCCGTAAGTCTTGGAAAGAAAGTGGACTACAGAATAAATATGAATCAGGTCAAGGCAGTAATTTCCACTTGAGAACCAGACAAATCTATGACCTCATTTGTTATGTGCTCTGGCAAATTTATCTGATTCCCCTTTGCTTTGGACAGATTTCCAGCAGCCTGTGACTAGCAGGCTTATTATAAGGGTTCATCTAGTATGGGGCATGTTTGAAACAAAGACTATAAAGAGGAGAACCATTGAAGCTTTTCCAAAAACAACCAAGATGACTGCGCCTACTGTTGCAGTGGCAACAATGTAACATTTTGCTAACTGCTAACTGTTACCAGAAACTTCAGGTTCACAGCAAAAGCACCAATAGTTCAGCTTTATTCATTGAATTGTAACAATGCTTTATTTAACTTTATCTTTACATTATCTAATTTAATTAACTTTATTGTGATATTATTTGAAAGCCATATAGCCGAGCCCTAGGTATAATAGAACATTATCACACTATCTATCATAAAGTAACAGTTATCTATAAAGGTAAAAGGATTTAAAGTAGAGTTAGTGCTTAATTAGCCGGAGGTTAAGAGGTTTACATAATATACTAGCATTACTATGGACATCACAGTTTTTGGCATCTCACACATACTCAGTAAAGAATAAAGTCACTCCTGCTTCTCCCATGTAGGACCTCTCTCTTGTGAAAATTAATTCTCTTCTCCTCTTCTCTCCCTTCTACGTCTTCTCTCCTCTTCTTTTCTCTTCCCTCCTCATCCAAATCAGTGTGCTGTGCAGCAGCTTCTTTTGGCCTGACTTCTAAATGATTGTTTTACACAAAAAGCAGCAGCTAAGTAGAATAAAAGTGTCACCCAAATGAAGTTGATACATCTTGATAAGAGCTCTATTGAGTCATTATGAAATAGGCCTGAGTGACGCTTTAGCTGTTACATCAACTACACATAGAAATGTGGATCAACACACACATGCACACACTTTTTAAATGAATCTCAAGCACTGAGCTGTGGAATTGTGTTGGGAGGTAGATTATTCACGGAGAATCGACTACAATTTCACGGTTTTCTGAAAATAATTAGCGTGACATTTATTCAGGCTTTATAATTGGTTAAGACTCCAGACCCTCACCTCTAATAAAGTTGTCATTGAACCTTTAATGCTGCTGGCTCCCATGACAGCAGGGGTATATTGCAGCCTGGTGCAGGGTGGTCAAATCATTCGAAAGAGGATAATGCAGTCAGGTTTATGGTGCTTGTGTGAGTGTGTGTATGTGTGTGTGGTGAGTAGTTAAATAAAATATGGTCAATTGTTCGTCTCAGGCCTAATGAAACCTGCCCATCGTGAGATGAGGACACAATTTCTTAAAGATTTTTGAAGAACCTATGCTGATGTTTCAGTCCATCTAGAAAGCATTAGGTGGCATACAGGATTTTCACTTAGACGTCATTAGAACCAATCATCCTGTCTTCCTCAACCCTCCTCCTTGCCCCTTTTCTCCTCTTTATCCTCTTTGTACAATTTTGTGTCTTGTTATCTTGTTCGGAAGGGGTTTGCTGAGTTCTCACATATCTATTTGTCCATTAGGAAATCAGACGACAGTGTGTTTTTATGCCTCCACGCTAGTGATGGCCGTGGATGGGGGTATAATGTTTTCGGGTTGTTCATACATCTGTCCCTCTGTCTGTCCATACATCAATACATACATACATCTTAGTCTCGTGAATGTGATATCTCAAGAACACTTCAAAGGAATTTCTTTCAATTTGGCACGTATGTCCACTTGGATTTAACACTGAACTGATTAGAACTTGTTGGTCAAAGGTCAAGGTCACTGTGACCTAGGGCTGCTTGATGATGGCAGAAATAATAATCACTACTATTTTGATTGATATTGACATCAATCACAATTACTCATTGGCTTCGAGAACATCATGCATTTATTGAACATAAACTCTGATGTTTCTTTTTAACACTGGATGTCGTTAAAATTGAAATACAATCAAACTGAAAAACAATGAAATGAATGAGAATAAATAAATAAAAGCAACAGACTGTGATGCAGTGGCAGCAGTAGAGGGGTCTTTTTATGCTATTTGTCCTTTTATAACTTGGTCATACATCACTTTTTGAGTGGACTTACAGTGCTGAAACAAATCGGTTACTTTGCCTTCTTAGAAATTCTTAAAAATCTCCTTAGAAATTCTACCAACAAAGTTTCAAAACAACTGGAGAGGCAAGCATCGTGACTGGCTGTTTTCAACTAACACTGAAACTTCTGTTTGGACTTTGGGGGGAGGGGCCGAGCACATCTGCTGGGAAGGGGTGCACTTGATGTATAAAATAAAAGACAATTTGGAGTGCAACATGAGTGGTCCGCAGAGGTATGCAACTGCAAATTTATTTCTAGGTCTAGTTGTTGCTCTAAAACACAAAGGTTGCTCTTATTTTGGTCTGTTTTCTGGGCCCTCTCTTTTTGACCATTTATCTTTCTGAATGTTACACAGGTCCCTGACTTCACTGTGGTGGTTAAGTGGTTTTACCAAATCTTACAGTGTGAAAATTGTCCTTTGCAATGCAGATCTTTATTAGTAAAGTAAAACAACTTTTTCAGATATACTGTCTTTCCTGATATGTGCTAGAGAAAACGAGAAAACAACTGAGAGTAACTGACGACTCTGTAATGAGTCCTTTTCAACAATTAATCATCTAACATCCTCATTCACTGTTTGCTTTAGAAGAAAAAGCTAAATGTCTCTTTGATATTGCTGTTTGTGCTGCTGTTGAGGGTTTAATTATCTGTGTACATGACAAATACCCTCATCACCTTGACAGAATGCTTTGTGTTTGCATTGATACAACAGACCTGTGTGTGTGTGTGTGTGTGTGTGTGTGTCTCAGGTGGCTGTGACATTTGCCGTAGGTTCAGAGGTTGGCCTTCAGAGCAGCAGTGACTTCAGTCAGATGGGGAAACCTTTCCTAATGGGCACAGTGGCTCTGGGTGAGAATCAACAAAATGTCTCACTTTCTTTTTTTCTGTCTGTCTTCATCTTTTTACTTTTTTTTTCCAGTGAATGCTTCTTCCTTCTTTTACCATCCTTTTTTTCTTTCCGTCTAAGAAAACGGAAGGCCCCTGATGGACCTACTCCCAGTGCACCAGCCACAAATAGAGTTTTCAGATTTGAAAAACTAACTTCTTGTACCATGTTTACAACAAAGTGGCCAAAATGTAGTGCTTAGAAAAGAAAAGATAAAGAGTAGCACATTTATTCAATGTTAAAAAAAAAAAAGAAGCCACAAGAAATTGAAAAAAATCAGAAGTCTCATATATAAAGCAGTGTGTAGGATCTGTACTAAAAGTGTATGTGTGGACAGAAGCAGAAAATGGAGCGCACCAAAAAATATTCTGATTGATAAACCTGTCCATACACCTGACAGTTTGCAATTTTCTTTTATGAATCTGAAATCAACTTGGAATTTGCCGCACGTGGATCGGCCCTGTAGATGCCAACATTCAACCATAAATGGTCAATGCAAAGCACCTCATGAAGGGTAATGTATAGAAATGAGCTTGCTGATTAATGTGTCTTTACAGGTGATTCACGGCAACAACTGAGTTTCACCACAGTGTTTATATATTTACAGCATTTAAACTGCTGTTGTTGGAAGTATCTGATATGAAATAGCAAGCTTTATACCTGCCACCATTTTAGTGATATATCAAACAATTCTTCCAGTAGAGTTGAAATTCATTTGGAAAGTATGGCTAAAATATGTTAGACTGCTGCCCCCATCCTCAGCTGCCAGACTCCATTGACAGAAACCGTAATTTCACTTTGCAGAGCAAGGAGAGTTGCTGTTCTACCACTGGTTAGTTAGTTTGTGCTATTAAGTGACTTTTGGAATTGAACTAACTTGGCATCCACAGTACATTGCTAAGCTTCTGCGCTCCTGTACTTATGTGTACTTCACCACACTGGGAGAATGTCAACCACCATACAAGTGTAGATAATACACTAACTGTGGATCTATAAATGTTTTAGAGTAGTATAAAAATTGGTTGAAATAGACAGTGTAAATGCAATATTGTACTGAAACTCAATGTGTGTCCACCTGCACCTAGCACCCTCTTTCACCTCCACATATACATGATACAGTCACAGTCAGTGGAGCTGTCAGCGAACGGCATGTGTGTGTGTGTGGGGGAGGGGGTTGAGGGAGAGGAGGGCATTGCCACTGTAACCTATGTTAGTGCTTTTTGCAAACGGCTGTGTGGGAGTTTCCATTTGAAAATTCTGCAAAAAGAATGCAGATGGAGTCGGCCTTTAACAGAGATTAAAAGTGCCTTGTGGAGTTTTTGATCTCTATTAGCACTATGGAGCTGTTCTGTGTGCAGGTCCCTGTACTTCTGGTCTGTGTGTGTGTGTGTGTGTGTGTGTGTTTGCTGTCCACACCACCAGCATGTACTTTGACTTCCTAAAGTCTCTGCAACACATCAGTTGTGGCAGGTTCTCACTGTGTTTCATTAGGGTTTGTGTTTCTGTGACAGCTCTGACTCTACTTCCCACTAGCTTTCATTACTTAGAGCCATTTGAACATGCAAACTGCCATAATAATAAACAACCATAATGGCTGCTTTACAGTTTGTCATTGCCAGTTGTGGGAACAGTTTATAGAACAAGTTTTTAAAAAATTAAGATAAAAAAAGAGGATCAGGTTTACTTGAGAACTGTATTCTCTTTAGGGTTTAAAGACCTCTGAAACAACATTCAAGCTATGATGGGATTCGGTGAAACTCAGACTAATACAATGCCCACAGGTTGGTTTGCTGCTCCCTAAAGTAAAGAAATAGTCAAGAAATCTGTGGGATTAACCCGCTGTTTTGTTTTCGTCCCAACAGGAGGGATTGTAAACGTGATGCCTCTGCTCTTCTCACAGATCTCACACAACAGAACACAGGTAGGTATATCTAGTCCTCTCCTATGTCCTCAACTGACTCCTCATTTGTACACTTGATGTACTGAATTCAAAAATGGCTTATGAGGCACTGTATTGTTCATCTTTCGTAATGGTACACTGAGAGAGTAGACTGTAACGTGGGAAGCAGTGAAAGGCTGTGGTGACCCTGTAACAGACTGGCCAGTGTGGTCATAGGTTGAGCAGGTCCAGTAAATCAGCTCAGTGGACAGCTCCTAGTGTTCATTTGTACATTTTGTGGGTACATTCCCTCGACAGCTATTATTTGAAAATATTAAGTATAGGTCTGAAATTGTACCTTGTTCAGTGCTTGGCACCACACACTTTTAAAGGGACTCCCCCAGATCAAAAATATACAGTTTTCTTAATACCTGTAGTGCTGTTTATCAATCTAGATGGTTTTGGTGTGAGTTGCAGAGTGTTGAGATATCTGCAGTAGAGATGTCTGCCTTCTCTCCAGTATAATGAAACTAGATGGCACTCGGCTTATGATGCTCAAAGCACCTAAGAAAAAGTACGTTTGAAAAACTTAACAGCATTATCTGTTTCCAGAAATCATGACCTGGTTACTTAGGATAATCCACAGAGTTTGTTGTGCAGTTTCATATAGGAACTATTTTCTTTCTACCAACTACACCTGTCAACCATATCACAGCGCAGAAAGAAGCGCGCATCTGCTCATGGACAGGGGCTCATACCTGTGACAGCACGAGATGTAAACCTCAATGGCATCATTCTCGGTTAGTCTTTATTGGTCAGGTGAGAGGTGTTGCTGGTTAGGGCACAGCTCTTTCCTTAAGCATGTGGTCTAGTTTTTTGTTGGACAGGCTCACGTCTTTGAATAATACACGTAAAATCATATATTTATACATATATTTATTTATCCAAATGAAGCATATTACAGGAACAAAGTATCAATATGCATTAAAAGACAAAAATGGAGGCATGAACTAAAAAAAATAACTAAACAGGATTGAAAGCATTTTAAAGGGGCATTCAGTTACACATTACAGTCACACTTATGAATTACACCGATCAGCCAAAACATTAAAGCCACTGACCGGTGACGTGAACAACATTGATCATTTTGTTACAATGCAATGTTCTGTTGAGAAACCTTGGGTCCTGACATTCATGTGGTTGCCACCAGACAAGCTCCACCCACCTAAACACCAGTGTAGACCAGGCAGCCCCCCTTATGGCAGCGGCACTCCCCAGTAGCATTGGCCCCCCAGCAGGACAATGCACCATGCCACACCACAAAAACTGCTCAGGAGTGGCCTGAGGAAACTCAATGCATTGACCTGGCCTCCAAATTTCCCAAATCCCAGTCTGATCAAACATCTATTGTTACCCCACCTCACAACCCACAAGACCCAAAAGATCTGAAGCCAACGCGTTGGTGCCAGACATTATAGGACAAGGAGGACCCACCGTGGATCGATGGTACCTCCTGGGTACCAGCACGTCACTCAAATGTTCAATCAGATTGGGATCTGGGGTATTTGAAGGCCAGGTCAACACCTTTTTACCGTCCCTGAGCAGTTTTTGTGGTGTGGCATGGTGTATTGTCCTTAATGTTTTCGCTGATCAGTCTAAGTCCTAACTACAAGAAACAATAAACAAAACAACACAACATCTGGTTACTGAAGAAAAGCATAATCGAAGATGCTTCTACAAAAAACTCGTACAGTAGACACAACTAGGCCATGTCTGATTTACATTCCAGTTTTAACACTGACACAAAGTTTTCCATTCCATCTGCTACTGTTATGTGAATATTAAGAGCTGGGTGCATCAAGATACTGGAGGGAGATGGTGGCACTAATTGTTCAATTGGGTGTCATTGCAAACCGTTGCAGAAGAAGAGGTTATAAAAAGATGACCTAATTGCTGGAAAACCATGTGAAAAAGATGTTTCTTGTACACAACATATGTCTTGATTTATTTGCAACGTCTGTTTCCATTGCACTTTTTTTAATATATATATATTTTTTTTACTTGTTTGGTCCACCAACTTTTCCACTTCAGCCAAGTTAAAAGGCTTTTTTTTTTTTTTTTTTTTCTTTTCAAATTTCCAATCCACAATTTCCCATCAGGTTCTTTTTGGTACATGTTGAATATGCAGATAAAAACAGTTGTATGTCTCAAAGCAAAAAGTACCCTTTATATGTCTTCCTGCCCCATTGTCATTGGCTGCGACCCTGCCTTTCTGCTACAGCAATTTCTCAATGTCTTTGTTACAATAACATACTCTGCTTCATAAAAATAACCCAAACCTGACATGGCTAAACCACTACAAAGTGTATCATCATCCCTGACATGATTTGTATGTTTGAGGTCATTGCTTTTGAAGATGGATCAATTGCATTAAACAGATATTTTAAATAAAACACACAAAGCATACAAGACAAGGTTAGAATCATCAACTGTAGTGGCTGAAAGTGTATCACTGTCACTGTCACTGTCACTGACATGCCTTAAAGAGTTCTCTGCAGCATTTAAGTGAAAAAATGACTGGATGTAAATGGAGTGGGCAGCAAATAAAATTTGCATTTTATGTATGGTTAAGCCTGGCTGATATTTCAATATTATTGTTTAAAGTGTTTAACTGATATTGTATCATTTGGTTATAATCGTACTGTGTTATTGTAAAATTCTGTTGTAACTCTGCTTTGGTCAACATGTGCTGCATTACTTTTTTTATGTCCAGATCCTGTGGTTTCGGAGAGCAGTGCTTGGAGGTCTGACAACCTGCACTGTGCTCAACATCCTCTGGTAAGCACATTCTTCTCCACACTCTTCTCTTCTGGTCCTGCTTTTTAATTGCCTGGGTCCAGACCTTTGAATCTGCCCATGCTACGAAGTTTGATTGAACTGATTCGTCTGGCATCATGACATGAAACAGTTTCTCGATTAAAATAAAAAAAACAACCGATGAGCACTGTGGTGGGACTCAATTTGCCAATCAGAGTCATGGTTAACCTATTTTCAGGCATTGTTAAGTGGTGCCCCAGAACCAATGAGGAGTAATAACAGTAGGCAGCTTTGGCTTTGCCATTGAGGCTGTCCTAAATCGACATGGGTTTTCAATATCACCTGACATCATAGCTTTAGTTTTGTTTATGTTTTGCTACAGTGTGGACTTAAAATGACGTTAGATTGGGAAATTGGTCGGCTCCATTTCAGTGCACTGGTGCTCCACTTAAGGTGTAACAGCGAGGGCCTGGAAAACTGTGACCAAACACACATCAATGTCAGCCTGCAGGGCAAAAGCCATGGTAGCTTTCCTAGTTGACAAATAAATGCTTGCATGGACAGTGACACTCACAATGTGATTTTATTTAAGCCTGAATGACATTCATTAGTTCTCTGTCTCACCAGTTTCCCTTGACTTGTTTGTGTTTTTATGAACCATGTAGTCATGATGACCTATATGCCGCTCTTGCCACTGAAGTTTAGTGGTGGATTTGATGTGTCTGCCAGCTGAGACAACTGTCAAATGATGTGCAGACTCCACCTATTCCATGCAGGCATTTGCTGGCGTTCTAATGATGCAGATCCATGCAGGTGGATACACTGGTCACTAGTGATTGGTTGGGGAAAATTGAGTTCCCCTCCCCAACAGAAATCAGTTCGATTGAACACGTCAGACCGAAGATAGAAACAGACTGAAACAAGTTGACAATTTTGTTTGATGTCAGGGAAGCTCTTTAAAGGTTTAGTAAGTAATTCTGGAAAATATCATTGACTGTTGAGTCTCATATCCAAGTTTCTAAATACTGATGAACTTGGGTTGGTATTCTAACCAAACCAGCCCAAAGCATCAGTGTTTGACGGCCTGAATGACACTCAACAATCAACTATATTTCTCCAGAATTACGTCCTGCACCTTCTGTATAAATAAAAATGGAAAAAAGATTATGACAAAGCAAATTTAAGCCAAAACACATAGAAAACATTATTTTATACAAAGTGCTATTTACCAGTTTTCTAAATTTACTCTTGTACCAAGGCAGAAACTTTCCCCCCAAGGAGAGCATATGTTTTATTGTCTCCCAGGAGAGAGCACCACAGGACGCTGAGCTGTTTCTGTGAATAACTGCCACAACCTCTCCATAGGCAGAGGGTCAGGGATTATGGAGGCAGGAAATTCAAGGGGATGGCTTTGTTTTAGGCAAAGAAAGGAGGTCTGGATTGTCTAATGTGTTAAAATCCTTGCCAGGAAAAAGATTTGTCATACTTGTGGCAATAGGTGGTTTGTTAAAATAGTAAGGTTTTGCTGGATGATTCTAGAAGTAATAAGAAACTTGTGCGATACAGCAACAATAGGGTTTTGTAAGAAATGTCCATACAAGTTGAAAGTAGAGATGACAGCAGTGGAGGATAGCAGATGTAAGATTGCTTGGTTGGGATGAATGCTGAAGCCTGTCATGCCTAGAAAGTTTTATTGGGTTCAAAAGGACCCTTTTAAACCAATAACATACAGAAAATTCAGCTATTATAAGCTGATTTGTGATCGACCATGACTGACATTGAGCACTGTTGTCAGATGATCACATGTGCCCACACTGCAGGAGACAGAGAGACAGAGACCGTCAGCACTGGTTGAAAAGGCAGGATTCTCTGAGACCTTCAGCAGACATTTAAGGAGAGCAGTTAAAGCATCACCCAGGATGGGAGAGCAAATATGGTCCAGAGAGAGGCAATCTTGTATTACAACCATCAGCAGTGAACTCCAGATGCACCTGAGAGCACAGACCATCCACAATGTCCGTAAACTAAAGAGTCTAAGATGCATGTGGAGAGAACATTTAACATGCTATATTCTACCGTTAACATAGAAACCAGCCTCAGGGACGTTGAGGTTCAGAGTCAGACTGCACTTTTTTGCAGTGGAAATTAAACTCCACTCTCCTCATTAAATATAGATAGCAATCCAAGACAGTGGCCATATGAACATAACAAAGGTGTGATGTAGTCTGCCACAATGAGGCTTATATTTTCTGCCTTGTTTGTAAGTGTATGTTTTTTGTATTTACAGTGGCATGCAAAGGTTTGGATACCCATGTTCAAAATTTTGTTTACTGTGAATTAGGCTTGGGCGGTATCTAATTTTCCACCCTGTGTTTAACAGTTGGACAGGTGTTCTTTTCATGAAATTTTGCACCCTTTTTTCTCAAACATATCCTTGCTCATTGCATCCAAAAAGTTCTGTTTTATCTTCATCTCTCCACTCCAGCACTAAATTTTGTGATGAGGACACAGGAAAGGTTTCCCTCTGATGACTTGCACACATGTCATGAATCCAACAATAATTTTGCATGCACAATTATTTTGTATGCAAAGAACATTTCTACGCAGATACTAGTGAATGAGGCCCAATGTTTTTGAAGTTTGATCCCAACTAGGCACTACAGTCAGGATACCTCAGCCTCTGCTATTTTTTTTTTTGATTGTGACCTTTTATATTTTTAATTTGTCTCTCACAAAGTCCCCAACTTTATGGCAGTGCAATTCTATATCATTGGACTATCACTTATGTCAAAATAATAATAGTGCAAATAATGGAACCCTTGCACAAACACAAACAGCAAGGATATCATGGACCAGCCTGCTTTCATTCCCAACTCATCAGGTACAGCTGCTTTGTCAGTGATTTTGGCTTCAGACACCATCATGAGAAGGCACCTTTTATGGTGATATGAGGGTACCAAGTGTGTCATATGTAGACACGAAAGTCCAGTCCACTGACAAAGCAATATTTGATGAGTTGGGATGAGAACGCATTGCATGGACCAGTAGGCCTACTCTCCTAACACAGTTCAACATGCTCATTTCTGTCCTACCTTCTTTGCTATGTTACATTACTTCTTGATTAACACATTTTACAACTTCTCTACCACCAAGAAACTGATTACACACACCAATGAATGTATTTTCAACCTTTTTATGTTTTAAGTGGATATTCTACATATCATCCCAACTCTTAGCAAGACTGACAAAACACTAAACCTTTTATATGATGCTATATCCATCAAATCCAATAATTCATGTCTTAGTTCAGAGCTTTCACCTCTCTAAATTCAGATTGTGCACCATGTTTTTCAGGCACATTTTAAAAACAAATGGGAAAAAAGCCAAAGACTTAAAATATAAAATGAACAGGTACTACATTTTAATCTCAAGAAAATACTCTGCTGCACTGCTGCATGAGATACACAGCCGTGACAAATTTCACCGAGCTATGCCCAACAATTGGCTGTATCTGACCTTTGATGTACTTTACTGATCAGCTTCTGGCAAAACAACTTACAGCAGCTCCACACAATAAGTCTCTCTCCTCTGGGATACTTCTCTGAGATTTATGAGCTTCAGGCTGCTTTTTTTTTTTTTTTTTTGTTTTGTGTCCAACCTACACACCAGATTCTGAGAGCAGTGTTCCGTGGCAAAGCAGTGCTCTATAATGGCAAGTTTTTTCACAGGGGAGCTCCATTTATCGATTCATGATAACATTTCAGAGTTATTTCAGTCGCTGTAAACAGGCTTTACTTTCTCTCTCCACATATACAGAGTTCTTAGGTCAATGCATGCACTGCAAAAACCTAAACTCTCCTTTTACTTTTAGTTCACTGAGTGCATGGTTAGATGAGCCTTCAACTAAGTGCTCTATTTCATATGGATCTAACAGGGCTGTGTGTTTAACTTTTCATTCATGTGGATTCACACGGAAGCTGGATGAAATGTGGTGTACACTGGATGGTGGGAAGGTCGGCCTTGTTTTCAGTGCTTTGTCACCCTCCATTTAGTATACTTCTTCTGCTTGGGGCCAGATCATGTTACGCCCAGATTTTGAGATTGGCCGACATGTTTGCACTGTCAGGTCCTCTTGGTGATCTGGCATAAGGTGCACTGAGTTGACTTGTATGTCATATATATGATCTGGATGGTTTTATTAACTGACATTATTTGACTAGAATTGTCTAGTCAGATTTGTGAAGTGTTCAGCTGTTTGGCAAGTGTTTGTCATGTTCTCACAATAAGTAATAATTTAAACTACAATTAACTGTCTGGTATCTTCAGCTGTCACTCAATAGGAAAAAAATCAGCCTTTTAAACTTGAAAGAAAAAATGATTTGACTTTTTAGCATGATAATTACTGATATCAGTTAATATGGAAATGTTAATCGTAAAAACATTTTTGGCCATATTGCCCAGCCCTATCTTTGTATATAATTACCATGAATGAAACTAGCCGCAACCAATTTTAGCTATGGCGTAACATAACAAATTTAGTCATTACTTCACCAGGCTTCCAGCACCAGGTACTCCAATAAATGAGCAAATAAATGTAATTGTGCCAGTGTGAGCGGGCACTGAGTGTATGTGTGACCTCTGTCTGCGTGACTGACAAGAAGATGTTTAGGAGAAGGACAAGGATGAAGTGAAATAGCTAAAAGAAATACCTCCTGGTGGCCTGGTTGTTGATGGTCTCCTTTGGTGTTTTGTTGGTGTCCACTTACAGTCCCTGAAGACCTTCACCATAGTGAAGCTGTAGCTTGTGTGTTGTGCGGCTGTGCAGTTCAGTAACTGGTTTGGGGCGAGTGCCACAGTTACAGAAAGAGTCCCAACTGTAGTCAGGCTGGACACAGGGAAGATTGACATTGTCACCCTCAATGTTTTGTGATAGGAAGGTGTTCCTTTGTTTCTGCTTCTTTGTCTGACGACCTCCAGCAGCTAAAGAGAAGTGAGCAATGCTGCATTTCCCCTTGGTTACAAATTCACTAGTTATCCATCCTTGACCAGCTGTTGTCAGCCAAGCAAACGTCAGCCTTCTACAGAAGCCAGGAAGGATCTTTCATCTTCCTGGAAAGACAAATTTCACCTGTTTAGTCCTCATGCATCCTCCCGGCAAAAATGCCCTTCCCACTGAGAAGATGAGGCTAGCTGCCATCCCATGCTGTCCCTCTAGGCAACACAGCAAGAGGGGCTGACATCACTTAGTTCAGTATGGCTGCTCCGCCTGTCTCACACCATGGTGAATCTGTCTGAGACAGACAGATCTGTCCTCTAAATTTGTCCTCTGGGGGCTCCAAAGAAAGACAGGCAGGCCAATCTGCATGATATACTGATAGCTCCCAACCAATGGATCCTTAGTGGAAGAGATCTCAGAGGTTGCCTCTTCATCAATCTTTATCTGATGGATGCATCAGGGAGTCTATTAAGGTCTATTTGGAACTGTGGTTCAAATGACTTTTAAGAGATGAGTTGTTCACTATCAGTTTACCCCTTGCCACTTTTTTGGAATCCCAATTACACATGTGCCTCTTCCTTAGTCTGTGCTTTGCACCTCTAGGAGCACAGTGCATGTGATTCTCAAGATCCTGGGAACAAAAGGACTTCGACCAAGGTGGTGCCATTTGCCTCAATGAGTTTGTAGAGTCTCATAGCTTCATTTGCATCAAAGATCAGCAAGTCCAGCTAAGTTCAAAGAGGCTATCACTGTGAGTGCAGGTTCATTTTTTGTAAAACAATAGTCAACAAGGCCCAAAACTACAGCATATCTTACAGTTCACACCTCTTTTGCACTGACCCATTCAATCAATCAATTTTATTTATAAAGCCCAATATCACAAATCACAATTTGCCTCACAGGGCTTTACAGCATACGACATCCCTCTGTCCTTAGGACCCTCACAGCGGATAAGGAAAAACCCTTTAATGGGGGAAAAAATGGTAGAAACCTCAGGAAGAGCAGCTGAGGAGGGATCCCTCTTCCAGGACGGACAGACATAGATGTCGTACAGAACAGATTAACATAAAAAATTTAGTGTTCCATATGACAAAATGAGACATAAAGAGAGACAGAGAGAGACAGAGAGAGATTCAGGACAGACAGTAATGACAGTAGCTTACAACAACATTAATAGTAATAATATTCTAATAATAATTACGGCCATTGTGGGACAATATGTTGTAAGTATATGTTAATATATGATAGAATATGTATGTGACAATAATCATGTATTAACAGTAGAAGTATGACTAATAATAACAGCAGCAGTAGGCGGCATCAGGCAGGACCACGGCAGCAGCACAACCACGTCACACGATCCAGGCGCAGCTGTGATACGAGGTAACCTGCCACATAGTGGAACACAAAGGCTCCGGAGAAAAAGCCGAGCTAGTGACATTCAGTAGAGCCGAGTTAGCAAAATGCAGTAACAGGACATGAATGTTAGCAAAGGAGAGAGAGGAGAGAGGTGCTCAGTGTATTATAGGAGGTCCCCCGGCAGACTAGGCCTATGTCAGCCTAACTAGAGGCTGGTCCAAGACAAGCCTGAGCCAGCCCTGACTATAGGCTTTATCAAAGAGGAAAGTCAGGAAGATAATTCCACAGAAGAGGATCCTGATAGCTGAAGGCTCTGGCTCCTGTTCTACTTTTGGAGACTTAAGAAACTGCAGTGTTCTGGTGGGATAATAGGGCACTATGAGCCATTCAAATGATCGATAGGCTCTACCTTGGCTGTAGAGTGTTGGGGTCGTTAAAAACCTATAGTAAGCTCTTACAGCCTTTTTAGAAAGCCTTGTGTGTAACCATCCCAGTTGCCAGGAAATATGTTGGCTTTGTGTGTTTCTGCAAACCATGGATATGTTATATTTTTATGTTATTATGTAGCAAATATGTTGAAAGTTAGTTTTTTTTAGCAACGCTGTGGTTAACCTGTATGTAGTTAGGTTTAGGCTTAAAATGCCCGGTTTTGGGAGCAAAATCCCTGCGGGGAAAGCAGCACTGTCTCTGTAAAAAACAACTGCTTTTAGTGGTTCTATGCCTCATCAGCATCAGGTATCTAAAAAACAGCCACGTTTGGTGTCTAAAAAGTCACAGGAGACACAGCGATGAGTCGCTAAATCACCTGATCACCCAATCCTCCTGAGACCCTGTGATCTCATATGAGGTCACTGCATTGTGGGTTTCCTGGACCTTCTACTTCAATCTGCTTAACCTAGGCCTGTTGTCCTCATTCGTGGATACTCTTTTTGTGCCATCTAGTGGTAGTAAGAGCACAATACACTAATTCATGTGAAAAACAAGGTCAGTCTGCAGCTGACCCTGACACAAAAATGGACAAGGTACAAAACCTGTTAAAATTCGGTTGGTTGGTTGAAACCTATTTATTTATGATTAAAAATGTGTAGTTTGATATGACAGAAATTTGACCAATTTTAGCAACAGTAACAAGCTAAGATAGCGGTAATGAGAGAGTACTTGTTTGAAGACATTGGGAATTTTATCACCATTGCCAAGTTTTTTCTCAGCTAGGAGAAATTAAAAATACATACCATACGAAAGTTCAGGTTCAGGAGGACATACTATGTTTCAAAACGTTGATATGATAAATATAAAACATGCAAATTTAATGTATTCGTGGCAGAAACATACTATGCTAACATTTTCTTCTGGTGACTGGACTGATGTAACACAACAATGAAATTGTATTTTAACTGTCTATTAACATCGGCAGAATCCATGAATTTTGCTACCATGCCACTTCACAAGGCTCAAAACCTCAATGAAATGGAATTAGTGTGCATTAGGGGTCATTATGTTTTAAATAAAGTATTTGTCGGGACATCAAATAGCATTTGAAAGGCCCCCTCCGCATCAGGTAGGCCAGCTTTATGAAGCAGCTAGCCAGGTATGCATACTTAAGAAAGTGGGCAGGATTTCAAAACCTTCACGCTCTCACTTCTATCTTTACAATTGCAACACCATGAAGCCCTCAAGGAGAGGCTGTCTTGAAGTGTGTGTTGTGTTGTTATCCCCATTTTAACATTTTTTATGCTTTCTGCATATCTTTATGACGGAAGGGTTTTTTTGCATCATCTTCTCCTCAGTAGTTCCTTGTGAGGTTTCTACCATTTTTCCCTGTTAAAGGTTTTTTTTTGGGTGGAGTTTTTCCTTATCTGCTGTGAGGGTCCAAGGAGGTGTCATGTGCTGTAAAGCCCTCTGAGGCAAAGTGTGAATAGTGATATTGGGCTTTATAAATAAAATGGAATTAAATTGAATCTTTTAGCAGAAACATTGTAACAGCTAAACACTGTTGCCCTCAGGTGCAACACATTCTACAAGCTAGTTACTTTCAAACACTGAACCAGGAAGTTAATGTAAAGCATTTGAGTTGTCATTATTTGTTCTTCAAAAGGCCTGTAGTCTGGCACAGTTTGTTACCATAAGTTGACTGAAATCATCATAGCTTACAGTGCACAGATGCAAATCCTCTCTCTCGCCTTGCTTTCTCTCACCTCTCTCTCTCTCTTATCACACTACTTCTTTTTGGGGTCCTGTTCCTGCTTGACGTCCTGGTAAGCAATTTCCTCTGCCTCCATTTTTTAGACCATAATTTTGATTGATAATTATCGTTGGGGACATAATTCTGTTCAGCCACCCAGCAGAGTGAAAGACTAGTAGAATAAAATAGAAATGGTGTGTTGTTGGGTGCATTCGAGCGTAGCCACAACAAATGAATGGATAAATCTCTCAGAGCTGCACTGTGCACTGCCGATTCAATGAGACCAACAGCCAGTGCCGCAGAGAGAGGAGAAAACTTACTTGTCCATGACTTGCTTTCTCTCTCTCTCTCTTCCCGCAGCCTAACTTTATGGCCTTTGGTTTCAAACAAAGAACTTGTGATTCATCCTCAGTTTCCCAGTCTCCTGCTTTTGTTTTTTAGAAAACCTTCAAAGACTAGCTGTACCCGAAAGGATTATCAGGCTGATTTCCACCAGACTTAAACACTTTGCGAATCCAAGGGGAAATCCCTATTGGGGGCCTTTTTGGGACTGCTGGTCAGACATGATTATCTCTCATAATACACATATCCTAACTGCAAATAATACCACACTTGATGTAGTAGTTGACAGTACAGTCTCAGTTATATTGTTATAGTCTGAGATACTTCATCCTTTGCATCATCTAGTGTGAACATCTTCAGATTAGATACCAACAACTACTGATGGTACTACTGATGATAACTGAATGATAAGATGGTAACTTTATTCTTGACTTTGGAAACAGTAAATGACAGAAAAATGACACCCACATATTGTCATTCAACAGTTTGTATGATTACGAAAATGCACATTTAACGGTTCATATGATAACTTACTAATTAGATTCGACAAATGGCGTCATCACATTACATACATAATGTAGAGCAGCTTATCCTCATAGAATGGTTCATATGATATCCCACAAACTAACGTACCACGAATGACATTACGTCCTTAACGTAAAGTTGCGCAATTAATGTAAAATTACTGAGGATTGGTTTAAATAAGTAAAGATACTGTGGTTAGGTTTAGGAAAAGAAACACAGTGAGGACTTACGTTGAAATGGTGTTCACTCAGAGTTCACACGGTTCTGAACACACGTCTCCTGGGGAAAGTCTGGCTGGCTCATCATTACATGGGGTACGTACAAATTTGGGTGCGTTACTTTTCATAGGAAGACATAAGTAAAGTTTATGAGAAGAGCTTGCGTAAACTTACTGTGGTTATTTTTAGGAAAAAAAAGATGGTGATGACGTACCAAGTTCACATGGTTTCATGTGTGACACGAACATCGGTCACCTGGGGAAAGTCCTGTTTTTGTTTGACCCATCCGACCCCTCAACGTGGCTCCTGACCAAGGATGGGTACCGAAACCCAATATGAAACGGATCCTGGGGGCAAATTATTAAAGACCATAGTTTTGATAAGGCCCAACATTAACGGTTCTATTGGTATTGGAGAAATTCATAAGATATATTTCTTGTTTATTTATGTTACATAAACGTTACCTTGTACAGTTATCTCAATAACTCACTTTCTAATTTGCAATAAGATTAATACATTAGTCACTGATGCATTTTTGCTATTCAACCCAGAGGAGAGCTCTCTGTGTCAGAACCTCACAGTCTGCTGTATGTGTGGGAGGTGGGGCCAGCTCTGCCACTCTGGGCTCCAGTTTCCCGGCGCGGCGCAGGGTGGCGAACCCCGCACAGAGCTAGTTTTGAGCAGTGCAACCCGAGGCGCACTCAGGGCCGTATTCACAAAAGGATTGCGTGGCTTTTGCGGCCGCTAAACCGGTAAAAATGGAGCAAACAGATACGGTCTAATTCACAAAGCACGCGCAGAGGGTGAAATGCTCCACTAACTGCGCTGCCAAGCAGATTGCATCTCGGTGCTTCGGTGTTATTTGCACGTATTTAAATGAGGTAAT
>NC_065515.1:41073156-41094753 GCF_006386435.1 Epinephelus moara | reverse complement strand
CTTTGCATCATCAGCCCGTGGAGGTCTGCTCGCAGTTCCGTATATTCAGACACTGCCAGCTTGGACCTCCCAGACCAAAACATCAGTTTCCTCCTGGGAGAACTTTGGCCGTCTGACGCTGCTGCTCTCTTCTGCCATGGTGAATTGGCTCATTTGATTGGTGTGATGTGTGTAAAACCCACTCCACGCCTTCTCTCCTCCCTCTTTCCGACTTGCGCAGGTAGGAGGGACGGAGGTGGAAAAGAGGAGTAGCTGCGCCAGGCGCACGGTGTGCCAAACTTGAAAAATCCGCCTGGCCACACCCAGTTGGCGAAGCGCAGGTGCGCTGCTCCTCCGCCTCGCCCGGTCTGCAAAACTAGAGCCCTCTGTGTCACACACACAGAGGCCCTGCTCTCAGTGTCAGTGGCAGAGAGAGCAAAACACTAGTAAGTATGTCATACCTCACAAGAGTTGTTGCCAGCAGTGTTTGTTGCCACAAGTTCAACAACTCCTGTGCATGTAAGGACAGAAAAACAAGCAATCTTTAGAAGCAAAAGTGCATCACGTACAGGCGGAGAAATGCACCCTTTTCGATGGCCGAGCTTTTGTCTCCTGTTAACCTATCCACCTCAGGTATGTTACAGTCTATAAAAGTAATTATTTTGCTGAGGTTTCTATCTTTTTTTTCTCCTTAGAGTTTTTGTGGGTCATGTTTTTCTTTATCTGCTGTGAGGGTTCAAGGACAGAGGGATGTCATATGCTGTAAAGACCTCTCAGCCAAAAGTGTGATTTGTGATATTGATCTTTACAAATAAAATTGAAAATTGAAATTGAATTCAAAACAATGCTGTAGTAGAATGGTAATTTATATATTGTACTTACATACATAGAGAATGAAGCAATGTTAATTCTGTTCTTAGTTTATTTCATTTTTACTTAAAAAAATAACCAAAAGAAATGATGAGAGTGCCATTAAAGTACTGGATCAATAAGCACTATCGGTCAGAGTAATGGAAATCTTGACAATACCCATGTCTACTCATGATGCAGACTTTTTGGTCTTTATACTTTTGATTTCCTTACTCCTGTCAGTGCGCTGGTCATGTGATCACAGCATTTCCTCTTACATGGGTTACGTATGAATTCTGGTGCATCACTTTTTTTGGTATACATACAAACATGAGAACAGCCAGTCTCACTACATGTTTAGAGTTTAGAGCAGGTTTGTCAGTACAGACCCAGTCTTTACTGATTGATAAATGACAATGAGTGATTCTCACAGCACTGTATCTGTTGTCCACCGTATGAAACTGTATGAAAGCTTCTCCTTCAGGCCATTTAAAGCAACACTTACCTTTCTGGAAATTTTACACTTTTCTTTGTTTAGGTTAAAATGCTATTAATAAGCTGATGGCACACTAAAATGCAAGTGAATTACACCAGAAATAAAAACTCATAATTATACCATTCTCATATGGTTCTAAGAAAACTCCAACCAATCATTGCATTCAGACTGAATGCAATGATTGGTCGGAGTTTTCTCCTGTCCTGTCTGTCTTCCCCACATGGAGGCCTCTGACTGACGTAACTGTTCGCGTTTCGAACGATGATGAAGACTGATGCAGCTTCATCCTGAGCTAAAAAGGGACGAGATGGTCGCATAGTTTCTGCTGGACAGGTATTTCAGTTTGCCTCTAAGTTTGAATCAACATGGAGGCGTGACCAATGCTTGTGGCGACTCTAGTGTTGAGCTAACGGGGCTAACACTACACAGAGCAGACAGACAGGCTGCATCATCTGGTAAGCTCCGTGGTGGTGATCTGGCAATATACACAAACAATTCATGGTGCTGTGATGTGAAGAGGATCTCCCAGTTCTGCTCTCAGGATGTGGAGTTTTTGACTGTGAAATATCGACCCTTTTCATCTTACTATTGCACTATATGTTCCTTCTTGTATGTTACACAAATTGTTTTTAAATGCTTTGTTGCTTTTTGCTTGGGGTATGCAAAATATCATTTTGTTTTTGTGCTGCACATAAAAATTACAAATAAAGAAGTTCAGTTCAATTCATAACGTTATATATGACAACACAGCATCCAGTTGCTAATGGCTAACGTTAGCCTACTGTAGCGTAGCCTCTGAAATGGAATCTTCCTTGTGCGTTTCCACTTACTGGTAATGTTAACGCTACTATCTAACGTTAGCACTGTAACCTTATTGTAAAACTCATCAGTCATCACTGACTCCGGTTGAGTTTTAAAACTCCAGGGTTGTGTTTGACTGTCTTGGTTGTAACGTTACACTTGCTCTCCTCTTCCGTGTATCTAACGTTACCTTGCCAATGCCTACGTCTATCATAGACATAATGAGGACGTAATGGAGGAGAGGGGAGTAGGCCTTTAGAGGG
The DNA here is from genome assembly GCF_006386435.1 of Epinephelus moara. Lineage (NCBI taxonomy): Eukaryota > Metazoa > Chordata > Actinopteri > Perciformes > Serranidae > Epinephelus > Epinephelus moara. The sequence continues at coordinate 41,092,365 of NC_065515.1, read as the reverse complement.
AGGTGGAGTTGCAGGAGCAGGGGAAGGGACTTTGGAGGGAGGCGGGAGTTGTGGATGTTCAAATTTTTTCTGAGTGCTGTGTGAAATGCAAGAAAGGTGAGAGTTGCTTTAATCCCTGCAGCATCTGAAGGCAGCAGGACATGGATGGTGATAAATCTGCAGCCTCTGATCTGAGTAGTGCCTCACCAGAGGGCAACTGTGTTTACCTTGATTGGCTCATGTGCAAATAACATCGGAAATTTGCAGAAGAACCACACACACCTCTACACACATCAGTTGGGTCAGTTATAACTCAGTATCCTGCTTTTCATGAGGTAAACATTGGTTTACAAGGGTTTATTAATCCTGTGCATCGCAGCCTTCTCTCCAGCTTCCTTTTTAAGCCACAGTGGTGTCTCGTGTTTCATTCCTAAATGCAAATGCTGGCATCACATTAATTACAATATGATGTGACCATTTATAACACGAGATACAGCTGAATTAAAACTGAAAAGTGTTGGATTGACGTGATCATGTAAACAACTTCAGCAAAAAAAAGATTTTCTTCATTATTTATAACCCAGGTGTAGAAATGAACTGTAATATAAACCCACACTATTTGCCTCTGACTGCAGATTTGTGGTGCTGTGTGTTCACCACTCAAAACCTTCCACACAGCAATATGATGTCCTTCGCATTTGTTGAGCTGTTGTCATCATGCATCACTGTTATTGGCTGAGCTGTATCAGAGCTATAAGAGCAGTGATGTTATTGGCTGAGGGTGTATTTATGATATACCACACCCTCCGATATATATTCCACTTCACCTAGGCCTTTTGCACTTTGCCCTGCTGCACATACATGAACCAAAATGGCAGTCGAACCTGGGGACACCCACACAGTCTGTTTGCCCAAGAACACTTTGTACTGATTGTTTTGCTCACGTGATGCAACCAAGGCACTAGAACCTAAAATAATAGATATGAAAAGCCAAAGCTAATTGACATCAGAAAAGACGAGCTAAAACAATTAGAATTGCACAGAGTATAGAACTAAGCCACTAAAGTTACACAGTCAAATGTGATCTTCTGAATAGGCTTTGCTCTTAAAATTCTTCCCTTAATAATCATTCAGTGGGGAGTACAATAAAGCTCACAGGCAGAGCACCCACTAGACATACAGCACTGAGCGATGGCGTACACATAATACACAAGGAAATGAATGCCAATGTCAAGTATAGCAGGAGTGACACATTGTCAGTTTCTAAAGATCATCTCATTTCCCTGATTGAGCATGTTTTGTGATTCAGCGCAGTGCCAGAACTAAGGTCATGCTTCATTTCAGCCTAGCACGGCTCAGTCTTGCTGATAAATGTGACGTTAATTCATGATGGTGTCCTTGCGAGGCTTTAAAAGTATAAGTCTCTGTTTCCATGTCAAGCTTGAGCAAAAAGGGAAGAAGAGAAACCAGGCCTAAATAAGACTGCCATGCCTTCAACGTTACGCAGTCTCTTGAAAAGTCTCCAAAATAGTTTGGGCCACCCTGTTAAAACTAAAATTCCCTTATAAGACCACAAACCTCCACCATAACTTCCCACCCAGCCTGTAGAATATGAATGAATGCATAAAATTTGAGAAGGAAAACACACATTCCTGTATTTATGATATCTAGCATTTTTTTCTTCTTATATTGAAGCATTCCCCAAAAACAGTTGTGATATAAGTAATCTTATTTGGAATGATTTACCAACCCCAATTATGTGTGGGTACTGGAGACGATATAAATCCATCTGTCAGCTTATTATTAGCTTATTATAGACCCACAGCCCAAAGGGTGGGTTCGGAAGGATTACTAGAAAATAACGGTTTATTAATTATCAGTAACTCACAGGAACATTGCTTGCAATAGTCCACCTTCCACCTTCTCCCCCTCTCTCTGTTACTCTCTCCCTCTCTTACACACATGCACACCACGGCGCTCAGTCTATGGGCTCTAGTTTCCCAGCGCAGTGCAGGGTGGCGCAGGGTGGTGAACCCTGCGCAGAGCTAGTTTCGAACAGCGCAACCCGAGGCGCGCTCAGTTTGATAGTTTGGCAGACCGAGGTGCGCTGAGATGGGTGTGGCGGCGCAGCAGGGGGAGGTGTCGACAGATCCAGTTTGGCGCAGTGACAGTTTCGTGCCAAAAGGCTTCGCCGAAGGTGCGCTAAAAGCTGCCACGGGGGAGCGCAGCTGGTGTAAGCCGAAGTTTGGCTGACCAGCGGACAGTGCACACACGTCACCAAAACCTCACAGGCAGGTTTCCAGAATATCAGGCACATTAACGATGCAATAAATAGCCACAAAAACCACTATTCAATGCAACTATCTGCAATCAGCACATAAATGTATCTCTATATCGACTGTCCCGTCACATCTGATGTCAGATCAAAGGGGATTGGCACCGTTTGGCACGTTTGGCACGCGTAATGGAAACCCAACCTGATTTGATTAACACAGCTGCAAACTAATGAGTTCACATCCCTCTCAGCCAACCACAAACAGCCACAGCATCAGATAGGGAGTATATATTCAGCATCTGTCATCTTAGAAAAGTCAAAAGAAAAGAAACAGAGTGAGACTGCGAGAGAGAAAGAGAGAGCGCGCGCGCACGAGAGAAACGCAACATTGATTTACAATTGTGGTGACCTCCTCCCAGGCTACCTTTGCATCATCAGCCCGTGGAGGTCTGCTCGCAGTTCCGTATATTCGGACACTGCGAGCTTGGACCTCCCGGACCAAAACATCAGTTTCCTCCTGGGAGAAGTTTGGCCGTCTGACGCTGCTGCTCTCTTCTGCCATGGTGAACTGAGTAAACTCTCATTACACCTTCGCGCGGTGCATTTAAGGGCGAGGAGAGGGGCTCATTTGATTGGTGTGATGTGTGTAAAACCCACTCCATGCCTTCTCTCCTCCCTCTTTCCGACTTGCGCAGGTAGGAGGGACGGAGGTGGGACAGACGAGTAGCTGCGCCAGAACGCACCATGTGCCAAACTTGCAAAATCTGCCTGGCCACACCCAGTTGGCGAAGCGCAGGTGCATTTTATTATTTTATTTAACACTTTTTGTTTCACATGCTGTTATGTAACATGTAACATTTTGTTTAATTTACTTTTAATTTATCATTATAGTATTTTTTTTTATTTATAATGTAACACTTATTGATTAAATTATTCAATAATGAAAGGCTGCTTTTGTCTAAATACTATGTACTATGGAAGTATAGGTGTCTGCTTGGAAAAATTCTGGACCTTGGACAAATGTAGCCAATGACCCCTGTTGTGGAGGGTATTTATGTTTCTGAATGTCAGTGACCAACCCTCAATAAATATTTGGATGGTCATGGTGAAGCAGGGATGATGAAACCAACTAAAACAGTCCAAAATGTGCATGCTGCATTGTAAAATTATTGTCAGTAAACCTGAAAAGTAATGAAAAGTAAAGATGGTAAAGCTGCTGTTGATGTTGCTAACATGTGCAAATAGTTGCCTGTTTAAACATTAATTAACAACATTAAACATTAGCATTCACTTGGAATGTTGTTTCTGGCCACCTAATAAATGCAAGTCCAGTATTTACTCACATTTAGCTCTGTTTTGCTCTCCACCTACTGAAGGGTAGGTGCTAAATGCTTCACTGTGTTGCTAGTCTGGGGCCGTTTAGTGGCCGTTTTGGTACGGAACCAGAACCAGGGCGAGAGAGACAGGATCCGGAATTCGATGGATGCGCCTTTCCGTCAAAATAAAAGCACCAAGCTAATAAAAATGCGGTGAAACTTTTTAATTTAAAGAATATAATTTACAAGAAAAGCCCCAAGCCATTAAGTTAACCTTTTTCTTTTATTGTAAATCGATGGTACGCCAGAATTTAAAGTTTTACACTTTTACTTTGGTGAATTTGGTGAATTCCGGATCTGCTCTCTAGACCGGAGCCAGAATCCAGACAAAATTCAGAGTGAATGGAAACCAGGCTCTTCGCCGTACGTGAAGAGCCTGGTGACGCGAGGCTACTGTGTTGCTAGTCGCTAACTATTTCTGTCTGCTGTTTGGTCCTAAGTAGGAAGTGTACAGCAGAGCTTTTTTTTTGTTTGTTTTTTTAACTTAAAACAGCTGCTGGTGTGGTCAGACTGGATCAAAACAGTAAAGGTGTGTGGCATGGACTCACAACAATGAGCTAAAAAATGTGGAACACTCAGCAGAGCCAAGGGGAGCTGCAGAGTTGGATGATAATTCTCTGTGGGTGCCTGTTCACATGACACGTAGTCATTTCATCCATTGTTCACATAAATATATAGATTAGTGCAGCTTAGTGGCAGTGGTGGTTAAGCTCTGTGTGTGTGTGTGTGTGTGTGTGTGTGTGTGTGTGTGTGTGTGTGTGTGTGTGTGTGTGTGTGTGTGTGCGTGCGTGTGTGCCAACATTGGCCAGTTAAGGAGTTACCTGTTAAGTCTGTATAACTGTTTATACCTGTTTAATCCTCTTAGTTTGTTTTTAGAATGTGTCAGTGTGAAGAGGAACTGGACTACATGCAACAATGCATCTTTTTTTTTTTACCTTGATCTAGAACAATTGAACCAAACTACAGGTGTGAAAGCACCCTAATGCTGGGCTCAGATGACACAACATTTTTATTTATCATTTATCATTTATCATTATTGCTATTATTATCTTGCAAATGTCTCACAATAAAAGTCCTTTTAGGAAAGTAAGGGATTCTCTAGCCCAAAATTATAAGGGACTTTTTAATTTTTAATTTTAACAGCTACAGCAGGTGCAATACATTAACTTTAACAGGGCGAACAGGAGCTGATTAAAAGTAAAAATAGAAAAATACAGAGGGAATGAGAAATAAAGGCCTGTGTCTGGAAATAAAAGCCTGTTACTAATGTAAACTGTTTCAAATGAAGCTGGTACCCTCTACAGTTGTGGTTAGTAAAAGCCCTGCGACTAAATGTGAATTTTAATCCTTTGTATCCTACTATATAATGAAGAAATACATTCGTTGCTAGCTTGATGCTAATGGCAGTACTTACCAGGTTCCTAAAGTGCCTCTGCTATTTAGCAGCATCATTCTAGGTAGTCTCAAGAGGAAAAGGCTGGGGTGTTGTTGCCACACAGTTGTCCACGGCAGCAGACTGCTCTGTGTTTCTATTTTTTCCCTGTTAAAGAGTTTTTTATTATCCGCTGTGAGGGTCCGAAAGGACAGAGGGATGTCGTAAGCTGTAAAGCCCTCTGAGGCAAAGTGTGATGTAGACTTGCACCGATTAATCGGCAGTGCTCGAAATCGGACCGGTTTTCACGTGATCGGCCATGACCTGCGACCACATGTGCAACTCATGGCTTGGGCAATGTCAGGAAGTGAAACATGGGCGGCTTCTCACCTTAATCAGTCACGCACACACATCAAGACAGAGAAGGAGAAAGTTGTTAATTTTCCGTGTTAAACTTAACTGCGGAGCTTTCACTGCTGCACTGTTGAAACTGACGAGGCGTGTGCCCACGTGCCGAAGATGCGCGTGTCCGCGCGTTTACTAGCGGGCACATCCCGAAGACCTGTGTGAATTTTCCACAGGAGATATTTTTACTTTTTTGGCTTTTCAAGAAATTACCCACAAATGCTATACACCAAGAATTATTATTTTATTTATCTATGTTTTTAATTATGTATGCCTTTTTTACTTATTTATTTTAATACTGTACCTGAAGTTATATTTGAGCAAAAAGGAAAATGTTTTTAACCCGTGTCACTGTTTTTGTTTGTTTGAGCTGGTTGTATCTTGGTTAAAATGTTCTAATAAAGCAAAGATAGAAAATATTGCAATATCTTGTGTGCTGTAAAGTGATTTGAAAAAAATGAAATCGGAATCGGCCATCCAAACACTCTGCAAATCGGATATCGGTATCGGCCCAAAAAATTGTAAACGGTGCAAGTCTAGCGATTTGTGATAATGGGCTTTATAAATAAAATTGAATTGAATTGAATTGAATTGACATGGTTTAATCCTAATGCAACAGTTTCTTGGAGAACTCACAGGCTGCAAGATCTGGTGCACTCCGCAATTCCTCTGAAGCACTCAAAGCTTCGTCTAGGACCTATCATTTCTTTTCTTCTCACTGTGTGGCGTTCTGCTGAGAAAATTTGAAAGTCAGTCCAGAAGTGACATCTGAATAGTCCAATTTTTAATAACTACTCACTCCTTACTGATAACATCCCTTTCTCTTTCCCTGCTTGGAATGATAAAGGCATAATTGTTTTAAGGACATTTTTGTTGACAATGGTCTCCGCTCCTTTGAGGACCTGCGTGCTACATATGACCTCCCTGGGTTCTCTTTCTCTTTATATCTTCGGTTAAGGTCCTCCATGAAGGCATATGGTGTACCATGGAAAACACAACTTCCATCTTACATTTTACACGGTCTTTTAGACAAGCACGGTGATACCAAGAGCTTGGTTTCTGTACTGTACTTGCAGCTCTCTAAATCTTCTTACAAGCCCCTGCATATACAGAGTGTATGGTCTAGAGACCTGGATTTATCAAATGAAGATAAATGTATTTCATGGAACAAAGTGTGGTCTTCAGTTGTTGATTCATCTAAGAATCCAGATCACCAACAGATCCACTTGAATTTTATACATAGGACTTACCTTACAATTAGAAAACGCCACGCAATGAAAATTATTACATCCCCACTGTGTGATCTCTGTCCTGATGGGCATGTTGGTTCTTACATATGTTTTGGAAATGCTGTGCTGTGGCGTCTTTTTGGGAAATGGTGTCCTCCACACTGTCTGATATGCTGGGAACTGTAATTCCATGCTCACCCACAGTCATGCTCCTACATAATCTCCAGTTACCATATCCTTTAAAAAATGTGTTTTTAGCAGGCTTGACTGCAGCCAAAAAGGTGCTTGCTCTCCGCTGGCAACCACCTCACACATTAACACATAGACATTGGTTGAACACTTTTCTGGATGTGATTGTTGTGGAGCTTTCTGTGGCGAGAATGCATGGTGCAAGTGAGAAAACTATTCTGCTATGGACAGATGTATCAATTAAGGTAAAGGTGCTGCTGGATAAATAATTGCTGTGACATAACATACTGATGATGATAATGATGATGATGATGTATTAATTTTCTCTGTAGATCTAGGGGTGGGTGGGGGGGTGAATCGCCACGGGTATATGTGAGGGGAGAATGGCTGCTTATATTGTTCATTTATGTGCATATGTAACTACATAATGTATGTCACTTCTCTTCTATGTGGGAAACACAAAACACAAATAAAATAATTGATCAAAAAAAAGAAAAAAAGAATTGAATTAAATTGAATTGGTCAAATTTACGGCTGTAACGGGAGAAGTCGTGAAAGACAAGAAAATCAGACATGCCAGACTTGTTGTTGGGACGTTGTGAGGCATCCCAGATGTAGCTTTGCATGCCGTCTACTATGACACTACCCGGGATAAAACGATATTCGTGCACGTCACTTGTCTTTCACTATGCGAGCCTCCACCATATGGCAGCTGCATCGGGCTGTATTTCGGGCTGATAATGTGTAGTCTGAACCCAGCATTAGTTGGAGCTTGCATATTGAGAATGGCAACACATGAGTGGATGTATATGTACTCCACTGAATGCCATGTTTTTAATAATGAGATACTAATTTGGATCTGCCCTAAGTAACTGTCAGTATGTGTGTGTGTTTCAGGTGCTGGGCAGTGCTGGAAATCGTGCCCCAAACATCGATACCAGAGAGGCGGCTGGCAGCTGAGACAACAACCCAGCCCGACCCTGCCAGCCTGTTTGGTCCTCCTCCCTCTGTCTCCCCTCTGCAGTACTCCAACATCTCACTAGAAGAGTGAGTCTTTACTCTGAATGATCTCTTGTTCTTTTTTGTGCGTTTCATCAAATCCAACGGGCCCACTTCTGCAGTCTATTGCTGTCTAAACATATTCTCTGTCATTAAGGTCAGGCACTTCCTAATCTGCCCTGCAGTGGACATGCTTTACAGTTGATTCAATTATGTTTCCACAGACATTAGATGAACCAGGTTTCATCACTTTTAAGTGGCTTGTCTGAAGTGGTTTGAATCCAAAAAATCTGATTGCAGTCCAGTTAACTGTAGCATGGCGGACCTGTCTCTGATCTATGATATAATAGATAGATTGATTAAATCCAATGAGACATTGCTACATTTTTCCTTGTTCCCTGTATCCTTGTATCCTTGTTACACTGATATGAATATGTGCATCAGTCCAGAGTGTTCCCCCTTTTATCTGTAGGTAAATATCTGATGTATCCATCTCCATTTTTGCATAATGGTTTGGGATCTTCTCCTGTAGTCAGTTTGGATTATACTCACTGTACTTACTTTACTTACTGTAATGAATCCCACCACATTATTGATTGAAGAGCAAGATTTTACTGTAAATGTCTCGGTGCAGTGCGGGGCTCTTACCTGATCAAATGAACCAAAATAAAAGAGTGAATGCTCCACAGGTCACTCTGTGGCAGATGAGAACAAGCCTGTACATGATCTCAGGACCAAGCCAAAGCATTGATATTGGGTTGCAGAACAGAGCTGTAAAGCAATGTTTAGTTTTGTTTTCCTCAACAGAAACTTTTAAGAACATTCTTAGAACTCAGAACTGATTTAGCATTTTTTCAGTCCTCAGGCACTGCAATTGTGTGCATTTCTGTCACAAATGAGACATTAGTAAAACACCTTGGTCACTGCAGAACTATGATACTGCTAGTTTTATTGAAGTTGACAGTTTATTTTTGACCTTGTAAACAACAGTTGACAAACAATCTCAACTCAACTTACCATATTATGTGATCATCAGCAGTTGTAGCTTACTCAGTCGCGGTAGATCTTCAAGGCCCTGAAACACCAAGCCATTGGTCAATGTTGGGGCGTCAGTGAGTGTCCGACGCCCTAGTCTTTGCTGTGCGTCCCGCACCGTTGGCTCTCGTCAGCCCTTGTCAGCATTTTTTCAGCCGATTCAGCATGTTGAATCGGTGGAGCCCATTGGTGAATTAAATCAGTCTGATTGTCAATTCAGCTTGGCGCACGAGAAGAGAAACAGAAGTGACGAAAAGTAAACCAAGAGCTCAAGTCAAGAGGGAGTGAGGTCGAAACAAACTAAGGTAACAAAAAAAAAAAAAAAAAATCTTAAGCCTCTGAGCTCTGATGGTTTGTGTTTGTTATTTGTGTTATTTGTGCTAACTGGCTAACTAGCATCATGACAATCTACTAGTTCCCCTTTTTTGAATATTCATTAGAGACTACCCCTGTCTGCTATTGTGGAGAGTTACTTCCTCTCATGCAGGTGTAGATGGTACGTGCTGTCTGGCCGACGGCTGTTGTCTTGTCTGTGTTCATATGCAACTTCTTGGCCAAGACACAGGTGACATAAGGCCATGTGACAGTCAGCTTTTGTAGCTGCTCGTTCTTTGATGTTGTTTTGGTGTGTTTGAGCCTTTAGATTTACACTGAAATAACATCAAGCAGTGGCAAAGTGCATCTTGCTGCAATACAGACATTTCTGTGTGGCTGGGAGGTGTGTTCATGTGTTTCAGATGGGAGGAAATTCTATTGTTACCTCTCTCAGTGACAGCTTACCGGCTCCGAACTGTAGTTTGGAACAAGCTGGCTTATTAACATTGATTTAGCTTGGATGGTTATTAGCTGGTAATTAGCATCTAGCAATCCGGACCACTCTGCAAAAGGAAGGATGGCGAGGCGTTTGGATGCTGTTCTCTAACATTGGCTTTATTGCAGTCTTCACCACAAAACAAACATGGCCTTTTCATGAGATTAAGATGTAGCCCTGATCTTATCTAGACACTTAATTCTGCTGACATTCATCACTCTTTGCCGCCTGTCATCTTCTCCATGACACCCACAGAGAGCTGCTTCCCTCTGTACACAATGAAGTACACGTCACATCCTCACAGGTTACCCATAAGGCCACCGCCCTTAAAAAGGAATAAGGGTGAGCCGGTAACACTATGTAACATAGGTCAACATGTCTCGGGAGTGACAGGACTCTGTTAACTGAGTGGCTGCGGGTATTCTTTGGCCACAGTTTACTGCAGAATCAAACGGCTGCAGCTTGGACTGGTGGCTGCAGCTTTCCATAGACTAGACCTTGGAAACAGTGGTGGACAATAACATCTCAAATCAAGGTCTACTTACTCTTTTGTTCTGGAGTTTTAGATAGTTATAAAGCATGGAGAGGGAGACTCAATAATAGATTTTATATACTGTGGACATGAAGAGTGATGTACTACCACCTATAAAAAAAAATAGAATCAAAAACATTATTCCAAAGTGTCCTCAGTTATTTGAGGTAGAATCAAATATTGTAGAATAACATCCATTGACATCAGCTCAGCACTTAAATAATTTGGCCGTCATGGAACTCTTTCTATGCCATTACATTGTCATTTCCCATTCTGAGATAATAAAACAGGACCAGATTTCTAATAATAAGTCAGCTTTTTGTCATCACAATCGTACAGTGTGCTATTCTGTTGACGCCCAAAGGTGACAGTGATGATACATCAGCAGAGAAGTGTGTGAATATGCACAATTAACAGCTCTTGTACTGAATATGTAATTATTTCAAAGCATCTTTGAATTGTAATAGCTCCTTGGCTCAGGCCTTTCCTTTCCATTAAATCCTCCTTCATTCCACTGATTTGCAGAACAATCGTTTCTCATTCTGATTGCTTGGCATAATTTTTTATTTCTATGTTATTCTTCCCCCCCTACCCATCACTGTTCATCGTTCATCTATTTAAAAAGCACAGCTCCTGTGACCCACATGGCTGAGACAACCTCAGCGACAGGTTCTCTCCTCTGGCTGCTCGGCACAGCTGTGGCTTTCACAGACCAACAGTGCCCCCTAGTGGATTTCTGTCAATTGTGTGGGGAGAAAAATCATCTGTTAGGAGCACATGGTTGTTACAGTATACCCCTTAAAATCCCAATCCTCTAACCTTGTTCCTCTCCTCTGTTGAGTCCATAAGAGCAGCTCTGTGCATTTAAAGCAGCATTATTAGGATGAAGGGGACAACAGCTTTACAGAAAATACAGTATACCTGGCTACGTTAAATTAGTTAAAATTTACTGAAAGAAAACAGTTCTTTATTCATGCAGACTGATCAAAAATTGTCACCAGTTGGTCCTCCAGATCTTTCATCAGGTGCTCAGTGATGCAGTAAGCTACTGGAGAAACAAGACATATAGAGGCATTAATGGTATATTTTCGTTCTGAGAGAAATGATTACCTTGTCTTCCAAGTAAAACGGGAACCATATTTGTACATCTATCAGTAAAGCTTACATATTTGTCTTTTGATTGGTGTCTGTAATTTATTTGAATTCATTTGGCAGACACTTTTTACCATAGAAATGTACATATGAAGTACAATACAAGCCGCAGCAGATCAAGAAGCCTTTGAGAATAAATGCTTCAACACCCACTTCTATGTTTCACCTGATGCAAGTGCAACAAGGCTGACTAGATGTACCTTGATGCACATACTTGAGACTACGATTGGGAGTAATAGTGCCATCCGGGGGATTCTGAGTGGGAGCCAAAGGGTTAAGGTTAGATGGATATAAAAGTAGGAAAGAGCATAGAAAAGTGTGTCACTCATCTTAATCCATAGCCACCTGCTTGCCTGTTCGGCTACACCAGAGAGGGCTGATGTTGGGCTTGGCATTCCCATTTCTTTGAGCAGCTTGGTAGTTGACTTGCCTACAAAGCCTCTGCAGCCCACATCAACTGGGCAAACCTTCGCTTTCCAGCTGTGTTGTTCAGCGTCAGCTTCCAGCTCAGCGTACATAAGGCTCTTGCGCTCGTAGGCCTCCTCCACTGTGTCCTCCCAGGGCACAGTGAGCTCAGTGATGTAGACAAGGCGCAGTAAAGATGACCAAAGCGTGAGATCTGGTCTGAGATTAGTAGAGGCAATCTCAAATGGAAAGCACTACGCTGATTCAGAATCAAGTGTGGTAACTTATTCCACCACTGAGGGAAGGACCACACTGGAGAAGAGTTTTAATTGAGACATCAAACCTCATTAATCTGAAGGAGGGAGTCAACAATAAGAAAACAGTGGTCTTACAAAAATTTGGCCAGCCTGGATCAAAATTGTTGCCTGATATCAGACAAAATTGTCTCTTGGTTTCACTTTGTTTCCATCTTTAGTCTGACATTGTGACCACTCAAACCGGTTTCAGTGTGGTAACGAGATTTGATTTTCCGTAGCCAGCAGATACGCCGGATCTGCCACTAAATATCAGCGGTAAAAGCAGTGTATACGTCACCACAACCACATGGCCCACAAACAAGTCAAGGGAGATTGATGAGTCAGAGAACTGATGAATGTAATTCAGGCTTAAATAAAATCAATTAATTGTCATATAGGAAAACTACCACAGGTTTTGCCCTGTAGGCCGACACTGATGTTTGTTTTATCCGCCGACAGTTCCGTTGTTGCTGTTGCTAGCTGACACATTACACTCCATTTAGACAGGTTACAGTTTTCCCGGGCCCTCATCAATTCGTGTTAAGTGAAGCACTGGTGCACTGAAATGGAGCAGACCCAGTCTAATGTCATTTTAAGCCCACACTGATGCTCAGCCATGCCAACATACTGGTTTTTGGCAGGTCTTTAAGAGTTGAGCAGCAAGAATTGAAAACAAACTATGATGGTTCTAGCATGTGGCTTGACAACACTCAACAGCTTGACAGCATCCCACCCATAGCGCTGATTGCCTAATTGAGTCTCACTGCTGTGCTTATTGGTTGTTTTTTAATTTTAACTGAAAAACCCCTATTTCATGTCATGATGCCAGATGAATCCGTCAACTCGAACTTAGCGGAGAGGTCGTACTCAGAGGTCTGGCCCCAGGCAATCAAGTTTGTGCTTTTGTTTGGTTCTTAAAGACAACCAGCAGGAACTAATTCAGCAAATTTTGATTCTTCTGTGTTCAGTTTTTGCAGATAAAATGTGTGATTTTCAAATGTTGGCTGTCCAACAGCACCCAGCAACACCTCCTTTGGCAGAATTGACAGCTTTCAAACATCTCTAGCTGCCTATGAACATTGTGAAGGGGAATTTAGTCTGTTAGTAGTTTGTTTCCAAAAGTTGTGCAAACCTTAAATACAGTCAAATACAGTGACAGATAATGCTTTCAATGTGAATTTTCAAACAGAAAACTGCACAGTTTCTTTATTTCGTTATTTTGAAATGTATTTAATGTTGCCAGGAAAACACTGATGAAAGCAAAGAATGATAACATTTAAACAAAATGTTGCACAATTCATCTTTTTTTTTTCAATATTTGGAAATCTAATAGTTTTAAAAAATATTATTCGGAAGGCGTTCTTTCACCTTATGTGTCATTTGCTTGACTCATGGCAGGAGATATAATTGAATCAGTATCATGAGTTGATCAAGGCTGAGGCAGATGAAAGGAAAAACTTCACCAACTTCCACTCATAGAGAGAATTGCTGCAATAACTCAACTCACTTTTATGAATACATTCAAGTGTAGACCAAAGAAAGTTTCGTATTATGATTAAAGGCCTTTAAGCTGGAAAAAAATTCTTTATGGGGGTGGAGAGACTATTGAAGACAAAAAAGTGTTAAAATAGGAGTCTGTGTTACTGAGAAAACTACACTGAATCTGAATTTAATACAGATGACAACAAAGTACACTTGATACCTCAACACCAAGGATAAACAAATTAACACACACCACACACTCCAATGAGTATGTCCACTCCTGTGAGAGCTGTAACCTGTTCATCAGGATGGTTAAGGAAGACTGTTGCATGCTTTCATTCAGGGCATTCAGATGAATAGAGGTGTCAGTTGTGCCGACTTGGCATGAGGCATAAAAGCTCTTCTTAGAGGTCAAACAGGCGAGTCAGCACTTTGCCCCAGGACAGCCACCTGCTGTCAAAGAACAGCAACAGGTGGGAGACTTCCCAGCTCATTTGCATCTCTACAAAGTTGAAATTAAAGTGCCCCTCCAGCCAGTTTTACTCCCTGTTTAATGGCTAACATTCTGTCTTAAACAGAATGGGGATGTGTCTAATAATTGAACATAATGTTAATCCATAACCATACCAACAAGATTGCAGTAGCTTGGAATACAGCAATATGGCACTTTGATTAATTCCCTGTTTATAAGAGCACAAATTAGACAACAATTAACACAACACCGTTACTCCCTCTTTCACTCACTCTCTTCCTTAATATCTCCTCTTGCTGCAGCTGTCGGTTGTAGCAGTGTTGCCAACTTAGCAACTTAGACCCCTCTAGCGACTCTTTTTCAAAAAAGCGACTAGCGACAAATCTAGCGACTTTTTCTGATGTTATTGGAGACGTTTTGGAGACTCTGACGTGAAAGCACGTATCGTTCTTATTCTCAACGAGCAGCGGATGCTGCCGTGTGCATAGATATCATATACAATAGATACCTCGTTGACGGCTTAGGCCCGTTTCAGCGACATTTATGAATGATCCATATTTGTATTGTTTTTAATGTTAATCTGAACCAGCTGGTTTCTGTTAATATTGTTTTTAATGTTAATCTGAACCAGCTGGTTTCTGTTAAAAAGGACACACGCCCACAAATCATTAAACGCTGAGGACGGCTTTGAGCTGAAACGCGTCTGTTCAACTGCTGCTGTGCAATCCACTATATTAAAAAGTATTATACTTATTAGTGAGTGCTGTCGGATTTTTCTGCTTTGCTGTAATTTTTTGGACCGGCACCCAATTACACTTTGAGACGTTTGAGTGAGCATGCCAAGTTTGCTGAAGACTTATCTCCATACACAACAGTACTAGCCAGCCGGCAGTGACCTCCCCAAGATGGCGGCGACGTTGACGCACAGTAGCCACAGGAATGTGTCATCTATGATTATATATATCTATGGCCATGGGCCCCTCCCCCGCCCCAAAGCACTCACAGGTGGCCCAGTCCTCAGTCCCAGCTGCAGTCAGAGCAAGAGATGTTAACCCCTCCGCGTCCAGACTGCAAGTGAACCGCCGCTGGCTTAACCCCGACCTGGTTTACAATCAGGGCGGGATGTAAATGTAAATTTTTCTTTGTCTAATATAAATCACTGAAAGAAGGTTCATTTGTAGTTCTAAACATATTCAGGGTGTTTTTTACTCAGTTTTTGTCTCTCCCACGACGTTATTCCTCTCTCCTACAGCAGCCATTACAATTACATGCATATGGACAATTATGCAAATTAGGTGAAGACGTCATTTATCAATCAATCAATCAATTTTATTTATAAAGCCCAATATCACAAATCACAATTTGCCTCACAGGGCTTTACAGCATACGACATCCCTCTGTCCTTATGACCCTCGCAGCGGATAAGGAAAAACTCCCCAAAAAAACCCCTTTAACGGGGAAAAAAAACGGTAGAAACCTCAGGAAGAGCAACTGAGGAGGGATCCCTCTTCCAGGACGGGAGACTGATTTAGCGACTTCTAGTGACTTTTAGGACAGCCAATAGCTACTTTTCTTACTGAGGAGTTGGCAACAGTGGGTTGTAGTGACAAGTAGTGAAGCTGCACCACCATATGCCGACCACAGTCCAACGAAGAAGGATAAATAAGTTGCTGAGGTCCGCTGTTCGAAACGGAGATATGAGACGTTTTGGAGATGCACCATCCACCAGCATCAACCGCTCTCAGCTCAGCACCGACTCTGCCCCAGGCAGCACTGTGATACTTGTTATTTTCTAATGGGGCTTTTCAACTTTTTGACTGAGAGTTGTGCACTTCCCAGTGTCCCACCCTGTTAGAGGCCAATGCTGGTGGACGGTGCAAACATTTAACATTTCAGCATTTCAGACGGTGGACCTCTGTAACATTTCTGTTCTTCCTGCAGTGCACTGTGGCTGGGCAAGCGAGTGAAAGAGAGAGTAGGTGTGTTGTGATATTTCTGCCGGTTGGATTTGGTGTAATTCACTGTGTTGATTGCAGCTGTTCACTGTACTGTACATAGACTACTAGTTGACTAAATAGCTTTTAATGATGTGTATAATGTTTATAACAGTGTACCTGCACAAGCTTGGAGGATGACGTATGACTTGCAGATTTTACTCGTCATATGTCATCTTCCCGTTTTAGCAGTAATGTTCTATTTTTAACTTTGAGCAAATGTAACAGCAAATGATTAGTGTAACCGCAGCCCTGGATGCTATATGGGAGTTAGCGTCTCTGTGCTGCTCTTAATTGGATTTCAGTCAGACAACTCACGTTTAAATGTTGTTTTCAACTGCAGAACATAGTTAGATTTTGGCGTCTAGACTCCAGCCTTATCACTTTCCGCAGATATGTTTACATGAGATATTGGGAAGTGATGATTTAAGCTTTTCCCCCCAAAACTACATGGATTCGGAGCCTAGCGCTGCTAATGAGGATTTTCTATGTGTAGGCCTAGGCACCGGCCGCAGTGTGGCCATTTCCCGTGAGCTCCTCGGCTACAAGGGGAATATACTCTCTGGTGAGCAGCAGTTTGCTTAAGCACATTGACATGTCCATCCTAAGATGGATAACATGCTAACCCAGCAAAGCAGCTATGAATATGTATTTATGCATTAAGAGTTGCATGAGCTTATGAGCTTTTGTGCCAACAAGATCTCCTTTTTGTGGAGCCTGACATAGTGTTAGTAAGCAGAGGATGACCAGCGGCCCAGGGATTTTAATGTTTAGATTGGCAGATGGAGAGCTGCAGTTGTAGCCACGCCATTTCTCAGAGAGTGAGGTGAGTAGCAATCAGGAGGTATGCTACAGCTCAGGCAGAGATCACGCAGCTTTGAGGTGAACCAGGATCTCGTTAATGGTTTGCAACCCTCGTGATGAACAGTGGTGCCAATGGTGGGTGGGCAAGCGATAATGCAGGAATTTCATCATGGAAGAGAAAGGACAGAAAGTAGTATTAGTTTTGGCAATGACAATTTCAGTACTATGGCAAGATCTATCATAATTTGAGTGTTTCAGGTATATTGAGCACAGGTGTTCTTCTATGGTTAAATCAGAGAATGTGAGATCGTGCTGAGGATTAAAGGAGAGAGATCTGGTTGTGTATTCACCGCACCTTGCCTGGAGGACGTGCCTTTTTCAGGCCGTTGAGGAGCAGCTGAATAGAAGGATTTCCGAGAAGGCTCTGGGATGCTGGGTCCTGGCATCAAATATAGAATTGAATCCCTGCTAGCATGGCTTAAATACTTTGCATTTGAAGATTGTGGGATACAAATGAAAATACAATAAATGCACAGACTACAGAGATATTTACTGGTAAAGGACTAAGGAGGAGGCTGGCACAAAAGGAACAGAAGAAATACCAAGCTGAATCATATGCTTTAATTGTGCTTTTGGCTAGACCAAGTCTCGTGTATTTAGGGTTTGGAGGTGCTTAATCGAGAGTCAAGGGACTGAATTTCAGCTGGCCAGACATCTTCAAACCACTCATTATTGTAGAATCCCCCAAAACCAACAGAAGGGGCTGCATCGATAAAAAACTGAAGGGAATCAGAAGGCTCCTCGAAGTCATTATAGAAGAAAGAAATACCATTCCATTCATCACATAGCAAGGACCAGAATCACAGATCTGAGCAACAACCTTCATCTAAGACTACATTGTCATTTAGATTTGGAACGGAATTAGCCAATGCTAGCAAGTGTGAAATGAATGAGCAACCATGAGGAATGATACACATATCAAGGTTAAGGTGGCCTAATAGAGATAAGAGATTTTTTTTGGAGATAATGGCAGCTGCGGACCAGGATTTAATAGCAGCTCTGATGCAAGACAGCTTGTCTTGAGGCAGGGATGCGTGCATGAGAACACTATCGAGCGTGATGCCGAGAAATTCTAAACGTGTGGAAGGACCCACAGTTTTCTCTTCTGAAAAATATGCCCAATTCATGAAAAAGGCTTTTGACTGTGGAGATGCTGCGAGCTGGTGGAGACGATGGAAAGTCACCTACTAGGAAATCATCTAAAAGATGCAGGACAAAAGGGCTGAGAGATCAATAATAAGACTTTTTTTATGAGAATATTTTCTTGTAGCGACACCTATAGGGCTAACTCTGAAGATGGAGAAGGGGGATTTTGACAAAGGACCTATCATGTAGCCCTTTTTAACCTTTTGACAGGAGCTCATCTACTACTGCTGGCTCCTTGAGGGCAGACTGCAAGCTTTGACAGACGACTTTGGGGAGC
The DNA here is from genome assembly GCF_006386435.1 of Epinephelus moara. Taxonomy (NCBI): domain Eukaryota; kingdom Metazoa; phylum Chordata; class Actinopteri; order Perciformes; family Serranidae; genus Epinephelus; species Epinephelus moara. The sequence goes on along the minus strand of NC_065515.1, from coordinate 41,074,075 downwards.
CAGCATAGGCCTGCTAGGAATCCTTGAACTAAACCAGTGATCAGGTAATAAATAAAGCATCTGTTAGGGTGGTTTGAAAAAGCCTTAGAGGATGCTTCACGTTTATTCCCCCGATTTTGCAGGACGCAGCCTCCGGGGACACACAGAGCGTGGGTGGCTGTCTCCACACCAACTACACACATACATAAATTTACAGTTTGGAAATGTACAAACATTTTCGTTGAAATTAATGCAGATGGGGCAGTTATATCCTGCGGGGAAAGGTACTTGTCGCTTGGGAGGATGGCTTACAGAAATTAGCACAGGATTTTTTTGGCTGGGGCTGAGATTTTGAAGTGGATAGTTCTTGCAGAGCAGTTCTTGGACAGAGGGAGGTTGTATGGGAGAAGGAACCACAGATGGAGCAGGCAAGGGTTTTGTGGCCAGTAAAATGTCTACTGATAAATGCCAGATCGACTATGGACCAATTCAGTCTCTGATTGAATTTTTGGATGTACATGGCAGCTTTCGCGGAGAAGGATTTCTGGTACTCATAGAAGAGAGAGCCACCATAGGAGAGAGCAAGGTCTGATATAATAGCCAAATAGGTGTCAAGCTCTTCCCTACGTTGTGGATTTATTTCACAAATGGTGTCTCTAAAGACGCCAAAAGCAACGTTAAAGCTATAGTGCGTAACTTCTACATGTCCGTAAATGTCCGTTTCATCTTTAGAGGAGATGACACAATGCTGATTTAAGCCGATCGGGTCCTCTAACATCTCGTGGTATTTTTCAATATATATAATTTTTAGTTTGCGTGTCGACCGGCGACATTCCCGCGCTGGCGCACAGGAAATGCCGCGTTTTACCTCACAACAAGAAGGGAGGGGGAGGAAGAGCGGAGAGTCTCATAGCAAGAGGTAGAGCGCAGGTAGAAAGAG
>NC_065515.1:40922289-41072656 GCF_006386435.1 Epinephelus moara | reverse complement strand
TGAATGTGCACTTGTGTGTCTATACCTCTTGTAGCAGCTGAACTTTGGTTTCGAGGATCTCCTGCATGTGGATGATCTCCTCTTGTCGCTCCGCCAGGCGACGCTGCAGCTCTGCTTCATTCTGATTGGACAGGCTCTCTGCTGTTGACCTATGTGGTTATAGTTGAAGACAAAAATTATTCTACAAAGAGAAGCTGGAAAATAAAATATCCTCTTTAAGGACATAGGGCTTTGTCTTTGAACATTTTGATGAAAGGATTTGTCTTCAATATTCATAAAATGTCCTAAAATAAATGTTTTGAAATCTTTCAGTTTGAACCCAATGAATATGTCCTTTTGGTTAAGGACACACAAAGGTCAGTGAATAATAAATGTATGCAATAAAAACAGCTCACTTCAGAAGCAGATGGGTTTATTTCATTGGCTTTTTCTTCTCCTCATCGACAACAAACACTCATGATTTATTAATGTCTGGTCAATTAGATCAGAGTATCATCAACAGGAGTCTTTCCCAAAAGACTCATGAGGTCATACTGTGCTGCACTGCATGTACTCTGTCTTTGTACTCCACAAAATCTGATACTTCTTCTTCAAACATATCAGAGCATTCAAGTCATCAGAGGAAATATGAGTTTTATAGGATGTTATTCTTGAATCAGCGCTTGGTTTTTATCACTGAGTCACTCTGTCATAGTAGAACACAGAACGTGTGCTTTAAATATCATGAATCTGCAACACAAGTCTGGAAACTGGCATCAATGTTGAGCTTGTTTTTCAGCGTTTTGCTGATAATGCAGAATTCAGCTATTTCCCAGAAAATGAGTCTCCTTGTCTTTTGACTGTAAACCAACTCAAATAAGCCAAACTAGAAAGTACTCAGACGGTGCCTGTACAGTGTTTAAATGCCATCAAAACACACACTGTGATAGACAGTCATGCAAACAGCTAATGAGGCTGTGAATTTTTGAAAAATACCTAAATCTTGTTTGAGGACATTTAAGTTTAGTGTGAGGGTGAATGGTGCAAAATTTCCAGACCACAGACCACTGAGTTAGAACCATGTATCATGTTGGTGTAGCTGATATGCTATATAATTACATTTGGCAGTGTCACTCTCGCAGTGGGAAAAGTGCATTTGTCTCCAAAATTTGATTGAAACTCCACCATATGTTTATGTCAAGATCATAAGCAAAAGACTCTGCTATACAAATTTAGTTTGACTGAAATTTAATGGACTATTTTCAATATATCTCATTCTTTCATTGAATGCTTTTCTTTTTAGAAATATTAAAATGTCCAGTGTGTAGGATTTGAGAGGATATATTGGAAGAAATTGAATATTATATAATAAGTTTGTTTTCTTTAGTGTATAATTACCCCCCAAAAAAGAAGCATTGTCTTATTGTTACTTTAGAGTGAGACATTTATATCTACATAGGTAACAGGTCCTAGTCAGTGGAGTAGGCCATGTTGCACCACCATGTTTGCCCAGAACAGACAAACCAAATACTGGCTCTACATTGGAGCATTTGTGTTTTCATGTCAGCCACCATAGTTAGCAGCCCCTCCAAAACAACCCAAACAGTATCAGAAAAACACAGATTTTTAATGTGAAACTGCTTTATTTTGTGTTTTCATTGGTTTTAAATGTACATTTTTGGAGAGGAAGAGACCTCTGTGGATAATTTGGCTCATGGTAAAAGCCTCTTGAACAATGAGCACAGAGGGAATCTTAACCTGGAGTTCACAGTTGGCACATGAGAAAGGTTTCGGCTGACTGCCAATCCTCACCGCCAGATTCCACTGAATCCTACACACTTTACTGAGCATTGCTGGAGGAAGCCTGAGATTTAAGAATTTCATTGCCAGCAACTGGTTATCTGTAATTATTGTGTACATAGCAATAAATGACTTGAAACATGAGATAAATAAATAAATAACTGTAATGTAATGTAATTTTTCAGGGTGATATATATATAAATATGTATGTTAATAGATGACTGACTAATACCTACACACTTAACTATGCAGCATTTACATTGTGAAATAGCACCTCTGCTCTTTTCTCCTGCAATTAATGTTTTATTTCAAGCATTTACATTTTTTATGATGTTAGTGGAGATGGTCTGCATGTCAGGTGAGGTGGCCCACCTGACGCCATAGGAGACCACATAGTGATGGTGTTGGATCTGGACTCATACAGAAAACTAACTACGTATTTTCCAGGCCCATTGCCTAACTTTCCACCAAACTAAATTAAGGATTTTTAGACATCCTGCTAACAAAGCAACAGATGGAACAGACCCTCCTCGGCCGAGGTTAATAACAAAAAGACAAGCAGAGTGAAGGTTACTCCAGAGGAAAGGAAACATGGATTCCAGAGGGAAATATCTGCAGACCTCTCTAAGGGTCCGTCTGTCACTGCTCCAGCACTCAGCGGCAAGCCAGAAGGTCACACTCAGCTTTTCCTCCTCACATCTATCAGTCAGGCTCTGTTAATAGCTCTAATGATAAACTGTGTGCCAGAGAGTTTATTTATGCAACAGCAGGGCACAGAGAGCCTCAGCACTGACCCCAAACTCCACTCTAACATTCACACATCCACTCTCCTCAAAGGCTGAAGCTTTGCTCCTTTTCATTATTTTGACAAAGCACTTAATTGACTGATTAACTAATTACTGCTTGATGTGTAACCAGTGGTGTTTTTCTAATGTCAATCTACTCAGAAAATCATTGAACAATGGGTTTTACGTGTGCTGATCCTATGCACCATCTTTATAAGTGTAGAAGATGTTTAGCATAATGACAAAACAACAAAACTAACTTTCTACAGTCTTTGGAGTCACCAACTCTTCTTCTTTTTTCTTTTTTTTTTAAATATCTTACATACGTCATTACATATGTCTGCACAGTATTTTATAGTAATAGAGTTTAGAGTATTTTGTAAAAACAAAAGGTGAACCCACTGGCACAAAATCTCCAGTTTAACACTTCAATGTGTCAGAAAAAGGAAGTGTTGCATAGACTGCTCAGTGTGTGATGTCTCTGCAGTACTTACCTCAAGCCAACATTGTGTGTGACTACAAGAGGTAGTGTGACATGCATGTATCTCTAAAGAACAACAGTTCTTTCCTGTTCTTAACCCAGTCGTTTCTTTGCCTCATCTCAATCTAAAGGATCAGTTTACCACATTTACAAAAACACATTTGTCACTTTCCTCTGGTGGATATATCCATAAAGATGGAATGAAGGTGGATGGAAATTCATTTGTAGTGCGAAAGTATGGAAATATGAAAAAAAAGAAAAGAAGCATAATTATTACTTATTCCAGAGGTGGTGGCATGGTGTTGCCTGACAGCAAGAGGATTTGTGGTTCAAACCCCAGGTTGGGAGATCCCTTATGTGCGGAGTTTGTATGCTGTCAGTGTGGGTTTTGTCCAGGTACTCCAGCTTCCTCCAATAGTCCAAAGACATGAAGGCTAGGTTAATGACTCAAAGTTGGCTATAGGCATTTGTCTGTCTCTATGGGTCAGCCCTTTGATAGACCCCAATCACACAGAAAGCATTTCAAGCAGCAGGAGGGAGCTTTTTGTAATTGCTGTTAATGAGAATGAAGCCCGAGTTATCTTAAAGTATGCCTGAAAATGGTCATCATTGAAGCGAAGCTCCTGGACCAACCGGTGGTACTCGCTGTGATCCACCCTCTTTTTTAGGATCTCATGTGCCCACACAGATCTCTGTTTCCCTGTGCCCAACAAACTATTTACTGACAGCCTCTCACCCTCAACCAGAGCTAAAACAAGTGCCCCCTGCCTGTCCATTTTAGGAGCTAGATACTAATTACCATGAAGAAAAACTCAAAAAAGTGATAGATTGATTTTTTTTTTTACAAGTGGCACTTAATTAAAAAGGAAGTGCGTTTCTGTGTGATCACGGTCATCGTCTGGCGACCTGTCCAGGGTGTTCCCCGCCTCTAACCCAATGTCAGCTGGGATAGAATCCAGCCCCCTCGCGACCCCTAATAGGATAAGTGGTTGCATAAAATGAATGAATGAATGAATGTATCTGTTTACATAAATTAGTCATCTATAACTATAAAATGAAAAGATGTTTTGCTGCCTTTCTCTTTACAAGTTAAAAGTGCCATAGGTAACGCCTCATTCCCAGGTCATCAGATAGCAGCATTTTGGGTTGGTGGTTTGGTCCGACTACCAAACCAAAACATTGGCATTTGACGACCTGGGAATGAGACTCAACAGCTTTCTTCAAAATTACATACAGCACCTTTAACAGTTAGTTTGCCATAGACTGAGAGAAAATAATTCAATTCACCATGAGGCTCAAAGGCTAGCGGCAGCTTTTAAGGTGTAATGTTTTCTTGCATGTTAGTCAATGCATGAGTTGATGTGAATCAATCAACACATCTAAAATATCAATATGACAACCTTGACTATACCATTTGTCTTTATTGTCTCTCCTGCAAGACATACACTTTAGTGATGATTACATTGAGTACTTAAAAAAATGTATATGAATTTCAACCAGATTATGCAAATTGTAAATATTCTACTTCCTCATATGAAGAAAAAAAGCGGCAGAGAGTGAGTCTGCAGAGGAGAGGAGTTAAAGGAACTGATATGCTGAGAGACGGACAGCTGCCTCACAGACAGGTGCTGGAGCTCAAGTAATTCCCAACTCAGCAACACAACAAACCACAAGACACCTCTGCCCTTTACTCTCCCTGCTCCAATACTCTCTGCCCCCTCCCCCTTCAAAACAAACCCACAGTGGGTCCCTCACCTCCTCTCCACCTCCTCACCCTCATCCCCTCTTCGTCCTCCGTCCCAGAACACAGAGCCACTTCATCCTCTTCAAAAGCACTTCAGTGCTGAGTCCATACATGGCATTCCTCAGAGCTTAGGGTGTGTTGTGATAGCTAGGTGAGTCTATAGGCCGGCGGGCTCGCGTGTGATGAGAGGCTGCGGGGTCCTGAGGTGGACTCATGGGAAATAATCAAACTAGCAATGAAAAGAGTGTTTTTGTAGTTCTCTGTCAGGTTTCCCTGAAGGCGTTGTGTGCAGCACAAGCAGACTTAGACTGTCCTAGAGATGTAATATACTGTACTACGGGTGACTGATCTGTGGGATACATTTAGGGGTTCAAGGCCTGGGGATCCTCAAACTAACATACTCACAGTCACTGAGAGTGTGAAGAAATGTGTAACCCGATGATTATCACTGCAGGAAGAAGTCAAATACTCACAGTGCTTTGTCCAGATGCTCTTGTTTCTCCTCAAGTTCCTTTTTCAGACTCTCCACTTCAACCTTCAACTCGATGTTCTGTAAAAAAAAAAAGTCAGTAAAATAAAACAATAAGAACCTGCAGATAAGAGGAGTAGAAACCATGATTACAGAACCATCATAGGGTGACAACATCATATTCATTGACAACATTCGGGTTTGGTAATGTTGACAAAAAACATATTGTGATATTTTTTTTTACCTAAAACCTTGATAGAATAAGATAATGTGAGAATATATCAGACATTGCTTTTGGTATGTTCTGGAGATATTTATAGGGAAAAAAGATGCTAGAAAACATTCATGTGCATCTTCAGAAATGATCAAAAATCAGCAATTTAATTTAATAAGCTGTACAACCAATGCAGTCTTCTTCCCAATGATAAATGTCTAGATACATGATAATGCCAGGTGATCATTGATCTAATATCACAATATTAATTCATACCGAGGGCACAGAGACGATTTGCTGGTAGGTTTGTTAATAGTGTATATCAATGCACCTTAAACATCATGTTTAGTCCATGAGCAAGGTAGTTTAAACATAGCAACAATACTGATGCTGCATTGTCAGTAAACTCACTGGTGAAAGTGAGTTTCATTGGAACAGTCATTCCAATTCTCTGACTGACTGACATTATGAAACTCCTATTGATCCTGGTGTTCTCATATCACAGTTTAAAACATTTAAATATCTGAGTCCATTGTAATTAAACTGATAAAAGTGACAAGTTCAACCAGCTAGACTCTAGTTCAGTCCTACTCATAATCACAACTAACAAGTCAGAAGTGAGCCAGCATTACAAAGAAATCATTATGCACTGTTTAAAAACTATTGATTTTTGCATTATGTATCAAAAGAATAGTGGTATTTTATTATCATATAGATTTTACAAACACATGAATGATGATTTAACATCAGCCTGGTATTAGCATACTGCACCTGCTTTGAATGCTATTAGCCCATTAAATGGCTGTTATCAGTTGTCACTGGGAGCATAGATTTAAGGAAGTATGACCCCACTCTACTTCCTATATGCATGTTTATTGTTAGGTGGTGTCTTCTAGTGACTGTAGTAATTATGATGGGCGCAAAGAAGGAAGTCGGTTGATGCAGTATAAAGAGCGTCCACAATAGGGAGGAGGTCCTGGTGCATGGGTGGGTCAAAAAAACACAGGACTTAAACCCAGGAGATCACTTTTCGTGTCTCATGTGAAACTAAAAGTCAGCGTTGACCTATTTTAACTAACGTACATACTTAACATACTTAACACGTGTAACATAAGGTACATATGTATGGAACTAATGGTGCAAACACAATTTAACCCAAACCATGATCTTTTCCTTAACCTAACCAAGTAGTTTTGCTGCCTAAACCTAGTGTTGGATATGCACCTTCTGGCCTACTGGTCAGTGTAGTTTGCCCAGCCTGAAGCGTTATAATGGTAGTGATAGCAACTGATACCAGTCAATTTAATGGTCTGATAACATTTGGTACCGGTGCACAATAACACACTCCAAAGTGTTCTGATATAGCAAAACGAAAACCAGCACATCTATACTGCTATCTAATTCATCCTTCAGCAGAAAAATAATCATATGGAGTTCTCCTTAGTACTGCAGAGAGACACCAAATGAGCTTCCCAAGTTGCACGTGCTGACCTGTATTTCAGGGAGCTCTGTATGACTATAAATAGCTGGTAGGGATATGAGCACCTGCTGCATGTGTCTCCTCTGAACCCCCTCCCGTGTAATATCAACTATTCTCCCTTCCCCTTTTCCCTCCCCCCTCCTCCCCTCTGCACCCAGCAACATCTCCACTTTTAACTCTTGGCTCTGAACGCAGCAACAAACCAGACTGATCTGGCCGTCATTTTGCTCACGTGCAGGTATCTGCCTGATTTATTTTTCTGTACATCAATCTGGAGTTACACTTCAGCGCTCCTGGGATGAACTTCGTGTCCATGTGCAGCAGGTCCGATTACTGACACACTGACACACAACACAGGTGTTGCTGCTTCTATCATAGATGCAAGGCACACACATGAAAATAAACTAGTGGATTGCGTGCACAGTGTGCCCGCATGCATGCAAACAGCAGGCCTGAGGGCTCTCAGGCTAACATAATGTGGGTCATTGGGTCTATAGTGGCTGACAGAAAACAGGTCAGACAGTTAGTGCAGAGGCAGTTAAAACAACCATCCTCTCAGCAGACATGTTGGTCTCTTTGGATACACTGCACTGCCTGTCTGTGCCCTTCATCCGTCCAAAAACAGTATAACAGTCTTTTTAAGGCTCATTATTTTATGGATCTACCCACTCTTATGAGTGTATGAGTTTCTCTTGATCCAGAGATCCACAGATTTTGACACTTAAGACCCAGTTAGGTGTAAAATGAGAAGACGATATGTTGTAAAGATGAGATGTCTACATGCTTACAGTACACGAAGGTGAACAGGTGCCACACTGCCAGCCTTTGATGGCATATATGATTGCATGATTGCAAACTCTAACATGGGTTACAGTCTGTGGATTGTATGACTGTTGGATGGATTTATGTCAGCAGGCCATCAGAGCCCTCTGACAGTGCTCATGGACTTGTCTCTCCTCTATCCACTGATGCGTCACTATTAATGCAACAAATTTGCATTGTTAGCTTTGTCATACTATTTAATTGTGGCATGCTCATTTTAATATGGCCTTAATTCTTCAAAATTACAGTAATATAAATAATCCAGACACCATGGAGGAGCCCAAAGAGACTTCACAGTTTTAATGTGAGTGCCCCATTGTGGCTAAGAGGCCTTAAAGGAACAGTTCGACTCCAAAATCACAAATACATATGTTTCCGTCTTATCTGTACTGCTATCTATCAGTCTAGACTGTTTTGGTGTGAGTTGCAGAATGTTGGAGATATCATTCATGGAGATGTCTGCCTTTTCTCTAGTATAATGGAACTAGATGTAGATGTGCCAAAAAAAATTACATTTAAAGATCTCAGCAGCAATGTCTCTTTCCAGAAACCATGGCTCAGTTACTCAAAATAATCCACAGACCTTGTTTTGAGCAGTTTCATGTAGGAACTATTTTCTGTCTGCTGAACTACATCCGCCTACCATATCCCTGTGCAGAAGGTAGCGCGCATCTACTCATGGATGAGAGGCTTGTGCTCGCGACAGTGTGAGATGTAAATATTATTGGTGTCCTCCTCGGCTGAGCCACAACATTAGCCAGCTCAGTGGTGCTAGGTGATAGGTGGCGGCTGTGGCTTGGTAAAAAGAAAATAGCTTCGACATGAAACTACTAACAACAAGGTCTGTGGACTATCCTGAGTATTGGGTCAGGATTTCTGGAAAGAGACATTGCTGTTGAGTTTTGCAAATGTGTTTTCTTAGCACTGTGAGCACCACAAGCCGAGTGCCATCTAGTTCCATTATATTGGAGAGAATTCAGACATCTCTGCAGCTGATATCTGCAACACTCTGCAACTCACACCAAAACTATCTGGTTGATAAATAGCACTATATGTAGGAGTAAAAATATTTTTGCTTTTGGGGTGAATTGTCCCTTTAAGTACCTGTTGATTTTGCTCTGACAGCAGTGAGACAAGCTGTAGTCTCTGTGAATCAGCCTCACAGGCGGAAACTTCTCACTGACAGTGTGTATGAGCTGTTGCAGAGCAGCCTGAGACCTGCTGTCAGTACTAATAACTGTCAAACACAAACCTGCAGCTCTGGAAACAACAAAGCTGACTGCACTGCAGAGTAACTACAGAAATGCATCAAATCCATGTAGACCGAGGTCTTTGATCATTTCCTGCATGTATCATTAATCCATACACTCACCCTCTTATGCACACCATCGCTGCTTTCCTCAAACTTCTGCTGGATCTTCTCCTCCAGGAAGTAGATCCTGAGCTTCAGGCTGAAGTTCTCCTTCTTCAGGTCGTTCAGGTGCTGCGAGATAGTGCGGCAACCAGGGAAACCAGGATTAGTCATCATGACAGGTGGCTCTTTTGTAGGGGGCATTGCAGCCCCCCATTTAGTACCGCATAATATGTGAAAAGACAGGGCTGAAGAGAAACAGCACTGTCTGACTGAAGAATCAAACTATCCTGATTATACAGAACTCAGATCAGTTCTCTGCTCTCCCTTGCCATCACGCTTTGACAGCCAGGAACAAGAACAGAGTCATGGTCAAAACATAAAGTGGACATGAGCTCCTCTGAGTTTGGATTTGTTAAAGGAGGGTTGGGGATGGCATGCAGGCAGGCAGAAGGGATTATGGGAGGCAGGAGGGGGGGCGAGGGGATGTTTCCTTTTTTACCACGAGGAAGTCATGCCAAGAATCTGAGACAGGAGAGTTTATGTGTGTGTGTGTGTGTTGATAACAGGCACAAGTGCTGAGCTGATGTGGAAGCCTCTTAACATTTAGACTTGCGAATGTGGGGTTGATTTGATGAGGTGAGTGTTTTTCTTCAATTTGAACTTTAATTAAGATGGTTGACATGAGATCAAAAGAGACTGTCCTCATCAGAAAAAAATGAAAACACTGAGTCATTTCTTCAAACACTGAAAATAACCTGTATTTACATTTGTCCAAAAAAATTACCTCTCCCAAAAGTGAAGGAAGATGAAGTCTAGCCACAAAACCACGTAGGGAGTAAATGGATGGGCACACAGCTGTTTGTTCCTACCAACAGGCGACACTGGTTTCCTTTAACTTTGACCATAATTGTTCCCTAACCTTAACCAAGTAGCTTTAGTTTGCTTAACCTTACCAAGCCATAAACACAGAGGTGACAGATAAAAAACAAAACAGTCATATGAATCTTAATGATTTTGGAAGGCACTGAAAAAGATCTGTATGGTTGTTTGTTTTGTAGGACTTTTACTCATTCTTGTCTGTATTTTTACACTGTGGTTTTGGGACTTTTACCTTAGGCATAGGAGTATACTCTCCACCACTGACAGAAGCTTGTACTGCACTGACACTGATGCCCTTAAAAAAGAAGTATCAGTGGATTTTTTTAAAGGGGTGTACTGTAAGCATGGGTAGAATATGAGACAATATGCCCCTGAGCACAGATATGCAAAAGGCCCCACCACCTCTCCTACACAGGAGCAAGGCACTCAGACTATGTGGCGGTTTTACCCCTTTCTTTTTTTGTTTTGTGTGTCTTTGAGGTAGTTTTGTGTCTCTATGCAGTTCCTTTGCATCTTTTTGTGGTCTATGTGATTTTGGGTCCCTTACTTGACGATTGCAGGTGAAGGCCAGTGGGGGGGGGGGCCTGAAAGTTTGGACCCCTGGAGCCTGTGCCTCCATACCATACACAGAGAAGTGACTAGTATATGGTCTAATAATACGATAAGATCAAGGCCTATAGAGGACAACTGGTGAGCAGTTTCCTTTTACTGGCTGAAGAGAAGCTTCACTGGGCCAAGTGTGATGGACAGCTGCTGGAAGCACCACTACTATAGAGTCAGAAGACAATCTGTGAGGGAGAACAATGAGACTGCAGGGGTGGAAAAAAGATGCCCTTTGTCTTTTTCACCACCATCCTTTGATCTTAATAGATGGTTGAGGAAAGATGGGATGGAGAATTCATAGAGTTCCAAGAAGACAACCACAACATTAAAAAAAATCTGAATGAACTTGCACTAAAAATAAAGCAAACATGTGCATCTGAGATGTGAGTCATATTGCTGGAGTGAAGAATTGCGGGATGGCAATGTCTCTTTTTTGTTTAATGACTCAGTAAAGCTTTGGTGATTTGCCGATCAACAATGTCTAAATGTCTAGGTTAAAATTGGGCAAGATTTCATTGAAAAGTGAATGTTTTTTAAGACATCTAGCTTAGATCAAACTGTTCTCCCACAGCATTTAAATGGCTGTATTGCATTATGAGGATGCGTCTAACTGCACGTTGAAATATAGTCTGTGAAATGAAGTAATGTTCAATGTTTTGGACTAGACGTTTAGACTTCTTGGTCATGTGCAAATGACCAAAACTAAACTAGAAAGTTCCTCCACTTTACATGTTAGAAACATCTTCCAGGTCAGTTCATTTAAAAACCCTGCTGATTGAATAAGAGTTTTCAACCTCACCCTTGCAGAAATAAAGCCAGCTCCATGCAAAACACTGCTCTAAACTCCCAGTTACGATCCATGGTTTTATCCATCTCATAAGTCAAATCAGTCTCTGACCACAGGGAGGCACTAACGCTCTACCTGAGCTCAGAGAGTCCCAACATCCCTGCAGATCTCAGGGAGAACAGCAGCGATCCAGAGGCTATTTACAGAAGCCGTAGCCCTGCGGCTGTCACTGAGGAATGCTGAAGTGGTGAGACGCTGATCACACATGCAGGGCCGTCCAATGTGCTGGCACACAGTACGAGACTGACTGACGGCAGATTACAGCTACACACCAGCATATGGCTGAATGCAGGAACACATGTTGTATTCACATTCTGTGCATACATGCACACGAGAGCTGATTGGAGAGAAAATATATGCAGATAGTTTCAATATGAAATAATCTGACACAAGACACAAAGAAAATTAAGATGTTGATTGGCCCCTTATCTCAAAGGGCCCCACACTGTTTGTTATGGATAATGCGTGCTTTGTGGACATTTTCCCTGTCTGTTATACTTAACAATAATTTCTTAGTGTTTCTTTTAAACTTTACACGTTTTGTGTAAAACTAATATAGACCACAAAATTATGACTGCAGATTTGCTTAAAGTTACCACAAATCTGGTTCTCGTAGGGCCCACATCCGTCATTAGAGCAAGTAGCTGTCATTTTTTCTTGCATTAAATGTTTTGCAAGCCCAATTTACCGCCAGCAGTTGTAACTTTTTCTAAAATCTAAAAAGAGATAAATGGTGGCTCATGGCGTGATGGAGCAAAATTAACCCTTTTTTGAACCCAAAGCACTGCTGTTACAATAAAATGAATGAGGCAAGATTAATTTCAGTATAATAAAGTGACACATACTGCAATTTGCTAACTTAAAAATTGGGATCTAGTGTTGATTGATTTAATAATTTATTACAAATTTCATATACATCTATTATTATTATAATTACTCTTGTAAGTATGTCATGAAAAGAAAAGCGTTCAGCAAAGCAGCTAGGCTGGAAAATTAAAAACCAGCCATTAATTTGTGGTGAAGGAAATCTGAAAGTTATTTTCACTATTTCGATTATTTGTTTTAATCTATAAAATGTCTTTAAAATAGCGAAAATTGTCCATCATAATTTCCCTGAACAGAACGTGATGCCCTCAAATGTTTGTTTAGTCCAAAACCCACTTTGCAATGAAACATGAAAACAGCAAATCTTCACAACTAAGAAGCTGCAATCACAGAAAGTTTGACATTTTTGTTTGGTTACAAGCAATTGTGATAATTGTTCACATTATTCTGTCAGTCAATTTGTAGAATAATTTATTGTATCAGCACTGTTGTCATTGGATCATATTTTTTTGTCCTTCAGATAGTAACATGATCTGTAAACTGTATGAGAGTGAGAGCTACAATGATAAATTGATTGACAGTTGTCAACTATTTCATTAATTGCCAACTAATATGAAAATCGATTGTGTAATTTTTTAAGATAAAAAATTCTCTAATTCCAGAGACTTAACTCAACAATTAATCAGTTGATCGAGAAAATAATAAATCGACATTTTTTTTGTTTGTCCAAAACAATGAGGAAACTACAGTACAACATACCGCACATCCCCATCTTTGACACCTTTGTGATGAAGTTCAACACCAACTGTGAGCACCTACAGCTACAATGTTCGCCTGTCCGCATACTTTTGGCCACATGCAGCGTGCACCCCAAGGTCCACATCTAACCTCCAGACAAACTTACAGAGGCCTCATGAAGGAGCACCACTGGCTGACTACTGAACACATTAGCCAGGGTGATTTGTCAATAACCAATAATCAAGAGAGGAGACTGAAGCAAAAATATATTGCTGATGACAACACTTTAGAACAATCTCAATCTGACAACGTTTGAAAACACAAAACCACAACAATTGTTCCAAAAATCAAACCAGATGAGTTTTCTGGGTTGTCATCTGCTTTGGGATACATGCTGTAAGAGGTGATCAATGATTAAAGTGGACACACACACACACACACACATACACACACACACACACACACACACACACACACACAACTGATAGTTTTTTGGCTAAAACATTTGGGGGAGTTAGACACAAGTGCATCACGCACACTGAAAACTGAAAACCAATCTGGTGCCGACGAGAGCTGGAGAAGAGACGGCGACCGCAGCGTCTCATCCAGAGGTCACGCAGAGAGAGAAAAGACTGAATTTATTACAACACGACGTGCCCGTGAAATGAAATCATCCTAATTCTGCAGGACTTTTCCAGCATCAGAGCATAATCCAACACGAGAGAAGGAAAAAAAACAACAACGAAGCATTAGAACATTTTTCCAGGCTCATGATGCTCCAACTTCTACCCCACTGAGTCTTATTATTTGGGAGCAAACTCGGACCCCGTTATTAGAATCAGAAAGGATTAAGACCTGAAATATCAGGGTACAAGAGGGGATCCACGTCAGATATTTTCCACTGTCCCTTTCCCCATTCCTGACCATTTGCATGCACCATTGAAGGCTGTTTTGTTGTCATGGCAGCATGGCAGGAGGCAGCCAAAAAAGTTTACTAACCCCTACCCTCTGCTTCATCTTTGTGTCGAGAGAGGTTTAAAAACCATCTCTGCAGGAATAGGAGTGTAATTGGGAGTTTGCATGTGAGTGTGCGACTGTGTGTGTGTGTGTGTGTTTTGGATTGGCAGAGTGCGGGGTTTTTTCCCCCTTTACCGGTAACAGGAGCTCCTTGATGCCAGCTAGCTCGACATTTTCCAGCCCTGCTCTCTGGCAGTGCCAAACCCCTAATGCAATTCTGCAGGGGGAATGTCTGATTGTGTTTATTGTGCTGCCACGGTCCACAGTAGACATGGTGGTTAAAAATTATAATTTGTAAACCTAATTAAATCATCAAGAGAGCCACTAAAAATATCCCCAGGAGGTAATTAAAACTGTGGACAGAAAGAAGGGAGACACACCGTAGAGAATGCAGATAAAACCTGCGCACTGGGCGGACGCTGTGGCGCAGTTTATTATATTCAATGTCAGGTCACATCATTTTAATTTATATGGTGCCTGAAGGTACCTGTACGCTTATTTGCTTCTTTTACGATAAGAGGATGGATAACAAGCCCATGTCTGTTTGGTAAGTACAGATCTGGAGTCAGTATGTGGTTAGCATAAAGACTGGATGCAGGGGGAAACAACTAGCCTTACTCTCTTAAAGTGAAAAAATACACTTGCCAACACCTAAAAAGCTCACTGATTTACATGTTCTGTCTTATTTGTTTAAAGGTCAAACGTGAAAGAGTTCACCGTGTTAAGTGTCTGGCGGTTGCCCCCTGCCCAATAGGCCTGCCCGGCTGATCAGTTAGTGGGCATGAGGGTAGAACAAAAAAGAAAAGATGGAGGAGCTGATAATTTTGGTCTCTGAATACCCAGAGTCACAGTGCCAGCAACTTTTAAGGACAACCAGAAGAAAAACTAGGCCGGGGACAACATTTCCACCAAACTTCAGATGACTGGCAAATTGATAGACATTGATTAACATGTAGAAATCCGTAGTGCATCATAGTGGCAGCAGCCCCTTTTAAAATGCTTTGGGGTGAAATTTGTAGGTAGGCGGTTGTCAGGGAGGTTACTGCGCTACACTGTGAAAGCAGCTTAAATCCTATACACTGGCTGTTTAATCCATACATGAAAAGAAATGTAAAAATAACCATTTGTGGTTTTAAGGGAAGTTATGCCTGTACAGAGACCAAAACCAAAACCTTTGCTCACCAACTGTATCTGGCACCACTTCAAAATTCACCACTTACATTTTCATTACGCCTGAGTTCATTATACTCACTTTAATAATGATGTTTTTGTTTTAGACATCAAGTACATGATCTAAAGTTGTGTTCAACTCAACTTTACTCAAAGTCAAAGGCAAATTTTAAACTTGGAGTGTTTGCATACAAAGTCAATACAAAGACATGTTGATGAGAACTTGCCCTTGGCAGTGTAATTTGAGGGAAGACCCGTCCATGCAAAGTGAAAATGTTTCAACTTCAGCAAAGTTTTTTACTTTATTCTGGGGATTTATAATTCCAGTTTGTGAACATATGGAGATCACAGAAAAAGGAAAGGGAAGAAGATATTCGAATAATCTGAGTTTCTGGTCAGTTTAGGGATCAGTCAAAGACTTAGGCTGAGCTGTCAACACACCAGACTCTAAAGCAACCCACTGAATGTACTGACTCTCTAGTAAAACACATAAAATATAAAAGCTTGTTGAATATGCTCTTCATCTCCATCTGCTGCCATAGCCATTGTAATAGCCTCTCTACCTGTCTCTACTGATGAGCTGCCCAATCTGAGAAGTGCATGTGCAAGGTAGAGGTACAGGAACATCACTTTGACACACCACCCACACGCAGAACTGCATAATCCCAGTTTATGGACTTTTGTGGTTTAGAAAAGAAAAAAAATCATCTGCTGACTTCAAAGTAAATGTAATGAGTAATGAGAGCTTTCATAAAAATGTAGTGGAGTCAAAAGAACAATATATGTCTTTCAAATGTAGTGGGGTCAAAGTAGTAAGTTTCCAAATAACTCCAAGTCAAATTTCTCTAAGGAGACCAATAAATGAACTGAACTGAACTCAACTCAACCAAAGTACAGATTCTCAAAAATTGTACTTCAGTACAGTACTTACGTACATGAACTTTGTTACTGTCCACCACTGCAACACACACAAACAGTGATCAACTAATTTACAGCCAATCTCTGAACCCATCGGACCCCTGACGTTTGTTGTCACCATAACAACTAACAACAATCTCCATATTACTACTACTAGTCAAATGACCATAGCAAACAGTTCAATGTCCGTTCTGCTCTCATTTTATTTTTATGTTTTTGCCTCTTTTGCTCTCCGCATGGACTGTTTACTTATAGGCAACCAAGGCCTGCTCAAACTTTATTAGTCAATACGACTCGGACTACAGACGGAAATCCTTCTGATACCAAAATCGTGTCCCATTGTTTACAGATTCTGCCTCCATAAACGACATCTGTTCATGGAAATCAGTGTCTTTATGTTGTTAGGTTGGCTCTTTGGGGTGAATGAATACAGATGGCACAAATACTCAAACTATCAAATTTGCACACATTTAGTGACAGAAGTTGTCTTTGTGTTCCAACTCAAAACCACAAACATGCAATAACTGATTTTTCTGGCCAC
Source organism: Epinephelus moara (assembly GCF_006386435.1). NCBI lineage: Eukaryota > Metazoa > Chordata > Actinopteri > Perciformes > Serranidae > Epinephelus > Epinephelus moara. Next base: position 41,055,990 of record NC_065515.1, on the reverse strand, counting down.
TCATGGGCAGCAAAATTGAAACAACCAATAGTTATATTTTAATGGAACTGTAACTATTTAGGTGGGTGAATATGAGAGACATGACCGATACGGTTCAACCAAAGTGACAGACACTTTGACATCAGACTGAACATTCAGAGGGAAAGAACATTGTGTGTTTCCACTATTAACAAAACTGCAAACACAGCACAGGCCAGTTCCTTCTATATTTAAAACAATAAGATGGAGTGTGATGATTTGAAACAGTATTAAATCCCTCAGACAGCTGGTTATTGCAGACTTCAGAGGTCACACTGCTGTTATTAGTGAGTATGACACAGTGACTGTGAGCCACATTAAATCTGACCACACACACTGAATTCATATAATTGAGATTCATTGCAAATGTTCATAATAAAATTACACTCAATGCCAAAGTCCCTGCAACAGATTATGTTACACTTCACCCCTAAAATAGATTAATGAGGGAGAGAAGGCCACGTGCTACTGTTTTCACACTGTTAACGAAAACGAAATACATCAAGCAACTTTTAACAAGTGTGTAAAATAACACAATTTATTTTTCTGAAATGGAACTATATATTTTTTTCATTTTATTTTCCAGCGCATAATCATTTCTCCCCACACCACAAGGCTCATAATGACGGACAAAACAGCTGGGCTGACGTTCAGAGAAAACACAGCTCAGAGTTTGAGATTTATTTATTAGGGAAAATTTATCAAGCAGAAAATTTAAAGACTGGCTGTGTCCAAAGCAAAGCCTGCTGTGGGGCGAAGGGCCTGACCAAAATAAAATGTAATGAGCTGCAGGTTAACATCAGTTTGGACTGTCAGTGGGAGAACCAACTACAGAATATGAAATAGACTGCACAGTTAAAGCTACAGTATGGACGCACAAAACAATCTAACTGTGTAATGCAGAATATAAGAGCATGTAAGCTCTAAATGAACAATGAACAGTATCACTAATCAAACTGCAACAAGTGACTTGACATTAGTGTGGGACACAATTTAAGACTTTCCAATGCAAGAAAAGCTGCATTTAAGGAATACTTCACTAAAACATGTTTTAAAGGTCCAATGTGTAGGATTTAAAGGAATATATTGACAGAAATAGAATATAATATAATATCAATGTTTAACTTGTGTATCATCACCTGAAAATAAACATAAATAACATAAGTTAAATGTGTTTAAAGAAGTCATTGGGACTATAGTACCATTCATAGGAGGCTATGGTACAGTTCATGGCTAAAATAATAAGTTGAATGTGTTTAAAAACCAGACATCCCTTTACATTTTTTATTTTATTGTGTCTTAAATAGTAATCTAATGCATTTTCATTGTACTTTACTTGTTATTGTGTTGGTGTAATATCTAAACAGACCACTAGATGATGTATTGAGTTGGGAGGAACCTAAAACCCCTTAGGGGCAAGTGCTTGAGCTGAATGCAAATTTTCTGCCTCTCTGATTATACTGTACATACAGGTGGGTTAATATTCCTCAGTGTCACATACATGTACCCCGGGATAAGGGATAAGAGTGTTGTGAATCCTCTGCGATAATGTGCAGTGTGTAGAGTTAACTGGTTTTGTGGTAACATGTTAAAATGAGATGTTTCCACGGTCATGCTAGGCTAGTAGCCCTGTTGCTAATGGGTAAGGTATTGTACACAGCACAAAGAAATACTATGAGACAGCAAAAGGGGGTTGTTTTGTTACTAATGTAAAGATATATGAAGTGCAACATAATGCATTTATTTCACAGTCTGTTAAAATTTTTCATTATTTTCCTGTAGATGTGTATTTTGCTGACTTTAAAGGACACGTAAATACAGAAGGCCTAATTAGCTAATGTGTACCAATGGAGTAAGAGTAATATGAGAGGTGAACTTAATAGTTACTCTTTAAGTGCAATGTGACAAAAGTGTTGAACTTTGAAGATGTTAGTTACAGTAACCCAATTAGAGCAATACATGTTTTTTGTTGTGCTACTGGTGTGATTTAAGTGCAACTGAAAAACAAGGACACTTAATTCATATTGTGTATTCTGCAGAGCTTAGTTGGTGTATTTGTATACTGTAACTTACCTGATGCTACTATGAGTATTTTGTTGAGCCTTTTGTTGATCACTTCATGAATTTATTTAAGTATATCCTATGTTAAGGAAGCAGAATAAATCCTGCAGTTGAGCTGAACATAACCTAAAAATTAAAAATGTTTGCCTCTCTCTTTATAAATACAGGCATCGTGTTTGCTACTGGACCAGGTTCCCCTATGCCTGAGGCCAGCAACACAGGGCAAGTGGGCTGTCTGTGACATGCTGAACAGAAATACTGATTTGTGACATAAAATTGCTTCATTCAGTTTTATTCACCTGGTCTGTTTGTTTTGGAGAGGAAGAGACCTCTGTGGATAATTCAGCTCCTGGAAAAAACCTCCTGAACAATGACCACTGAAAGAATTCTACCCGGGAGAAGACTGAGCTGGTTGCAATCTGCAATCCTCACCGTTGGATACCACTAAATCCCCCTGAATCTTACACACTGGGCCTTTAAATATCAAACATCTACTCCCTGTGGGCATGAAACATGTCCCTAAAAATGTAGTTGGATCCTTAGCAAGTGCGCCTCTTCAGGCTCAGTTAGCTGTTATAATCTGCTGTTTGGGACCAATATCAACAAGCACAGTTGCAAACAATGATCAGCTAACCATTCATGATAGACTGTTACTGTTTATTAAGCCATATTTTGGTGCATATATGAACATGTCAAACTTACTACGCACCCCGATGTAGAGTGGAGAGGTGAATAATACTGCAGCAGTGCTTTTAGGAGTCTTTATGGAATTTCAATTCATTTTTTTTGCTGAAAAACTGGGTTGCTTTGGGAATATGATATACTTACATAATGTACAGTATATCGTTAAATAGAGCATTTTATGGAACGTTAGTTAGGGAATCAGTTACAGATGCCAGAGGAATGAAATACTGGAAAATTCAAGTTGCTTCATTACTTTGATGCAAAATTCCAATAGATAACAGAAATAAAATCAACATCCTATTAAAGCAATATCCAAACATGATTTCATGACTAAAAGAAACCTTATTCAAAAATCCAATCTGTAGTTCACATACCTCAACCAACAATGTATGAGTCGTCCCCCACAGGATGCTCAGTTAACTTAAACCACAAGGCAACAAAATAAATCAGAGCTAATGAGAAGTTTTTGCAAGTAAATAAGTCTAATGGGAACTACATGCACTTCAAAAAGTAAAAAGAACAGTCTTGGGAGACTTTTACAGATCTCTGTGTGACACAACTTTTGGATGCAGAAGACGTTACAGGGGGTGGAGGAGGATATCTGAACATAGACTTCATCTGCCTCCTCTCACTTTCCCTCACACTCTGGCTTTGATAAAATCATTCCCAGATGTGGTGGCAGCAGCTGTATGTGAGTGAAGGATGGTGCGGTGTGAAGGAGGTGGCAGCGGAGGGTCGATTGGTGGGGAGTCTTAAGCTCAGAGCCAGCCTCCCATCAGGGTTTTTGGGATGGAACTGCACCGATGGATGGAGGGTTTCGGTATGGAGGCCGTTCGATAGCTTTTCCAGCCTGTCTGCCAACTTTAATGTGGTGAAAGAAAAAAAAAAATGACAAAACAAATAAAACAACAACCGACTGTGTGATGTGTTTACTTCGAGACTCCAACAAATAGACACATTAAGTTCATTTATAGACATTACATTTAGTTTATAACCCTCTAAGATGGGTTGATGCTGTGCAAAAGTATATTGTACACCCCATAATGTGCACAGCGAGGATTAAATTAAGTGTTGCACATCAAGACGAGGTCAAGGCGAGTGTGTTGCATGCAGCCTGCGGCGGCGGTTTGAGTGGGAAAGAGGCGGTCATATGGCTGAAAAAAATCCTGGCTGGCCTCTCTGTTTAGCTGCAGCCCTCTCTGCGTTTCCATGGCTATTTACTCTGAGCGCCATTGTTTTGCTTTAATGATGCCAAGAGAACAAGAGGCATGAAGCAAAACAGGATCTGAATCTTTTTAACAGCACACAGAAACACACTGACTCCAGACGTTCTGATCCAGACTGTGGCTGCAAAGCGAGGCCCAAGCTGGAAGTGGATTATTCACCTCTTCTCCACAGCGGGGACAAATGAGGGCCCGAGCCAACTCTACTTTATAACACAGGATCAAAAGCAGTGTTCATTTATATGAAACCAAAGCCTGCCGGCAAATCATCTCAGCTGACATGGGGTTCTGAATGAAATCACATTAAAGGCTGTTTGGGAGGAAGCTGCAGACATAAATAACAAGCAAACCCTGTTTTAGCTCTGTAAGGTTCAGCAGCAGAAATCACAGAAACGTTTTAGGATACATGTCAGTGCTTTCTGCTCGGCCAAAGTCTTTATTAAACCACAACATTTATGCTTTGAATTTGAATTTTCCTCCTACACAACTATTAAAGTTACTGTAACTGAGGTTAGGGAGCAGGTCCACTGCTAAAAACACCTCTACTAACCTGTCAAACCTATTTCATACCTGTATAACTCTTCTTCTGCACTTTCCCCAATTACCTATTGCTATTCACACCAATTTAGCCTCCCAATCCTGTGTTTCATCCCCTTTCTTGCACTACACTGTGCATGCCTTTCCCATTAACCCCCTCCCACCAAGCAGTGAGTCTCCTCCTTCCCAGCCTCCATTTCATTGTATATTTCCATCCATCCATCCATCCATCCATCCANCTTTCTTGCACTACACTGTGCATGCCTTTCCCATTAACCCCCTCCCACCAAGCAGTGAGTCTCCTCCTTCCCAGCCTCCATTACATTGTATATTTCCATCCATCCATCCATCCATCCATCCATCCATCCATCCATCCATCCATCCATCCTCAGCGTCCCATACATCCCCTTTCATTATTAGCCCTTCTACTGTTGTAATATTGTTCTTAGCACTACTTGACTGAATGGACATTAGCAATCAACCTCATACATATGGTTTAGAGGGAGCCTGCTACACTTACTAGTAAGTTCATTAGGCCATTATCAGCTCATTAAAAGTATGTGCCTATTGTTATGGCAGCAATCTTTAGTGTACGTATGTCGCGTCACATCAAGTTATGTCACATTACGTCACAGTACGTCACAGACGTACTTATTTGAACTCAATGATCTTTTTCTAAATGTCACCACGTAGTACCGGTGCTTAAACCTAACAAAACTAAAAGTGGATAAAAACCATTTAATGGGCTTAACACATTTTTCTCTGCCTGACATTCTGACTGAATGTCATTTTATTTAACTAATTATTTAGTCTGACATTGTGTTCATTTCTGATTTAGAGGATTGTTTTGCCCTAACACATCATTATAGACTGTCATATCCATTGCACTAACATCATTTTAGTCACCACAGATGTGGCATCAGGCACTGATTCCACTTAACATTTTTCATGACAATCAAAGAAATACGTTGTTTTTCTTTATTTTTATAAGTGGACTTACAACAGCCTGTGCAGCTGTGTCTATCTCGTCCACCCTCTTTACCATTTCTGTATCCATTTTTGTGTACCTGTGTTTTTGGCTCAGGCGCAGGAAAACGACACTTATGACATTCGTTATCCTGCTTACAGATCTTTGGCTTGGTTGTGTCCCCAGCCAATGGCAACTGACAAATTACTTTAAAAAAAAAAACAACCTTTTGGATGTTAACAGCAATTCACAGGAACCAGACAGCATTTTCTGAGACTTTTAGTGTTTAAATTTAAAAACAACAGGATTATAGATCATAGAAAAGTATTTTTTCCTTTTTTTAACTAGATAATGGTATAAAAACAAATCAGACAAAATCTGATCAGACAAGTAGTTAAACAAGACTTAGACTTTCAGAACTCCGTGTCATGCACACAAATCAGCTGCTTCTCAGAAACTAACTTTGATACACAGCTGTCTGTAAAATAGAGAATCATAGAAAATAAATATGACAAGGCCTTGGTTTGGCCTTGTTTGGTCCTGCAGTGGAAACCACAGTTTTCTATTCTTGACCAAACAGTCATGGGCTAAAAGGTTACAGCTACCATAGTGTGTGTGGAGTTAACAGTCTATTTCAGTTTAAACCACATCTGATGTCATGTATTTTGTGGGAAGCAGGGAGTCATAAATACAGTATCTGATTCAGGACAGGCTGGGGTCATTTATCCCTGCTGCCTGACTGAAAGGCCTTCTGGGGCTAATCAACAAGAGCGCCCATCCATCGCTACAAAGACTGTATTTTATATCACACAGGGTACGTTACATGAGATACACAAAGATCACTCTCTGCCAGGTGGAACCCAAGCTGGACAGGTCCAATTTTACTGGACGGGTGTGTTTAAAAGTCTGGAACTGACTCCAGGTTTGCGGGAGTGCGCCCATTGGATCAGGATCAGATGTTCCAGCACCACTTCCCCTCCTGACCCAGGCTGTCTGAGATACCTGACCCCCGGAAGTGAGCGCAGGCTGTGACCGATGGCCCGTAGCCTGGAGCTTGGGTTGATGATGCAGCGTGATACTCCCAGAGAGGGAGGGAGGAGAGAGGGGAGCAGGGCCTGGACTCAGGCAGCTCCTGGGGCTTAAACACAGCTGCTGCTGCTGCTGCTGCTGCTGCTTCTGAGAGCTGCCAAAGAGGAAACCTTGTCAATTCAACAATAACGGGTCAGTGCAATGTCCAATTTATAGAATGAAGGGATTTCTGTTTGACCTCAGGGATATTGTGTCTGCATATGCATATACTTGTATGTGTGTGTGTGTGTGTGTGTGTGTGTGTGTGTGTGTATGATGAGGGGAGTACGCATGAACATTCATGTGCCTGTACACATGCTGACATCTCACCCCTGTATGTATATCTAAGTATTAATTGCTCTGTGTTTTTGCCAGGACGAAGGCAAGAGGCAGAAAAATCCGAAATCTGAGCCAACAAACAGCTTTCTCTGGATGTAGATCTGACACCCAACACTCTTTAACAGCAATGCCTCCACCTTTCCTTCGTCGCTCCACCTCTCCTTCATCCCTCCATCCCTCCCTCATTCAGAGGTGTGAGCGCTGTGAGTCAGCCAGACGGGAAATGACCTCATCGGGGGACTAAGGGGATGAGGGATCAAAACAAAGATAAAAGCAGAGTGTACTCAAGAGGGGAGGTGGGGTTAGAAGGTAAAAAGTAGAGCTGAATGTTTGTGCTGGCACTAATAGCTGATTAAAACAAATGGGAAAAATAAGCAGCAGTTTTACTAATCAGTTAATAATTTCATCAATTTATGAAGCCAAAATATAAAAACACTTTCTGGCTCCACTCTCTCCAGTCTGGAAATTTACTACTTCTCCATTTTTTTTATATATTTTTTGGACAAAACATGTAAGTATATTTCAAATAGCTGGCAAAACAGAGTGAATCTTTGGAGACTGACAGGGGTCACACACACAAAAAAATGGTTTGGATACTACAGACTGGCAAAACTGGCATACAGATTGCAAAAGCCAGCGTGAATATAAATAAACTGTCACAGCCAAAAATTCATTTTGAATTGATTAAATTGCGAGAACAGACTATCTGCGTGCATACTCCTCTAGGCCCTGCCCTGAGTACATGTTAATCATTTATGTGCATGACAATAACGTTCTAATGTTTATTGGGTCATTTTCTTCAGTCTGTTCACACTGAGGCTGCTGTAAGTCCCTGCTTGTGCTTCTACCATCTACTGTATTGAATATTCTGCACACAAAGCAAGTTCACACTAAACAGCACTGGTAAATCCTCCACAAATAAATCATGCTTCCCAAATTATATTTCATTAATAAAGAAATAAATTAGGTCATCTCCTCTCTATATGCATGGTATTGGTGGGTGCCTGCAAAATACTGTATGGATGCTGTGTTTACAATGTCATGAATAAAAAGAAGATGACATAGTAAAACCACAGTTTAAGCAGCAGACATACTGTATGTACAGTATGTACTCTTATTTCATCTGTATGTAGGAGTCAGGGTCTCGTGCCAATGGGAATGCACACATTGCCTGCAGAACAAAGAGGGTGAGATCATCTAGTATTCTCTCAGAGACATCTTGATGTCTACATCGTCAATCACACACCGTCTGATTGAGTTTTCTCCTCCTCCCTCTATCCTGATCCCTCCCTCTCCCTCTCTGTGATTCTTACAGTCAGTCATCTGTCAGACAGGGGAGGAGTCAGGGAAGATTTAGCATTTAGAGGTTTAAGGAGAGCAACAGAAATAAAAAGAGTAGAAGACAGAATTTACTAAATGGCCAAAAGTATGAGGACTGTAGCGTACTTTTTGTCTGGGCCTTCCTGGTTTGGTTCCCAATTTTCACTGACACAACAGCTCAACATTTCCTCAATAATTTGTCAAACATTTGGAAGCTTGATGTGTGAGAGAACTCGTATCATATTAGAGTTGCCTCACGGTCATCACCAATCCAAACAACATGACCGCCCAGATATAATAACAAGTTTTGGCTCCTCTGCCCAGGAAATCTCTCCCTTCATTTGTCTCAATCTCACAGACAGGCTTCACTATAAGCCTAACTCAAACCACCCACACACACCTCCTCTTTACATCACAGCTCCGATTTGTCACCCACAGACAGAGAGAATCTATCAGAGGCAACCATTTTCTTTCTGCCTGTGCTTCTTTTCTGTCTTCTGTGCCCCGCCAGTGCAACCAATAGCCTTCTAATTGGGTCTAAACTAACACGCTCTAAATACAAACATCACTTCAGAACAGACAGAAAATCCTAAGCCTGTTTTATGACTTTTCCAAGTGAGCTGATTGAAGTCTGCACGCTGATCATCAACGCTTAAAATCACCTCAACACTTAGACTACAGACTTTATGACACTGCTTTCAGGTTAAGACAGGTGTCAGGTCGCTTAAAGAGAGAAACACAGATTTGTCCTGGGTCATTTACAATACTATAGGTTTATGTTACAGCTATTAAATTCAACTTTGTTTCTGAGAAACCATGTTTTCCCCCATTAGATTTAATGTATGGCTCTAGCACTATCATACCCATGGGCCTCAGTTGCCACTGTTGTAGAAAAGAAGCCAGTAATAAATACTTTGTTGTTGCATTTGGAAACAGATTATGTCACCACAGTTTCTAAATCCGACCCAAACTGATCCAGAATCAGGAAGAGGGCTGATTTAAAAGGCTGAATGTTCTTTTTTTCAGCTCTGTGACTGGATGTTTCCTACTTAAATGCTCCTTGGGAGTCATAGCTGAGTCCTTCCCTTCAGATTTCAGATTGAACAAAAACTTTAACGCTTTTGTTTTTGTTCCTATTTTTCACAGGTTTAAGTTAAAGATCTAAGACTTAGGCTATTTGTATTCTCACAAAGGCTTATTTCTCCAAAGTTTTGTTTGCAATTTTGCAAAAGGAGAAGTACTCACTAACACAGATTTTAAGAAATTTGAAAGAAAAATTTGAGAGAAAAAAGTCTTGTGTGAGTTAAAAATGGGAGCACAAACAAAAGTGTTGCATTTAGGTTTTTGTTCAGTGTGTGTTTATGTCCACAGGCTTGTACTTTTATCAAAGGACGGCTTCACAAGAACTCCTCTTTTGCACTGATGATTCAACCAGGTGAGATTCATGTACATCCAACACTCGAAGATCTCCAAATGTCAGTCACAAAACACTGTTTATGTAGAAAATTAACTTCTAGAACCCTGGACACTCGAAACAACGTCATATGCATGCTGACTCGCTGTGATATTTGTGTCAATGCTTTATGGAAGTCATTATCTAGTGGCTGTAAGTGACAGTGCATCTCAACACACGTCTTCTGCAGTGGCTTCAGCTTTCAGCCTGGTGTTGGCTGCTTAACAACTTTTTTTTTGTTTGACAGAACTGGCAGAGAAAGTTGCATCCACAATATCAAACATCTTTGAGGCGCTGCATGTGTTTGCTGACTGTTGGCCGTTGTACTGGAAATACTTGATTTCTGCAGATCTGACAGGAAACCATCCTGCTAAGCTAATCTTCCACAAACCTCCTCTCGCTCAGCGATGGTGCCAGAGCTAATCAGGAGACGTCAACACACACACACACACACACACACACACACACACACACACACACACACGGTAATGAGCACATGCATATATATATACATACATACTCTGCCACACACACCCGGACAGTTGAAAACAATGATTATGACAATTCATTCATCTTCAGATCCACACGCACACAAGACCTCAGAGACAAGGAAACCAGAGAGAGTCAGCACAGTGTGCATGTCTAAACATAGAGTCATTACCAAACCATCTCCTGAGCAGAAACTAATACCTGTTCCCAAGCTGCTCTGTACACATGCAGGCAGCATGGGCAAGGCCACGCAAATACTTTCCATCAGTTTGTGTAAGCAATGATAAACACGTTACATCTAATCATAAAAGCATGGATTTCATGTTACAGTTGGGGCAGAGCTTTTGCAGCCAAACTGTCCAGTTTTCCCATGGTTGTATTTCAGAGGGAGAATAGGTCTGTGTCTCATTTCTCTGTGTTTATGGCAGATCTAAATTATGGTATCAGGTTCGCCCCAAACTGAACCAACTGCCAACTGTCATGGCCGACCCTCCCATATAGACCACTTTTGTCTCTGAGAAGTAGTGTAACCCAATCTATCCCCGAATTTCTGGCTCTCCGCTTGGATTCATTTTTGCCGTACGGGGAGAGAGAGAGCAGACAGGTCTGAAAAAACAAACACAGACCTTCAGAACAAAGTTAGTGGTTCTTTTTTTTTTTTTAGATTTTTCCTCAAATAGAAAGCAGAGGAAATGCTCCCGGCAGAGCCACGTTTTGTGAATGAAGCCCAGCTGACAAACAGAGCAGGACGTGGACTGTGAAGACCTCACGATGTGTGTGTGTGTGTGAAAGCCTGAGTTTATACAGCCAACACACACACCTACATGTATGCCCAGACAGACACACTCTATCATGACTGTAATGACAGGGAGAGGCATAAAATGACACATCTCCATGTTTCTATAATGGATGCTGCTATGTTCTGTCAATTCACTTGCAGTATATAAGTCGTCCAAGAGATGGCGATGTTACAGAGGAAAGTCAGGTGTCAGAAAGCTTTGATACCCTTCACTCAGCATGTAGGTCAGGACACAATGATGATCACAGGGAAATTAAAATGATCTCAGTATTATTCTGAGGAAACTGTTCTCCATTGCTGCTGAATGTAAAGCTGCCAAATCCGTTTTAGTCACTTTAATGTAAAGACGGCTACATGCATTTTACAATATGAGCATGGTACATAGGTTCTATTACATAAGCCCCTGTAAAAGAGATCAACCTTTTTACAGTTGAAGAACATATTAGATGATACAATAAAGTAATTTTAAAAAAAAGTGATAAGTTCAGCAAAATCATGACTTTTCCATTATACCCTGCAATATTTTACATTTACAAATGTGTGCCTCCTTGAGAACAATCTTGAAACTTTCTATGGTAACTTTTCTCATTGTATGATCAAATATCACTGCTAATGTGATGACAATTAATCTACTGATTATTCATTGACTGTGTAGTAAAACTTATTTATCAGTTCGACTCCTAACTCTTAAAACAAAAATTAGTCTGCTGTGGTAATTTACTTGAAAATTTCTATTTTTTTTAGATTTAGAGCAAAAATAACATCTGGGGACAGCTGATTATGAACTGCAGCCCACTGCCCCTCCTTGAGTGTTACGTTTAATTTAACAGGTATTCAACCTTAAGATACCCTCTTACAAACAGCCAATCAAAAGTGTATTGCATACACTATTCTTCTGGCACCATTTAAACACTGGATTGGGGATACTTTGAGGTTACTGGACCTTAAGACAATTTTTGGTTTACTATTATGGGTCTTATGACAGATTCTTTAAAGTATGGCAGCCTTTTATCAAATTCAGAAAATGTGAAATTTGTCAGTGTGGTCTATGGTATCATCCCTTGGTTATAATTGTCTTTTTAAGTTGTTTTTTTAAAACTAAAGTAATAAATTGATATAAAAAAAAAAAGGAAAACTAATCTAAACTAATGATGACAATAATAGCAGTAGTAAGAATCATGTGAATAACAAAAAAAGAAGAGTAAAGTTTTGACATGTGCACTTTAAGTAACATAAACACACATCCAACCAACTGATAAAAGGTTTGCTCTGCGTACTGAGGGAATATGATATATGTTCATATTCTGATTCTAAAATACAAATATATATATCCACCGCTCCCAGTCAAATTGTCTACGGGCAATCTATCAGCCACAGATATCCTGGAAGATCTGAAAAGACAACTGCCTGACCTCAAACTAAATCTTGTAGGCTTGTTTTTCACAAAGTATATGACATCATAACCAAAGTTTGAACAACAGAAAGGGGTCAAATTTCTGGTTTTAAGCTTTTGCAGAAGTTTAAAGCCGGTGGTTTACTTGACACACACACAAAAACAATCAAACAAAAAAATCTGGAGGGTTCACACAGTAAAAATAGAAAGTTGGTAAAGCATTTATTCTTCCACTGTGGCAACAAATGGTCAACTACTGGTCAACAATGTCATCTGATTATTTTCAGCCTCGATAGTTCTTCTCGATCTTTCTTTTTCAGAGTCGCACTAATGTCGGCTCTGTATTTCAGAGCAAAATGCAAATCATACTTTCCTTTGTGGAAGTGCACATTCACATGAAGTGTCATTGGTACAAACATCGCAGGTGGTTTCTTGTATTCTAGAAACCTCAAGATCTTTGAAGGTCATGGATCCAGACGGCCCTGTTACAAGTACATTGTAATCTTAGTGTGTACATGTTCGCTTATGTGCTGAGTATAAGCTCACTGTTGGCTTGGAATTACAGAAACACATGGCTGGTAATTAGCTGCTGGACTGTTTTCATTTATTCCTGAAGAATTTAACTTTTTGAGGTTTTGAGGCTTTCGTCCAACAGAAGCCACACACACACACACACACACACACACACACACACACATGCACGCACATACTAGATGTTTGTGAGGGAATGTCAGTGGACAGTATGACCAGTGAAAGTCCACATGGCTGTGCACCGACTGTACAGACGTTTGCATAGATGAATTTATATACTCCACAGACTGTGTTGGACTTCAGTGCGTGTGTGTGTGTGTGTGTGTGTGTGTGTGTGTGTGTGTATGTGTGTGTGTGCGTGTGTGTACTGTATACACTGGATGCATGCCCTCCTTTTTGTTGTCTGTGGATGGAAATCAAAGGGACAGAGAGCGGAGCCTGAGGGCCTCGCTGCACTGAACCATCAGTTGGCAGGATGAGAAGCGACTGCATAATGAGACAAAGAGGAAGGGTGGGGGGCGAGAGGGTTGTGGGGAAATGGGGGGTGAGAGCAGGAATGAATGACGTGATGGAGGGGGGAGGGGGAAGAAGAGGATGGAGCGACAAAAAAAGGAGATGTAGGAATGAATCAGGGCAGAGGTCGACCTTATTTCGGGACGCGAGCCAATTACACCCAGCACAGCCTCCTCTGGGTCATGTTCATAAGCAGCTCTGATGTGTTGAGTGTGGAGGTTGAAGTGGTGGACTGGCTTTTGCCTTTAACGTGTCCTGATTTGGTGTCCAGTCTCACACCAGAAGTGAGTGCTGACAACCAAAATCTTTCCCTGACCTTTACAGCTTTTTTGCAGTGGATGTGTTCAGCTCGAACTCACAGCAGTTATGAAGTCAAAGTCAAGCAATATAAGATGAATTTTTGGTGGAGCATAGAGGCTAAAGAACTCAGTAGAGCTGCAGCAACAGCTTTTACATTGCACACAGTCATTTGATCCATTGTTAATATAAAAAAAATGCTTTAAAGTTTCAAGAAATTAACTCTTAAAACTCTTAGTTCTATTAACTTCATCACCTAAGATAACACGACAAGTCTTTTGTCTTTCAATCACTTCAAGTGAGAAATTTTACAGCGCTGTGCACTTAGTGATTTTATCTATTGTGGATATAAATATTATAAATAAGTGCAGCTTGAAAAACAGTGGCACTAAATGTTTTACACATATCATATGTACTAAATGAACTTTTGATACGTTAAAGAAAACTGCTGACCAAATTTGTAGGAGCTACAACTGAGATACTACACTTAAAACAGTTATGGTAAAAGGACACCACAGATGTATGCATTACTTAGGCAATTAAAAGTGAAGTACTATTAAAACTGGTGGAGGTGGAGCTCATTTTAACAACACATTCTCATCCCAACTCATCAAAGCTGTGTCAATTTATGCTTGTTACATGTATACTATCCCTTCAAAATACACTTCCATTTTCACAGGAAGTGTATAGTTTCTGCTCGTTACATGCATACAGTCTTTTTCAAAATAAACTTGTGTCAGTAAAACACCTTGTATTTCAATTTATTTTCTTGTGCAACAAAAACACATGGTTAGGTTTAGGAACAAACGTCATGGTTTGGCTCAACATTCAAACAGGAAACAAATGGCGGGCTCCCAGGTGAACGTCCAGGGTTTGTTGGGTAAATGTGCGGGGTTAGTTGGACCCATCCACCTCCCCTCCCGACTGCGCTATAGGGACTTTTGAGCTCCTTAAAGTATGTTGTCACCGGCTTTACTTAGTACCTTTTTACATCAGCGTCTGTCTCTGAAATCACCTACAAACCGGCAGTATTTGATGAGTTGGGAATATGAAACTTTTTCATATATTGTTGGGTATTATCTCTTCTCCTTAATTTAAAGCACTTCATTATATTTCACAAAGTGATCATATGTTTTGTTTGTAAAACCTCCATTTGTAGAGTCATCTGTCAGATAAATGTAGTGGAGAAAAAATAATGTAGCACAGAAGCACTCAGTTAAAGTACAAGTCTTCGATTGTCTTTCTCATAAGATGAATAGAAACTGTATCTTCTTGACAGACTTAGTTGTGCCACTGCTTAAATTTCCCACGTTACATACGATAACCAACAACAGCTGAACAGGACTGAGAGTATCTGTAAAGCTGTGAGTGTATGTGTGTTTGTGTATGTGTGTGAAAAGCCCAGTTTGACAGCTGCCACAGTGTCAGTCAGTCTCTCTGTGTAAAGCAGCCAAATATATAATTACTCTGAGGGGACTCCAGGACATCAGCTTCAACACTTGGTGGCTTTGAACTGTGTGCAGACTTTAGATGTTTTAGATTTTAGGAGTCCGAAACTATTCGGATGGAATTTGCACTGAGGGACACACCAACTGCTCCTCTCTAAAGATTTATTTTAAAGCTTTTTTTAAATGAAGAATTATTATATTTACTAGCAAATAAAATTGACTCATTCTTCTTTAAACTTACTGCTTTTTGTCCAAATGTCTTTGCAATATTAAATAAGTATAAAACCACAAACATGGGAGAACATCGTGGCACTGCCAGGTGAATTAAGCATTCCCCCAGTGCCTGGCTGCCGGGCCCGGCACTGCGGCTGCACTTCATTAGCTATCTCCACTCTACCTTTCTCTGACAAATTCAATAAATGTTCATCTGGTTCCAATTAGGCCCTCGTTAGCAATAATTGGCCTGGTATTTACTAACAGCATTACTCAACACTGGCTGGCGCAGGCTGGGCCGGCCTGATCTGAGCCAGGCTACGCTAAGCCTTCTGGGTTTGTTAGTTACCTGCCAATCGTCTGTGCCCTGCAGAAACCTGCTATCTCCAAAAGGTCAACTTTCCACAGCTTGAAAATCCCCTGATTTTCCCTCATTTTCCTCACTGCCATTTTAAAACTTTCCCTCATGGATTTTTTTTTCATTCAACGATAGCTATACTTGGTCCCAGGGCTCAGAGTTTGCTTCAACTTTGTTCAACACGAACAAAAATGCCGATATTGCACGATTCAGCCGAACCCACTGGCTTACTTCCAATGCCATATCAATGCACTAAAACTACAGTATGGTTAGTGTAGTGGGCAACTCAAACACTTGGTTAAGGTTTGGGAAAGACTGTGGTTCCGCTTAATAAAAGGGTGAACATTAATTGCAGGTTTTCTGCGTGAAAGTCGGATGTGCTTGACGCCCATCCACCACCATGACCTCCACACATTTACTAACCCTTTACTTAAAATCCAACTAAAGAACCCACAGATACAAAACATGTTAGGATGACTTTTGGAAAGACGGGCATAAAATGACATTACAAGACATTTTAGGGGTATAACAGTATGTGAATTTGTCTCACACTATTCAGCACAGGATGTTCAGTTTGGCACGGGACTCTTATTCGTGTGGTACCCCTACAAACCAAATAATGACTGCTGAATTAGCCTAATATACTCTAATAAGGTCTAAGTCTAAGCATGTGTGAAACATAAATTCTGATGTGCTAGTTGCCCCGCAATAGCTTTTGTAGTGGGTTGGTTGTTACTTATTTAAAGTTGGAAAAGGAGCAGATGTCCTTTGGATCTACCTTTTGGGAGTCTTATTGTTTCCCAGTACGCTACAGTGACACTGGATGAAGACCAAAACAAACTGTGTGCATGTCTCAGTAAACACAAAAAAGCATGCATTCATCTACCCCACTGTAATGTTTCTTCACATGCAAATTCCAGTCAGTCTATTGTGCTGTCCAGGAATTATCCACTGCCCCAACACTTCCTTTTACTGTACCGAACCATTACCCCTCAAACCAACATATTGTACATACCAAACCGTGTATTTTGTGGACCATCACACCACAGGAATATAAGCTTGCTTTTGAATATTTAATTCTGTGTAAACATCATATGGTTTTAATCAAGTATTAGAAAAGAAGATGCAGAAATACTGTATATCACACAGTGTGGAGAAAATGTTTTTGCAGGAGAAATGTAATGGGAGGTTCAGGGTCATAAAGGTTAACATGTGTTGGAGATGTGGGGTTTTTGCAGGACACTAAGGCAGTCCAACTCCACTCAGCCTAACCCAGCGGGGGCGAAAGCAGCGGGGCATTTAGCGCAGGGTTTGATGGTTCATTTCTAGTGTTTCACTGACAAGTAAAAAATATTTTCACAGGATGGAGAGGTTACTCTAACCTGAGTTGTTAAAAGGAAAGAGAACAACTTTGCTAACAGGGATAACTGCCAGTTTACCAACTCATGGGGGATTCAACTTTAGAAAGAATAAATGGATTTAAAACACTAAAACTTGTTTTCCTTTTCTTAACCAAGTTGCTTTGACCCTGCTAGAAAACATCATGAGGTCAATTCATATTGTAATGAGTAAGAAGATAACAGGGGTGCTAAGACCTTACGTTACCATGGCTGAAGATGATCTGCGATCTAAAAGTAGTGGTGTGTTGTGACCCTTTTTACAAAAATCAAGCCAGTAGTATCACAATATGTTGGCTATAGAGCATTAACCAGGTTTTGATACTGAACACAAAATATTAGCTGAAAACGTACTGTATTTCAGTTATCAGTCAAATTCAGTTAGTTCACTAACAACATATTTCAGTCGTGTTCTGCCAATTTTGCAATACAGTATCCAGTTGTAGTGAGTACTACATCTTTTCTATTAACATTTAACCCAAATCACAATCTTTCCCTAACCTTTATCAAAGTGCTTTCGTTGCCTTAACCTAACACAGGAATCTGGACATCAACCCGAAGTTGTGGTGTCATAGTCCTGCACTTTGTTTGCTCATCATCCTCCCCAGCCACCTCCCTCTGAAGCCCACACAGTACATAAATATAGTGTTTCATTACCTAAAAGACACGTTGTCATTGAACATAATTCAGGCAGCCATTACATTGCCACAATAATGTAATTAAGAAAGGAGTTAAGTAACATCCAAATGTAACATCTAGGAGACAGGGTTGGTCCAGAACAAGTCTGCCTCTGCTGTAGATCTGTCATCACAGCAGAAGTGTGTTAGTCCAAACTAGCTCCCCACCCTGTCTATGACAGTCAGCTCCTCTAACTCCATTGGTTATTACTAAGGCTGTAAATCTTTAAAAAACAAAACAAAACAAAAAACGTCGCAAATATATAGTTTCACTTTTTAAAAAAAATTCAGTAATTGCCCACAACAGCTGCTCACTGTAGTTTTTATCAAGCAAACAGGAGGAAATAGTGCATTTGTTGGGGTGATGATTTTCAGCGGTGAGTATATGGGGATGCAGGACAGTATATTTGGGATTAGGTCAAAATACACTTCAGTGTTTGTTCATGGTAATAAAGGACAGCAACATATCACCATGTGTTACGCCCCGGTCTAGGGGTGTGGGTGCGTAACATAAGGACACACAGAAACACGAGAGTAANTGGGATTAGGTCAAAATACACTTCAGTGTTTGTTCATGGTAATAAAGGACAGCAACATATCACCATGCAACGGTTCATATGATATCTTATGAAAATGCACATACAAGGGTTCCAATTAGCGTCCAACAAATTAGCTCCCCTACCAGTAAAGTTAGGTTTAGGGAAAGAATCCTGGTTGGGCACTGTCACATTACATACTTAACATAATGTAGGTTAGGTTAAGGTGAGTTACGTACTTAAGGTAAAGTTACATACTTACGTAACATGAAGATGTACCTTAAAATAAGTTCACTTGGTTTAACTCAGGACACTAACACTAGTCACATGAGGAAAATGTGTTTGTTGGTTTAACCCATCCACAACCCCAAGTTGCCTACTTAGGCAGAATTTCGTTATTTATACTACTTCTTTCTTTACACCCATCAGCACATTTGTGACGTGATTGCAGCATTCATGAAAACGTGGGTTATATATGAATTCTGGTGCATTACTTTTCGTAGGTATAAAGTGCATGAGAACAGCCTGTGACCAGTGCAACAGTGTGGCTCACTGATGTGTTTTTAATAGTTTTTGGATGACAGTGGAGCTCTAGAGGAAAAAGATTTATCAGGCTTTGATACACACACAATACTTGTTAGCAGATACAGTCATTGTTTTCTTTTTAGCAACATGGGCCTGAGTGTTGGACACGAAAAAACAGGCTGCTGGAAATCTAATCAGACTTGAAAACATGTTTCAGGACCCTGCAGAATATTATAACATAAGAAAAAAGTTGCTGAGCAGTGGTTGAACTCATAAATACTATTGAGAGTGTCAGTGACAGACAATATGAGAACAAATGGAAGAGCGTTAAAGAGAAACAGAGGCAGATACACAGCGAAGCAAGAGACTGAAAGAGACAAGAAGGAAGATTTCAAATAGAAAAGCGAGTGGCTGATGAAAATCAGGAGTTTCTCTCACTGCTCCTGGTCTTCCTTTTCCCCCTCTGCTAGCAATTATTCCATTTAAAGGCTCCTTCAATCACCGATAAGTCAGCGGGTTTTACCAAAAAGCACCTGTCCCCAAAGCACAGGAGAAAAACTCTCGATTTCAACACCCTATTCTAATGCGCTGATTCCAGGAACCCTACATTGGAAATAAATGATGACACATGGGTGCGTATAGACCAGTTCCAACTTAGGATTTCTTTTTTTTCAAACATAAATTTTTCCTCCCTTTTCTCTGGCAAGTGGGTGAGTTTTCTCTGGTATGTGAGGAGGGGAGAGAGGGCTGTCTGTTCTGAGGTCTGCTCTGCACATGTCGCTCTTTCACAACCTTTTATAAGTTATCCCAACAGAGAAAAACAGAAAGAGATTTAAAGGAGGGAAAGAAGAAGGGGAAAGCGAGAATCTGCAGAATGTATCTGTGAGAGAAAAAGAGAAAAGAGAAAGAAGGGTGGAGAAGAGTAGATGAAGAGATGGCTTTGATTACACACAGATCTGGCCATTACCAGCCCGCAGAGAGACTCTATAAAAAAAAATAACAAATGGAGACCATCAGTCAGCCCATCAGTAATAAGCTTCAACAACCAGCCGGCTGATGGGAAACACACCTACTAACAACCAAAGCAGAGAGACTAAAGTGATACAAAAGGAACCTTGTACAAATCTAGATTCAATTTCCTCTTCTAATGAATAGGTGTGTTTGATAGAAACGCGTCATAGTCGCCAGTTGGGAGGATAACGGTCAAATCTGTCCAACTGGTTGGCTTTCTCTGGACTTAAGGCAGGCGGGCAGACTTGGTGTATCAACATTGGGTTTTTTATCCTTTGTGTATCTTGGCCTTGGAAACATTGTGTACTCATACACTCTGAGTTAAAAGCCTCAATTGTGTAACATGTAGGCCCACAAACTTGATTTTGATTAGATGGTGATCCTCATAAATAGCCTCTCTGCAGGGGAAAGAACAAGCACAGGACATTTTTTAAAACCATGGCTGCAATACAGCAAACACTTCACTGAATTTAGTGACACACACATTATGTTTCAGAGATGGCACTCTGCACTGAGGCCAGGTATTGTAGTACTGAAGTACGGAAAGTTGGCATTGAACCCATGCTTAGAGTTCTAATCTTCTTTTCTTAGCATTTCCAGGTGATATTATTGTTGGTGCCACTGTCGCAAAGATGACTGGATCGCTTGCCATTTTCCTAAGGGCCTAACAGCTACCAACTGGGTAAAGTTTCCTCGGCTACTTCCGCCTGTAATTTAGTAGTAGTAACTGCAAAGAATTTACAATGATACTCTGTGGTAACTGGGGATAGTTAGTGATAGTTTCCAGGGAGAAAGAGAGAACTATCCTCTATCTGTTTTGGTTGCGAAATGGTTGACGCACTTCCTTCGTGCCGTAAATCGAGCCTTCATTTTCCCGGTTGGTTTACCCAGTGGCAGATAGAATTTCAGAGTGAAAGCGAGGCTTATAGGGAACAAATCTAAATGCCAATAGTGTCATTATTCAATCGCTGTACATTGTGCAACAACATTCACTTCATAATGATAAGAAAACCAAAAACTTGTCTATTTCACCTTTAACTACAAAGATGTTTACCTGTTGTCTCAATTAAGTCAGTATAATGTGTTAGGTCGAATTTACTATGTGAGCTTATATAGAATACGTAATTCCACAGCCTTCTTCTCAATGTGTTTTACAGAACAGTTTAAAAGTATGGTGTTAAAAAACACAGAGCTATTTCCTTTATCTTGTGAAGTTCAAATTCAAAAGCCAAAATCCATCAAATCATCCTTAAACTACAGAAAAGATGGTCGATCTTCATGTTTGTCAGCTCACCTCATTACTGTTGGTCTCCAGCTGAATGGCAGAGTGAAAACCAGGACAGGTGCAGTTTTGATTAGCATTACCATTAGCATATGTGGCTTGAACATGGACTTTTTCTTCCAAATGCAATGTTGTTTACTGAAATACAGACAACAGCAGCTACCAAGTGATTGTTCATTTTTCCTGTTCCTGTTACTTCCAGGTAGAACCACCAAACAGGAAGTAGGCAAAACTAAATGAATAAGCAGAGGGGAGACCCCAGACTGTAGGCTACTAAGTGGGGTTCTGTAACAACAGAGGTTAGGGGTGTTTAGGGTTAATGGTCATTTCTAGTTCCTTAAACAATGTGTATTGTAAATGTCTCTAATTTAATAGTATGAGAGGGATGTGTTAAGTCTGTGAGGTTTTTTTCAATGTAAGTATCACACTTATTGATTTCCACAGCGGCCTGGGTTCAATTCCAGCCTATGGCCCTTTGCTGCATGTCTCTCCCTCTCTCTCTTCCCACTTCACACTTCACTTTCCTATCAATTAAAGGCAAAAAATGCCCCCCAAAAATATCTTTACAAACAAACAAACAAAAAAAAAAAAAAAAGCTGAAAAAGCATCAGCTCTTCCTACTTAGGGCTCAGTTATGCTCAACGTTAGATACGAATCTGGATGAAAAGGAGCAGTACCACCGGAGACCGTGGAGGCAGTGTAGTGTAGTTTAAGAGGGACATGACTGTCGCAGACGATGCAGAAATTTAAATAATGGCAGAATAGAGTGAATCAGTGATATATTATAATATATAGTGATATATAAGGTAAATAATAAAAATCATTTTCTGTCCATGTTGGGATTTATATAATTGCTGCACAGGCCTCTGTTTAAAGGTACATTATTACGACCTTTTCTACTAACACCTCATTTTTTAATGTGTGAAACTGAGACTCTGATCTCTTGTGCTTTTTATTTGCTGTATCTATGCCATCATAAAGGACGCATGGACAAATGAGGGCAGTAACATTTACAATGTTTTAAAGAGCTGCTGCTCTCAGCTGATCATGTGATACTTTCCATGTATATTCAGAGGACTATCTAATCAGACACAAGCTTTTAACATAAGTCTGCCCAATTGTTAAATATTTTGTAAAAAGAAAATCTGCAAATTGTCATATTTTATCATGCAACCCTGTATAGTTTTCCTGAATTTTTTTAATCAATTTGTTGATGTGAATTTACAATAAAATAGCAGTTGACTTTTAACTACATACAAGTCCACATTAAAACAAGCATTTGGAGGTGAAAACAAAGGCTAACATTAAAAGAATAACTGATGTAAACACCCATTCGATATTTTAATGCAGCTTCACAGGTGACCTAATGTACGTGCTTCAGCTGTGTGCACATTGTTTTACAAAACATTCAGTGATTAAAACAATCATTTTGGGTGCACTCATAATTATCATGCTGTTTCTAGCAGAGTTGCTGCTAGGTATTAAAATGTTATCATTATTAAAAGAGGCCAAACCATGACAAAAATCATTGTTTTTTCTCTGTTCTTAAACATTTCATGAACAAGCTGGCATGAATCATGCTTTGAGTCTTGTGAGGTCATGTTAACCTCACTAATGTTTTTCTATAGCAGTTGTTTTCCTCAGACAGTGATTGGTCAGATGTACAGAGTGTATACAGACTGTGGTTTCTCTGACCCCGGCATTAAAGGCTGGCTTTACTGCGAGGGTAATTGCAGGATCCGGCCTGCCACTAAGACTGATTCATAAAAATACTTTTTCTTCCTCTTTTGACTTTTGCTTGTAACTGTTTCCACATGATCTGTGGGCAAAGGGGAGGGGAGATGTTGAGATATAACACATAAATATTTCCTGAATAACACACAATGGAGCATTGGAAGACATTGTAAACAATATTGAGAAAACATACTTGAATGTGTAGCTCATCAAAGGATCCATGTATCAGACAAAACACAAATCATGGTGAGGTACAGAAGATGATTTGCTGCCATGTGAAGTCTCTTACACACCGACACGTGTTGAATAAGACACAAGCTTGTCAGAAATGAAACACAGATATACAGTCTGTCAGGTGTTTCCAGCCAGAGCCTGATGTTAATAGTCAGAGCGGGTGTATTACCGCTGGGAGTGTGTTGGGAGCAAATTACTGTACACTTTAACTGAACAATTATCATCCATGACCGACACCGTGATCAAGTCAATATGTCTTCTCTGACCCGCTGGAGAGGAGCACGAATTTATTGCACATGCCTGGGATCAATTAACAAAGTCGAGCTCAAACCTCCAATGAACCTCTCAGTCAGTCATTCTCTCTGTCTCTCTCCAGA
Source organism: Epinephelus moara (assembly GCF_006386435.1). NCBI lineage: Eukaryota > Metazoa > Chordata > Actinopteri > Perciformes > Serranidae > Epinephelus > Epinephelus moara. The sequence goes on along the minus strand of NC_065515.1, from coordinate 41,032,506 downwards.
TGGTGGCGCTAGTGCAGTACTGTGCAGCCTGTCTGACCTCAGCACCAGTCACACTTTCAGAAAAATTCCTCCCAGGGTCCACAGATGCTACAAGATGCTGATGACATCTTTATGTGCTTTTGTATGTAAGTGCAGATGATTGTAGTGAAAATAGACCATTGCAGTCTTGACTGTTCAGTGAACGTTGACTTTAAAATGACAGGATTAACCTGTTAGGGGGCCAAAGATTTGCTGTTAGGCTCCGTAACCATCACCTACCACCCTCTGTGTTTTATGCTTATTCCCTGTCACCTCCAAGGACCCATTAAGTCCACTGCACTCGCAGCTTCATTATAAACTCAGACACCCAGTAACAAACTAGTACTCCTGTTCTGATAGAATACTACCTGGCCCCAGGTGTGTGTTGGGATAATTTGATTAAATACAACTGTTTATCTGTTATTATTTAGGAATATGCACCATGTGAGTGCAATGTAAACTAAAATACCTTAAGTCCTTAAACTAAATTAGATCTACAACATAGTGTAAGGCCACAAAATAGAAATGCAGAATTTATCATAGTTGATGCATTTGCAATTGGGGCAAATTTCCAAATAATAAAATCACCAAAAGCTAATATGCAATTAGATTTCCAGAACCCTGGAGCAGTTGCCTACTTTGCCTGGTGGGCGATCCAGCCTTGTTGGGCTCTAATCAGTTTGTGTAATCTTGTTTGTTTAATCTTTATGGTAATACTGACAAAAAAAATCAACTATAATAACATTTCTAACCAAACAGGCTAGATTACATTAGCTTGACTTTGTTGTCGCATCAGTGAAAATTGGTCTTTGGCTTCTTCTCAGTGCAGCATATGTACATATAAACACATAACACAATACACCATTCAAAGCATATAAATGCAAACTATATAAGAAAAAATATTGCAAATGGGCAGACAGCAGTAATATGTTATAAAAAATAATAAAAGAGAACACATCTTATAAAATAAAGGTTTTCCCTGATGCAGTCATTCTGTGTTCAGTGCCTGTATGGCATACGGAATAAAAGATTTTTTATATATGTTCCAGCTAGCCCTTAGGACCCTAAATCAACCCTAAAACTCTGAGTGTACTGACACATCTGTAATTCTGTGTTTGGCCTTCCTGTGCACCACACTGTTGAATATCTAAATTCCTTTATGTCAGAATATAGTGTATGAACATCATGTGACATTTACACAAAGTTATGACAAAGTAAATCGCTGGTGATGGGTATGATGAGGCATTCATGGTTTATTTTACTGAGCTGGAAAAGTCAAAAAAGATCAGAGCACTGTTACTAAACAAAAGTGCACGGAAAAACCTTATATCTCCTATTGTATCTTCATTATTTTGTGACGATGACATGCTCTAAGTGCTGTCATGTGATGTATGACAGAGGGACACTGAATGTGTGGTTGTGTGTCTTAGTGCTTGCACACATACCAGAGATGTTAGAGCAAATGTGATTAAGAAAAGCAATTGTCATACTCTATCAGGCCATTGAGAACAGGTCTATGTTTGTTTGTACGTGTGTGTGTGTGTGTGTGTGTGTGTGTGTGTGTGAGATAACTAACTTGAGCGGGAGCAGAGCTGCCGGTTGGCTGATCTGAAAGCTGAGCTGCTATGTATCGATCTGCAGCCTGTCTGAGTGCTGCTGCGGTGAAAACTGACTCCTGTGCTGTCAGCACGTCCATTAACGCTCATCAGCTCATCCACCAGATACACTACAAAAAATGCACCCTACATCCTCATGCCACATTCACCCAAAAACCTGCCTCCTACTCATGCCATTAAAGTAAGGGATGAGACACATTCATACATTTACTTTCTTCAAAGTTAAGCCACAAAGCTCTTTTCCCATATACTTTGTACTATTCCTTAAACATTTCCCACTCTCGTCCCTTGATCAGAGCAGTGCCTGAAGTTGCTTCTGGTCGTAAGTCATGTGACTTGTTATGCAAGAAACAAAGATCACCCTAAATAACCTTATTAAAGGAAAGTAGCAGGAAGAATGCTGCAGGCCAGACAGTGAGTGCCACGATAGGTAAAAAGTTCAACACAGAAATGTTTGATTAAAAACATCATCATTTTCATGTTTTAGTGTAGTTAATATTTAAAAAAGATTGCAGGTATTAAAGCTAGATATAGACATATTGAATCCAAGCACCTGATATTCCACTGACAAGACTCAGATTTAACTGAAGATTTTTTGCAGTGTAGGTCGGTAAGGGCACAGACAGACATCCTTGCATCAATATCTATTCTTAGTGGGAGATTTGAGAGACCCAGAGTGGAGGAAATTTGTATCATACTTCAATATCAGTGAACTGTGTGGGTATGGATGGTGTTTCCTGGAATAAAGAGAACAGACTGAACATATCTGCTCTTACAAAGCTGCACAGCTTCTGTTTCCTGTTCTGTTCTCCTTTGCTACAGCACATCTAAAGCCCCTTCCTTGCTCAAAGCTGTTATTTTTATGAAAGACACTAACCAAAACTCATTCAATCTCTTATTCTGTTCTGTTTTACTCCGCCCTGACTCCCCAGGCCAGTTGTCTGTTTTCTTTACTGCTCCACTCTCTCAGTTCAGGCCACGTGGCCAAATTATAAACTCGTGATGCTTCATCAGAGCTGCCCTATTAAAGTCTGTGGCTTCCCAAAACTCTGTTTGACCCCAAACTCATCTGCTCATCCACCACATTTGTTTCCTCTCTCTCTCTTTCCAAACTCTCTTATATCCCTTCATGTTCATCAGTATTGTCTTAAAAATAGGAGCAGTGATTTTAATTACAGAATTTATTAAAATGATATTTCCCATCATTTTGAATTAGCCTATGTACATTCACCTTCACCAATAGCTTCCAACAACAGAGCAATCTTTTAAGATTTAGCTTCCGTTAGCTTAAGCTTGGTAAATACTAGGCCTGCAATACATTTCAAAAGTGTTGTCAGACATGCAGGTATGTTCCACAATTGAAAATTGCATAGCGAAGTATAATTTCTTTCAGGTTTTATTGTTTTCTTCTCTTGGCAACATACTTGTTTTTTTTTTTGGTGGAACACTTTAAACCACATAGGAATTTATTTAAAGCAGATTTATCCATTTTTAAATTAGTCTCCTACTGGATTGGGTTTAAGCCCAGTGAGAAGTTGCATTAAAGGGCCAAGAAGAGGATGCTATATGATTATGGTTTTTGCTTGCTGTGCAATACAGTTTTTCTTCCATACATATTTTTGCTGGAAAACTCACCTTGCAGTGTTGCATAAAATCTGCCTTGAGTGCTCTAAGAACAACGCCCAAACAGCAGCCCAAACAGTTACTTGAAAACACACATAGCGACCACCGAGCAACACCGGTATTTGGGACAGTTCCCCCCAAAATACAAAATATATATAGTTCCTCTAATCTAGATTGTTTTGGTGTGAGTTGCAGAGTGTTGGAGATATCAGCTGTAGAGATGTCTGCCATGGAACTAGATGGCACTCAGCTTGTGGTGCTCAAAGCGCCAAAGAAATACATTTAAAATCAAGCAGAATGAAGCATGCATTTACTGCTAGCTCACCTAGCACGACTGAGCTTGCTAACGTTACAGCCTGCACTGTTCGGAGCACGAGCCTCTTGTCCATGAGTAGATGCACGCTTCCTTCTGCACAGTAATATGGTTGGTGGATGTAGTTCGGTGGGAAGAAAATAGTTTCTACATGGAACTGCTCACAACAAGGTCTGTAGATTATCTTGAGTAACCAGGTCATAATTTCTGGAAAGAGACATTGCTGTTGAGTTTTTCAAATGTATTTTTTTGGTGCTTTTAGCACCACAAGCCGATCTAGTTCCATTACACTGGAGAGAAGGCAGACATCTCAATGGCTGACATCTCCAACACTCAATAACTCACACCAAAACAATCTAGCTTGATAAATAGCAATACAGGTAAGAGGAAAAATATGTATCTTTGATTTGGGGGTGAACTGTCCCTTTATCAACTACTCTGAAAACCATAGTTATAACTGGGAACACCTTGCAGCCACCTAGTGTTAACAGTTGTCCCCAAACCCATGGGGACCACTGGTAATCTAATGAGCATGTACTGCTAATGTTAGGCTACATGTCACTTCAGAAAAAGATCCAAAGGCGGAGCAGTAGGCAGGTGGATTTAACAAAAAGCGAGCTTTAATGAAGCTGATGAAAACAACCAAAAACAGGCAGGCAAAACTCAAAGTACAAAAGAAAGAAGAACCAAAACTAAACTGGTAAAAAAAAACAAAAAAAAAACAGGATGGCACCATGAACACAGGGATGAACACAGACAAACTGACAACTGAATGGGGGGAACACTGAGCTTTAAATATACAAGGACTGATTACTAAGTGAAATAAGCCACAGGTGAAACACATAATCAACAAAGGTGGGAAAACTCAGGAAGTAAAAGTATCACTAAACACAATGAGAAGACATTTCAAAATAAAACAGGAACTGGACACAACTGAACCAGGAAACAAACTAAAGATGGATGAATGCCTGAAGCAAGGACAACACAAACACGAAAACCCCCAAACAATGTCCACAAGATGACAGGACATAAACAAAAACCCAGGATCATGGCAGCTAACAACTACCTACTGTACACAACACACTTGTAACTGCCTAGGAACAATTTAGCATCTGACAAAGACAAAACATTGGAACATGACACGAGAGACCGCTCTATCTTTCCATCTCAAACCTCCATTCACCATTTGGGGTTACCACAGTTATGGAAAAGCTGGAAAATTCATGGAATTTTGCAAACACATTTTTAAGCCACGGAAAACTCGCTGAATTAGTAAAACCACTGAAAGTTTTGGAGAAGTCATGGAATTTTGTTAAGTGTGATATAATAACTGCAACAGTAATCTTCTGTGGATAAAATTCCATATATATATATATATATATATATATATATGTAGCATAACGGCAAATTTTATTTTCTGTAGCTGGTAATGTAACATAGCTGTGGGCTGTGTGACGTTTTCTTTACCATCACGTACATTTTACACATCATCTTCTTCTCCCTGCACTCCATCTCTCCTTACATGTGTGTCAGCTAATTATGTTTGAATGTAAAGTTGCACTGACCTTTCAAATGTTTAAAAAGACATCACATTGACTTTGCCTGTACTTTGAAGTATTTCAAGTTAATATATCTAAATATTAGATATCGGAAAAGGTTGCTATATAATTTTCATGTAATAATTAACATTTTGATAAAAGTGCTGTATAGTTTTGTCTGTGTTATATGTTGCAAATGGTCATGGGAACTTGGGAAAAAATGCATAGGAACCCTTAACATTGGTTTGATCATGATTATTCCTGAAACTTAACTAAGCAGTTATTATTTTAACCATGACCACAAACTTCCCCTAATTTTAATAAAGTTCTTGTTAGATGTCTTATTTGAACCCACACCTTGATCTTTCCCTTAACATCTGGCTGATAGGGGCATCAGATCTGAATATGTTTCTGTGTGGATTCCATCTTTCTGTCTTTCTATCTCAATGTTTAATTTGGAGGACTTGTTAAAAAATGCACAGTGGTAGCAAATGTGCACGAAAACCACTAAACACTGGAACATGCACAAAGCAAAAACCACATTTAAAATCTCTTTAAAATCTGATATTAATGATTATTATTATAACAGACTGGTTGAAAAACGTGACCTTAAATTGGCCGGTGTGTTGATAAGTTACACAGTTTCCAGTATGAGGTAACACAACCTTTTACACATCGGATAAACCTTCCAGCTAAATCCAGACAAATTTCCAGCTGATTATGACATTTAAACATTGTACTAAATGACAGAGCAGCCATGAAGTAAATATTCAGCATCATCTGTCTTTATCCAGTGTCGCTGCTCCTGTGTTCCAAGTGTTGCCGTGCAGAGCTGGAGATATCAGCTACATGAAGCAATGAATCAAAGCCAACAGCTTGAGGGTTGAACACACACACATGCACGCACAGTATTCTGACCTATTTTCAAATGCCACAACAAAAACTAGGGGAGCACAAGAAGCGAGGAGGAGATAAAAGACTGTGGAGATAAAGGGAATTAAAAGAAATGTGCCATTTTAATCACATGCTCACTTCAGCCCTGCTGTCAGCTGCAGGATCGGGTGTTCTTTCTGCGTTTTGGTCTCTATACAATACTGAATACGCTCCATTACTGCTACTCTGGTAATGGTAATCCAACTCTGACAGACCTTTCATAGCGTATGTGGCTTTTTTAGAAGTGAACACTGAGACCGAGGGCAAAATAACAGATTAACAGCCCTAATTTGTCCTGAGGTTTTAATGGCCAAAATTATACGCAATCCTCCCCCTTCTTCTATCAATCTAAGTGTCTCTGTGGTCGGTTTGAATTCACATTTATAGGCAGCCATGTGCTTTCAATTTCTCCTGCGGACTAATAAAGGCCATTTGAGAAAGGGGCATTTTGATTGGGTGATTTTTCTTTTTTTTTGAAAACCTCAGGGCTGCAGAGCGTGGATGTTTGACAGTTACAAACGCGGCTCTGGCAGGTTCATGTTTCTTCCAACCAGCCTGCTGGAGGATTGATTCTTTAAACTGACGCAAATGTGGAGAGAGGACAAACTGTACACACACACACACACACACACACACACAGAGCCATAACCTGGATTCAATAATCCAGACTGCTCTATTAAGATGAGAGGACCAACATACGCTACTACTGTCAGAAAAACTTAATGTAAAACTACAGTGGCAAAGGAAGGTCAACAAACTTTAATCTGCTCCATCAGAATGTGGAACATTTTCAGACAAGACCCTGACTGTTATGTCTCGACTCGATATTGAAAATCAGTTGTTTCCTTTTGTTATAGTTTGAGAATCTGAACTTAATATTGTTTCCTGCCAGTTTTCTCTCTTTCCAAATTTAAAGCACAGCCCTATTTTTCACTGGATTAGTTTTGCCTGGGGAATTCAGGTGCCACATCTGTGTTTTGTGACACATTCTCACAGGAGAAAAGGTGAAGATATGACTAAGACCTAACATCCTCCTCACAGTCAAACAACCACATCCAGTTGAAAGCTAGAAGCATCTCTTGAATTTGCACACCAAATGCTCTGAAAACTTAAATTAACAGCTTCCAATGCAGCCTCCACAATACTTGATCTAAAAGAGGGGGAAAGAAGTGCAAAACTTCCAAGGAGTTCTTGCAAAGTGGAATTTGTATTTCAAAGGTTACGGACATGGAACATTTGTTGGAGACAGACAGACTCTGCAATGGCAGAGGTTCATAAATACAGTCATCATCTGCTTTGCAAGGAATTCCCAGAGTCTTTTACAATATAGTGCGCCAAAATGTCATCACCCACTCTTGTCAATTCACAAAGAATAGTGGCGCCGATCCCTGACATGACAAAATTATAATTTTTAGTGGGAACATTGTTGAGAATGCAAACTTAGTGGGTGATTGTGAAACCTTATAGGTACCTTTTGGGCAGGAAAAAAAAACAATGTCAGGTATTTGTACAGTGAGACATTTCTCACAATAAAGTTAATAAAAAAGACTACATAAAATCAAAAACGACCCAGGGGCAGGTGCACTATTCAACAGCAGTGTGCTCAGTGCTGCTGAGGCTAGACTGAAGCTACACAGTATTATAGAAAAACTAATGATATGGCTTTATTACTTAAAGGTCCAGTGTGAAGGATTTAGAGGCATCTATTGACAGAAATAGTATATAATATTCAGCCATAAGCCATGCTATATATGGAGCAGGTCCTCTTCCACAAAGTCTGCCATGTTGTGCTACAGTATCCCTGGATGGACAAATCAAACACTGAGCCATTTGCGTTTTAACATTTTCTCATTGGCCACTGTAGTTGTCCTACTCCCTTGGCACACAGGAAGAGTTTCAGATCTGCTTCCTCATCACTAGATGTATGAGTGGATAGTAAGACAATGGGCCCCTGGGCACAGATATGCTAAAGGCCCTTACACCTCTCCTATAAAGGGGTTAAGTCACACAGACTTTGAGGTGGTTTTGCCTTTTTTTTTTGGTGATTTGTGGCTGTTTGAGGGACTTTTGTATCTTATTTGGTCATTTTATGTCTCTTTATGTTTGTTTTGACCTTTCTGTAGTTATTTTGTGTCTCTTTGCAGTTTCTTTGCATCTCTTTGTGGTCAATTTAAGTGGCAAAGGCCAGGGGGCCCTCTGACACTTTGGGCCCCCCTGATAGGGGCTTCAGAGAGTTTCCACTATTTTTTACAATAAGTTTATTCTTTCAACTGACTCATTAATTTTAATTAGTTATAGCACTTATTAAAGTGCCATAGTTAAAAAAAAATGCAAACAAAACCAAACCTTTCATTCCATGCTTTTCAAGAGCCCCCTTCTCATTGGGCCCCTGAGTAATCAGTCCCACTTTTCCCCCAAATACAATGCCCCTGGTCAGTGAGTGTTAAAGAAATCCTGCATTATGTTTATTTATTTATTTAGTTAGTTAGTTAGTTATTTGCTGTTTTAAAATGCCTGAAGATGTTTTTTCCACATTAAAAGTTTCTAAGAAGATTATCTACCAACTGGTATGTTTGTGTTTTCAACATTGACCTCATGACATTTTTTATGAACACCTAAACAAACAAAATGTCTGAATTCCGAGACGGTAATCCAGGATAGGGGCTATTAGACTCAGCTTGTAAGATAGTCACAGTGCTTGAAAGACACTAGCTTGTGAGCTAATGAGCTGTTTTCAGTCGCTCAGTACAAGACTTCTCACTGAGTGTGTGCGTGGTATTCGTGCAGACTTTCAAATGAATTTGTCACTATGCAACAAGAAAATAACTTCAAACAAAGCTCAGACACGATTTCCATTATGAATGAGGTTAGAAAAGCAGGTTTCATGCCTCTGTACTGTAGGATGTCAAGCTGCAGTAAAATACAAGGACATCAGTGGCTGTATCAAAGATGGGAAAAAAACAAACGCTGCAACATTCTTTGGACCACTGAGCAGCAATAATTTAAAGAATGATTTGTGGTAAATGGTGTGAAACGTGTAAAAACACTGGTCTGTTGCTTTATAAAGGATTTTTGCAGGTCTGCAACACATCGTCTGTAATTCAAACACACAACATCAGCAATCTCAGTCCATTTCCCATCATCCCTCCATACAAAGCCGGTGTTTAGGTTGCCTCCCAGTCTGCCGTCTGTGCTGTATGTCTGCATATAGCATGACTCATCCCTTCATCCCTCAGTGGGATAGTCAGAGGAAAACTTCAAAGAAAAGCTGCCCGCACACTAAATTGTAGCCTCCAACCAGCAAGCTTAAAGTTCAGCTTTCTGCCTCTGCTCGTATGGCTGCAGGGGAAATATCTCTTCATTCTGAAAATACAAAGCTTTATTCTTCAAGCTTTTATACCAGTTCACGATGCATTTTAACCACTTAAAGGGACTTTATACAAAATTTAGAACATTAATATAGCAGCAAACAACTCTTTGCTATAGTGGAATGACTGCTTCCTGAGCAGAGAAAGGAAAAAATGAAATGGGTCAAATCTGTGTGTGTTGTAATCCGAGCTTCTCTGTTCTTTGTTTTAACGGTCTGGCCATGCGTGCATGTTAGTGCATGTGAGTCCCTGTGCGTTTATCCCTCTTACATTGTTTTTTTTTTTCCGTGCATGTTCCACCTAGTATGTGACACGATTGGAAAAACAATTGCACATCCCACTGGCTAGCTACTCGCCACCGTGCCACTTTGGCACAGAAGCATAATGCTCACTGTTCTCCCCCAGGCTAACACTGCAGGCTCTGTCAGCTCTGGACCAGGCTCTCAGGGCTCATTCATAATTTCTGCATCTGTGAGGGCCTACTTTGGGCTGCATGATGTAAATGTTGTCATCTACCAGTGGCAAGATTTTCAGATGGGTGAAAAGACCTGTTACTTTTCCCCTTCCTTTGCACCAAATCAATCTGAGGTGTTGATCTGCCCTGCTGTTTAACTCTAAGTTTCTCCTCGTAAGGAAGACTATCAAATGGCTTTGCCAAAATCCGGTTGACAATATTCAAATTGTCTGCCATTATGTGCAGCTTGCTAGCTCGCTTGCTAGCTCGCTTGCTAGCTGGGGCTGCTGCGCGAGGCTAGTGTGACTGCCTGTGAGTGCTTTGGGACAGTGGAGAGGCTCACAGCAGCACCCGCTGCTCGTTGGGGACAGTAACTGCAGAGCGACATAAGTCAGAGTCTTCAAACATGAGTACAGTCTCCAATAACACCAGAAAAAGATGCTTGATTTGTCGCTTGTTGTTTTTAACAAAGAAACAAAGAAAAGTCACTAAGAGGATTGGAAAAGTCTCCAGATCAACTCGGAACAACGGAATGAAACTTGAAAAATGCTCCGGTGGTGGTTTATATTTCAAGATCGCTGATTCGCTCATTTCGCTGTCAATCAAAAAGGGATTCAGCCTCAGACAGATCATCCAATCATCATGCAGAAGCCCAGCGTCCAGGCCAGCCGAGCCCAGCCCACTGCCCCATAGACCCCCAGAGACGCTGAGCGTCCGATGGGCGGGACAAAACCGAGCATTTATCCAATGACTGTCTAGTTTCGCTGCAGTGGAACAACCCACTCTATGCTTCCCCGTTGAAGTCTTTGGACGCTGAGCTTCCACTGTGTAATGCACTGTGACGCTACGGGAATGAATGAGAAGAAAGTCTCGTCAGTGATCTGTGATAAGTAGCTGATTCTGAACAAAAGTTGAACGCGTTCTAGTGCATATTTAGTCAATGAAATGTAAACACAACAGTACATATTTGACCACTTATTTTTTGACATTTTAGGGGAAGCTGAGCTTCCCTTGCAGTCTTAGAGCAATTGCCACTGTCATCTACCCATGTCCACGAAGGTCCATGCAAGCGCCTTTGCGGATGTTTGTGTGCAGCCCTCTGTGTCTTTTTCAACCCTCAGACTGTATGCATACCAAGCACACCAAAAACGCATGTTACAATTTACCATCTCTTTGTCCTCGCTCCAGTCCAGTCCACAAAACCTTGCTAAAGCTAGCTGGGTCAGCTGCACCATGGAAAAGTTGGACATTCAACAGATATTCACTCTGGACCTATCAGCATCGTGGCAGTAGGAGGACGTAAGCTCACCTCCCAGCCCTCTGTTTACTGCTGGGGGCTGACGCAGACCCGCAGTTGTACTATTAATGGCACTGCGAGTGCATTTGTATGTCCGCAGCTGTCTGCAGATGTTCGATGCGGAAGGTATGTCTGAGCCTTTAATCCTAGATATGCTCTGAATTTTGCCTATAGCACCTTTAAAACTGGTATCCACATTGTTTTTAATGTATAAATCATCATAGTGAAATATCACACAAACCAAGCCAGGGACGTTCTCCACAATTAAACAGTTATTAAAATGTCACAACTGTCCAGGTTGAAAAAACCAGTCCATTCAAGCATAAAAAATGTGCAATACCAGCACAGTTGCATATGGCACACTGTACCGGCTGATTTACATTAACAGCAGGTTACCACATGTGGGAGTAAATCATTTTTCCTCAGCAGCTCTGCCATCTTTACTGTAGTCTCAAAATGATTTATGGTATATCTCAATGCTGCAGAAAGAAATGTGGAAAGTTACGGATTTTAGCTTTATATACACATGCAACAACTAAAACCAAAATCCTAAACCTATTTTTGAGTAACATGTCAGAACATTATGATTCAAAGGTCAAATTATATCATGTCTGCAGGCCAAGGCCTTAATTATCTCCCATATATATGACTTGTGGGTGACAAATCTTTATCTAAACAGTATGCTATAACACAGGTTTCTCAACTTTTTGGCTTGTAACTCCTTAAAATGAAGCTTTCTGCAACCCCTCACTGCAGGTTGCATGCATCTTTGGCAGAGGTGTTGTGGTGAGTATGCACAGGTACATAGCCCCTCTGGACAGGGGGATTTATTATACACCTACATAAAAAATAGCGAGAGATACAGATCAGTGTCCATCTTGCAGAGACAGGCTGTAGCCACTCTGCAGCAATACAACAGGTCCTTATTTGGTTAGTAGGCACTGAGCAAACCCTTAAGGACATTCACATACTGTTTATAGACCAAGCCAAAGTTTGCAAAGGAGGAGTTAAAGTGGAGTAAAATGAGGTGTGATGCAAAGCCTTTAAAATATTTCCCCTTTATTCTATAAATTGCCACCTGTTTAAAAAACCAGAATGGCCTTTAGGTGAAAAAATACTGTCTGTTGTTTTCCTGCCGCTGCTTTCTGTGTCTCAGAATCAATCAGGCAGTTTGTTCTACAGGAACAAGCGGATTTGATCTCATCCTGCTGGAGTTTCATATTTCATATCATTTGACCTTTTCCCCAATACAACCCAAACTCTCCACATTAATTCAGCATTACTAAAACCAGCGCCTCCCTCCTCCATAGCTCTGTCCTTCACTAAAAGGGGAACAGGGTAATTGCAGCAAGCACCTCCAGAGTTATATCAGACCCATAATGCATCTGGCAAAGCTCCCAGAATCCATTACTCTGGCTCACAACCAGGGGGAAAACTACGCCTCTCATCCTCTCTGTTAAAACCAAGCAGACGTTATTTAGCTGAGTGGCTTGTCATACAGAATGCTTGATTCCAACTTCTGAAAATATGTCTGCATATGTGGATTTCATTTATGTATTCATATATCTCCTTTTTATGTTTGATTCTGTCTTTGTGAAAGCCATTAGCTTTGATCATATTTACTGCCAGCCATACACACAGCAGTATGGAGACTTTTGAAATAGCTGTTTAGTTGTCAAAAGGAAAATGATGTCATACATGTGTTTTTCAATTTCAGGTTATAGTTCTACTGAAGTTTGTGTCCACACTAAAACAACAAAACTGCAGAAAAATGCTTTAAATTTCTTCTTTTTCTGGTCTTTTAGGGGTAAAGGCTGTTAGGAAACAACCTAATGGTCCAATCATAGCCATAATATAGAGCAGTCTGATGAACAGCATAGTAAATCTGTCCAATAACACAACACAGATGTCGTCATTGACATCTCTTTCTGTTTCTGTCGTCAGATGGCTGTAATGCAATCGTGGGTCATAAATGCCATCCAGTAACTAAGGGAAACAGTAATCAAGGCGCAATTTTCTAGTGCAGTTAAATAACTGAAACAGAAAAATATAAGTCAGCCACATTTCTGAAAGGTTGACATATAAATAAATCCATTTGAACGAGCACTTTTGGAACAGCTCAATAACCACTGTTGACAGAGGGACAACCTGAAGTCAGCACAGTTTTAATGTGATCATTTTTCCATCCATTGTTCACTGTAACCCACTGTGCCCTGGATCAGAAACACTGCATCTCACTCCATTAAAACACTGAAATCAATTCTTAACATCCAATAATACCAACAGCATGCACATATAAACTACAATCAGCAGTTTCAGTCGATCATATCCACTGACAACAACTACTGTAATGTGACCAGACAGGCTTTGAATTAAAGCAGAGCTCTTCAGCTGTAAAACACATCTTTCCATTTAAACATAGACCTCTAAATGTGGACTGTGCAGCTGTATTACTGTATATGGGAAATATGTATATCAGATAGGGATTCAGTATTGGCAGATACTTGATGTTTAATGACCTGGATCACGACCAGGGGCAAAAGGAGGAAAATCTGGAGTTGCAACATCCTTATTATCCATGTATGTGTGTACATAATGAGAGAAACAGTGTTACAGCATCTATAAGAGACACAATAACTGTGGAGAGTTAGCGTGAAAGGAGAAGAATCCTTGACTCATGCAGAGTTTCAGTTGCCACATCATCTTCCCAAACATACCTACATAGTGATTACCACAGAGCAGAAACAAGCCTGGACATCTCTGACACACAGCACTACGTCAATGGAACATCATTTCCACAAAAGTTTTTTTCAAGCAGCTCTTTTAGTTTATGTTGCAATAACTTATTTAGCCAGCACCTCTTCTCATCACATGAGAACTGCAGCATCAAACTCTTAGACCTTATCACACTGCGTGCATCATGTGACTCTCAAGGTGAGACCACAGCTTAAATCAGAGCACATCCTTACCTGTTCAAACTCTCTGAGGCTGTGCATCTGTACTGGTGGGCCTTTGTCCGTTTCATCACATGAGAAATCTGCACGGATAGAAAAAAGAAGGAGATCATTTCAAGATATTTTTAAAGGCAATACTGAAACAACCTGTAACTTTGGCTTCCCATGGCGTGGGTTTTTAAGAACTTTGTGATGCTTTGTTATAAGGTTCTTCCTTTTGTTTCCACTGTATTTTACAAACTAGGATAATTCAGATATATGTCATTAACAGCAGAGTGGTTCATGTCGTTTTTACGTGCTGTTTGATAGGAGAGTGATTGTGGGACAGGCAACAATGAAAAAAGTATTGTTATAAAATAGGGCTGCAAGATACGAGGAGAATATGAGATAACGCTGTTGAATATTGAGATAAATATATTACTTGCAACATATTTAGGTGTATTCATTTTACATATCTGTGCTTGTGCCACGTTGTCTCTTCTGTATTCAAAATATTGCCAGATGGCTAATTTTTTTAAGCACCAGTTCCTTTCTGGCACTCATACTTTTGTCTGCACTCATCTTGTCACAATTTCCTCCTTCAACCATGCAGAGTAAAACAACAGCACTAATCTAATAATCCTCACTTGCATGCGTGCAGATTCTGACCAGTCAATTCCCTAACGGCAAGGGCTCTGTCTGATTGGCCAGAGAGTTTTCAGCAGACAAAATAGTTCCTACAGAAAGAAAGTAATCTAATACGTTGTTCCTATATTCAAAGTGCAATATCGCAATCTTTCGCAACGTGTTTGTCGTGCAAGTTGTTCTTTCTTAAATGATTGGTTGTCTTCATCAGTAGAGACATGCATGTTGGTTTGCTTTCAGAATTAGAGGGAGAATAATAAAGTAATCAGTTTCTCAACTTATAAATAATTAACTACAAATTCCTTACATATTCAGGGATTCTGTCATTGCATCTGAATCTGACCTCTGACCCCTGATCTGTGACCATGAAAAAGCCTGATGCAACAGACCCAATAAAGTCATATTGAAGTTGACAGCAGCAGCTGACAACCCAACCTCCACTCAGCCTTTGACAAATTCACATGGTCTTCTTCAGCCAGTAAAAGTTGCTTAAATGTCTTCGAGCTTTAGATATCAATGTTTCTATTATTGCGGGCATGTTTAGTACTTCTCCTGGCTCATAAATGGAGCTTGAAATGTCATTCTAAACTTCCTTTGCTGATGAAGGCCATGTGGTTCGGTTGAAAGCCCTAGAAGAAGGTAATACGTGAACCTTGAGTAAAAATTGTTTAGTCAACATATTTTTTAAATGGAAGATCAGCAGCATTTTCAGAAAAACAGAGACATAACAAATTTGTCTAGTGGACATTTTCTATAAATGCATTTCATCTGTTAACGACACTATTTAAAAATCCTCATAAATCCTGAGTACCTCCATTTCAAATAGTTCCACTGTTGCTGGGAATCATCAGTCAAACAGAACAGAGCTGAAATATAAACACCTCTGGGCTTTCTGAGCTTCATCTCTGAGATGTCCTGATCAGCCTTCGTCTCATTATAACCCTATTAAACCTGAATATATGGGCCGTGTCCACACACACACACACACGCAGAACCGACATGGTATATGCCCGTCCAGCTGAAACACTTCCAGAGGTCTTAAGACGTCTCAAAGCCAAACTTATCGTCTCTAAAAGGCCAGGAGCGTTCCCAGAAAACTCCACACAGGAGGGATTTGTACAATAGTTTGCATTTTATTCCTTTAAAAGCAGGGCCAGTTGGTTCACTGTAGAATAGAGGTGGGGGTGGTGGAGTGCCAGATCCCGAGGGGTGTAATCAAGACGGCTTTGGCAGAGCACAGATTTCTGACGGTTTCTTAAAATTGCTGCACATTAAATATTATTAAAAAGCTGCTCTCTAGCATAAAGGTGGAGGGTATTCTGGATGGAGGCCTGCAGCAGGCCTGGGTACAAAATCTTACACAACACTGATAATGTATGAATGACGCACTGGTACAACCATGCAAACACACACACAGTGATACTTTGTGTTACCGCACTTGTCAGGACCCTTTATTGAGATAATGTGTTCCCTTTGTCCAAACTAGTGTCAAAAATGTTGATTTATTGATATATATTCATTCAGAATATTTGAAACAGTTTCAATACTCATTTTCCACCACTACTACAGATGCTACTTTCTTGCTCTCTTATCTCTCCAACAGCAAGTTGACACACACATCGCTGCAGTCCCCCCCCCCCACTTCACTTTATTTTTTTACAGATCCCACAGTTTTGTACAAATTTCCTCTTTAATATGCTCCTGAAAAGCATGATGCAATTGCCTTCTAATTATTGGGGAAAGTGCTCCCTTGGTCCTTCCCAATAAATGAATTCAGATGAATTGCCAGTGCAACCCAAAGAGTCTTTTAATCTGTAAACAGTAGGCTAAATGAACAATACTAGCATTTACTTGGGTTTGAATACTTCTCTGGCAGTTTTCACACTCATTAAAACTTTATGTTCTTTAAAGAAAGTAGCATGAATCCAAAATAACTAATAAAAAATACTTCATTTCTTGGTCCTTTCTTAAATGTGCAGATAAATGAGAAGGTACTGCTGGTACAAAATATTTTCTAATTCATCTACTATTACTACCAAATTACGCAGTTCTTTTAAGTATACCCGAGGAGATTACTGTACAAGGCAATAACAGAACCTGTAAAATTAAGAGTTGCCCAAAAAATAATATCAAGAAACGTTTTACCTGCTGTACTGTTTAGATGTAGCCAAAGTCATCACAAGTACGAAAGCACACACACCTATTAAAGGGGCGGTGGCTATTACTAACACACTTGGTCATTCATAGACTCACAGTGGCAACACACTGTTGCTCCTAAAAACAGATTATTAGTCAACACAGGAGCATGTATCAGGCCGAGGGCGGTAAACTGTTATGAGGTGTTAATAATGTTTTCTTCCTGGAAAAATAAACCAGTAAAGTCCACTCAGTGTGACACAACAGACAAAGAACACATTGGTAGAGACATGAATTTTCTACCTATCAACAAAGAGTAAACCATCAGAGTATTAGATAAATTTGGGATATGTACTTACCCATCATAGGTCCGATGCTCTTCGGCCTGGCCCGTTTCTCTGCACCACAGTGCCTGAAACAAGACACAGCTATCAGCCCAGTTCCCTCAGACTCAACAGTCCCATGTGTCTTCACCTGCCACTAACCACACACACTGCTGCTTATTCCTGCACTGAAACCTGTTTTTCCACACTTATTCTAATGAACCATCTTCCCACCTACAGCATACCCTACCTGCTGGTGTCCCGTCTACGTCACATGTCACTGAAAGTGTGGTAAATTCTCTATAAGCACAGAGGGTCAAAAATAGTCCAGGACGAGCAGTGTTGAAGGAGGGGGGGCGGAAGGTTCCCACTGACATGTCAGAGACAGCAGGCAGACTCACACACTGGTGGTGGAAACTGAGTCAGCGCATGCTTTAAGTCACACAGCCATCACTCACCAGCTGAGAAACAGTAAACAAAGACAGAGAGTGGAAGAATCCACAAAATCCTTCCACCAATCGGTCAAGACTTTAACAAATGAAACCCTCTGAGGCTTTCTGAGACTATTTATTGCTCAGAGATTCACATTAATAGTTAGTCCAGCCAATGAAAAGACTTTACTGGTTAGTAAAGTGAAGGTTTGTTGTTTTTCTGTTGTATATTTTTACCTAAAAGAGAGAAAAAAAAAGCCTGTTTGGCCTCTGAGATTCACTGTCTCAATATGGCTCGAAGTTAGTCAATAAGGAGGATTTTTTTAGGATCAGAGGAACGTGGGCTGGATTTTCTCCCCATTAGCACGTCCTCAGAGCCTTTCATGAATAATCAATGAGCCAGATTAAGCTAAAGCAGATCTTGCCAGGCTGTAAGGGCTTTTTATTAACTTAAGTGAAGATCAGGCAGACGAAGGAGCTTCACATCA
This sequence comes from Epinephelus moara, assembly GCF_006386435.1. Lineage (NCBI taxonomy): Eukaryota > Metazoa > Chordata > Actinopteri > Perciformes > Serranidae > Epinephelus > Epinephelus moara. Next base: position 41,014,390 of record NC_065515.1, on the reverse strand, counting down.
GGGTGAGAATGTAATTAGCCCCGAATAACACAGGAATCAAAGGCTTTCAGAGCAATGAGTGGATGCTCTGATTTAACAACATCTTGACCACCTAGGTGTGAGTATGTGTGTGTTTGCCAGTTGTAACTACAAGACCTCCTTGCTGGCCTGAACACTTGTTGATGACAGCTGAAGGAGCACAGAGCTGCATGATATGGGAGTAAATGTGTGAGATAGACGCTGAGTAGACAACAGTGGAGGCCTCTAACAGCAGCTGTGTGTGTTTTGTGAGAACAACATTTGTGCTTTCATGTGATTACATGTCAAACCTCTCCAAATCAGCTCCCTGTTAACTAATGTTTCAACAAGCTAATGCAACTGACACTTGCAACACAAAAGCGTGTAGGTGGTGAGCCCACTAAAAACAGAACATAGAATTCTTTCTCATTGCCAGTTGACCAGAGCTGTGTATTATTTTGACGAGGATACCTTTCAGTGTGTGTGGGAAGCCTGTGAAAACTTTACAGTGGTTGAATCTTTTTGTTTATCTCTTGCTTATTCAGTCTCTCTTTCAAACTTGGTGCCAAATTATTTAGATCAATGTTTGAGCACTGCTTGGGCAGAGACGGACAGAATTTTGTGGTGGCACGTCATTGCATTTGGGTACATTCACACGTTCACCTGCGTGTTGTGTTTTCATTAATGCCGATCAGGGCCAGAGCCGATACATGCCTGTGACTAACCTTTACCATTACGTAAAAACACCAGATGTAGCGAGTGTTAGTGGGTTTTTGGTGCAGTGGAAAAGGGGCTCTAAAGTAGGCTGGGATATCTGAAAGGACACTTCATAACTCCCATGAAGTTCAAGGCCTTCAGCAGAAGCAAAGCTAACTTCTCGATCCATGATTTTCCCCTCACATGTCCCATTAAAGTCATTTCTGTGACACAGTTGCACTTAAAGGCACCACTAATCGCTCATCACTAACCAATCATCCCAGGTAGTCCAGTACTGATGCTTTCTCACACCCTTCTGTGTGATACAGACACTGAAGACACCCTTGGCGTCTCTGTGAGTAGCACCCTGCAATGTCTGTATATGATCTATACATATATATATATATATATCTATATATGATGACTCTCCTGGTTGAAACATAATGTTATACGTGGTTAATGTTGTCAAGCTGTCGTGGTTTGGTTTAGGCAACAAAACTCCTTGGTTAGGTTTCAAAAAAACATGTTTTGGGTTAAAATAAGACATAAATACATCCTGGGTATGACATAAGTACATGATGGACAGAAGTTAAGTTAAACAGCAATGACTTTTGGTTTCACATGGAACATGAACAGAGGTCTCCTGGGTGAAAGTCTGAGTTTGTTTAACCCACCCTATGCCGACTCTATTGTGCTTTATACTATAGGTCAGTCGCTCTGTGCGTCAAGTATTGCCATGGATGGGTTTACACTGGAGTTAGCTGAAAGCCCCATGCATCTAATAGAGCCCATTTACACCAGATATTATTGTTTGCCTTGAGTTATCCAATCACAGGTGGACAGCTCTGAGTCTGTCTATTTACACCTGACATTAGAATGTGTTGCCATGGTTTTTCAGGGGTTTAACAACAGAGTCGAGCCGTTTCGATGTCAGTGTGAGTTTGTTGGAACCATTAAACAGCTGCTGCTGCTGCTGATGTGTTAGCTCCTGCTAAGTGGGCAGACGTTGAACTGACCACTCACTAGAAGAAGAGTGGCTCCAGAAACAGTCCTTCAGCTCTGCATCCACAACTGCATTAACAAAAGTTGTATTTTCCAATGGGGCTTCAGATAAGCAAGGACATCAGCAGTGTGGTCCAGGACACAAGAATGTGGCCATATGCAGCCCAGACCACCCCCAAATGTGGTCTGACTGACCATATCTCAAGATGCGTTAAGGATTGATTTGATGCATTTACACCTGTAGCCTACTTGGAGCTGTCTGCTTGTGATCTGATCAGCCAGGACGCATGTCAATACCAGGTGTTAAAAGGGCTACAGAGGCGCCAAAGGGTGCTTTTGGCATCGGTATCACACGGACATGAAAAAGTGTCAGGAGCCTATTCAACAACCTGGGAATGAGAACAGGCTGGATCAGATATAAGTGTTCCTAATCCATCAAGGATCATTGAGCAACAAACAAACCAACTAGCCAAAAATGTTCACACCAGTGACACACATAATTAAGTCCTGATTATATCCACGTCAATATTGAAATATTCAGTCACTGTCCTGTCCTAGCTACTTTACATTAACTGACATTATACCTCAAGACTTCATGTTTTAAATGGCTGCAGCTTAACATCCAAAGGAAACATTCCAGATATTTGGTTTAATGTATTTTAACTCCTTAAACCTCACTGACCAGCTGTGTGGGTCAATGATTACAAACTCATGCTGTTTGTTAAAAACCACATAAGTTACTTTGAAACTGTGGCAGAGACCTAAAGTTTCCAAACATACCAGTCACACTGAGCTTAAGCAATACACAATATACAGTTTATGATACTGTTAGAAAGTGTGGGATAAGATGAACACTGAGCTCACTTAAGGAGGATATTGAAAGTTAAGGAGTTAAACACATTTCTAACAGATTAAACATGAATTAACATTCTGTGGCTTTGACAAAATGAATAATGAACCGATTGTTTAGTCTGGCAGGCTTGAAGAGGTTAAAATGACAGTACTGAGCAAATATAATTCAGGCTTTTGGTTTGAAACAACTGAGGCTATAGCTTAGCCAATAGCTGCCCATCATCCAGGAACACCACATGTGGGAGCTGAACCCTCGTTATGTAACACTGGCACAAAGGTCCTCTTTTCATTACAAGGTAAAGATGACTTTTTTACTTTATTTATCTGCATTCAGTGCAGAAGAGAAGCTTTTCTATTCCCATTACATTCATGAATGCACACCCACACATGCGTACACACAAAAAACCACAGTTCACACACTACACACACTCACAACACCCATGATTCATCACAAGAGCTGTTATCATCCAAAAAGCCTTACCTTCCTCTATAAAGATATCCACTCATTTTTCAGCTGCATAAATAAAAAACAAAAAAACAAACACAAAACACTTCCAGCAGTCACTCTTCAAGTATCTCCTCAACTGTCAGGTGAGTGGGAGTCCTCAGTCTGAGTGCCTCCATAGACCTGAACACATCCGTTTATCTTCCAACGGAAAGCAGAGCTCCAGCAGACAGTCAGACGCAGCCAAAATACCAGCCGATGAAGCTGAGCTGTGAGTTGGTAGGAATCTTCCAGCCAGTTTGTTTCTGACTCCTCAGACCCAGAGCTGGGTGACCACAGTCAGGCTGTTTGGCCGCGAGGCTCCCGGAGGAGCGAGCCAAGCACCCAGGCAGTGATTTGACGTGGCAGAGAGCAGCAGCAGAGAGGGGAGGTAAACACCAGTGGGGAGCAAAGGTACACAGTCTGCCGTGTTCAGTATGAAAGACTGATCTGTTTCAGCATGCTCCAAAACAGACGCTTCACTAGGTGTGTGTGTGTGTGTGTGTGTGTGTGTGTGTGTGTGTGTGTGAGTGAGTGTGTGTCAGCATGTGTGCAAACCGCACCAACGTCTTCCTGCCATTGCTGGTAAAACAGTCACTAAGCTATCAATTGGCTATTTACCTCTGGTATTTTTTAAAGGCAGGGTGGAGCACAAGGAGAGCACCCATATGTGTTTTTGTGTGTGTGTGTTTTCGTGCGTATGGGGTGTGTATGTGTGTATTCATGCATCCCCTCCTCCCCCTGCAGGTGTGTGTGACATGTTGGAGCACGCTTCCAGCAGGTAAAACAAGGTATGAATCCAGACACTAACCTCCCCCAGTACAAAACACACACTGAGCTGCTCTACAATTCTGCCTGCAGGTCATGCAGCACACACACACACACACACACACACACACACACACACACACACACACACACACACACACACACACACACAGGAGACAGATCTAAGGATATGTCTTATAAATCCACAATAACTGTGTCTATTATCGCTCTCTTAGAAAAGCAGTTCAGAAGACAAACAGTGCAGCTGTAATGACTTGATTCAAACAGACAAGCAGCACACTGAGGCTGGTGGAGGGAGCTCAGGATCAAAGACAGAGAGCGGTGGGGCCGGAGTCTGGATCAACGGCCATGGAAATTCCTCCTCAGTGCTTCTCCAAACAGGAGGGTGTGGTCTGCTGGGGTGTGTGTCTGCATATGTGTACATTTTAGTAATGTTCTGGACAAAAAAACTTGCGGTTTTAGTTTGAACTTAAATGACCATCTGTGTGGTTTGGGGTACTGTAGTCCATTACTATAAATAATCAAAGCGTGTCTGTATTTACCTTCAATGAACAAAGAAAAATACCTTCATTTGAGACAAAGTAGGACCTATTTTAAGGCCCAGACATACTAAACCAATATTAAAGAACTAGCAGTGACAAAGGCGAACTGTTTGGTTGCCTACAGCCAACAACCAACTAGCAAGTACATTCTGTGTCTGCATGAGAGGAAATAATGCTCCACACCTTTAGGCAGCAGTAGTCTGTATTCGGCATTCAAAAGGGAAACCAGAAGACTGACAGCACGGATTCAAGAAGCTGGTTAGCCAGTTAACACAATAACAACACAAGCCAATGCTGAAAGAATACACGATATTTACACTGCGCTAGCCAACAATAACACAAAGAATTAAAACCATTTCTGCTAAAGACCTAAATGGATAAAAACATCAACATACTTAATATGACAAGTTTGTTTTAATCTCACGCCCTCTTGAGTTTAGTTGTTTGTTTGCTTTGCTCACTTCTGTTTCTGAGCTGAACTGCCAATCAGAACGATTTATGTCACTGATAGGCTCTGCCATCTTGAATGCCAATTCGACAAAGGCTGACAATGTAATGGTGTGGGACACACCGCAAAAACTAGGGCAACAGACGCTCGTCGATGGCCGACATTGACCGACTGCTGACCATGGGTTGTTGACGTTTCAGGGCCATTAATTTACTGCTGCTTTTTGCTGTTACTGCAAATTCAGTTTCAGAATCATTTTCAAATTAAAACAGTTGTTCAGGGTGTACAATCCCTTCTATTGCCTATAGTCTATTAAGGCTTTTATTGTGAAAAATCTACAGGAACTGTTGAATTTTATTAACAGCAGCTCAACACTTACAGGCAAAGTCTAATCAAGTGGAAATTACAAGCCATTATTTAACCTTTATCTGGTCTCTTTTTGATTTTTATGTAAAGAACAAAATCAAGAAAAGAAATTATCATAGCTGTCAGTGGCTTCCCAACTCACTACAAGGCGACTTCAATCTTTGGGCTGTCAAGACTTGCAGAAAAACTATGCGTGAAATTAAGTGCTTCATCATGTCGAGTCAGATTATTGCCCAGCCTGACCTGAGTATATAGTTTATTTTCAATACCTAAAAGGTACAGACTACAGACCAGCCACTTTTGAATCTGTATGTGGGAATGAAGTGTAAAACTTGCAGTATGGCCCTATAAAAAACGAACACTGGATGTTGCTGAACACCTGCAGCATGAGGGAGTAAAGGTTTCGCAAAGTACATTCCAGATTCAGAACTCTGTGTAATCTGTAGTCTGTACAAACAGACACATGTACTGTTGGCTTAAGTTAAAATTCAAGGAATTTCTATCCTTTCTCTCTCAACCAGCAGAAGTATCCTCACAAACCTGCCTCACATTCCACACATGCAGCCAGTTCAGTCAGGAGTGCTGAGGGGCTGTGGGAGTGCAGCCCTGCAGGTCTGAGCAGAGGAGGAGACAGAACACCAGAGTTTGGACTGGGAGGCTTCCCTCTGCTGAGCCAAACACGTTATGCAATCAGACAAAACAACAACCCTTCACTCTGTGATTTACTGCTCAGTTCACTTGGAGCCTTGCATGTTTATTACTGTGTTGTGTTTTTTTTAACTCTGTATGTGGAGCTTAAAGTCAGTGGTTCACAACCTGAGAGACAGGATCCCCCAAAGGGGTCGCAAAGTCAGGAATCAAAACGTTTACAAAATAGGATGGAAAAAGAAAAACAACTTTGACTTTTTAAAGGGTCACAAGCCAAACAAGTTGTACGTGAGAGTTGTCATATACTTACTTACATACATAACAGAACTTGTCACACTCTGGCTAAAAAACTTTCCTATTGGCTCTTCATTTAACTTACGCCCCATTTACACCAAACGCTTTCGGTATGGTACCTTTGGAGCCCTTTGGAGAGTACCCTTCAGACATGGTACCTAGACCCAGGTCAGTTTAGTGTTTCCACTGCAAACAGTACCCTTAAATGTGGGCAGGGATGTTGTCACTCACTGCTCTGTCCATCAGTCACTGTATTTCCTCATTATTGGTGACACAGATGGAAGTCTGCACCTCATTTATCGTCCACAGAACGAGGCTGCACGCCAACATGCCGGCAGTCGGCCCAGTGAATGAAGTTACTTTTTCTCTGACTCATCCTTTCATTTTATAGTTACAGTTTACTAATAAAACTCTCCACAGTATGAACAGTGGTTACATGAGCCTCAAACCAGCCACAACTCAGCCCTGAGCAGAGTGACCGTCTGCTATTGACCAATCAATGGACTATAGTGTTCACAGCTCCACCTCTTAGTACCAGATCTGTGTGTTTGGTACTCCAACAGAGGGGGGGACTAAAAAATGGTAATAGTTCGGAACAGTTCTGTTGGTACCATCCACAACTTTTTGTAACGGAAACGGAAAAAAAAGCGTACGGAAGTGAACTCAACCGTACCGTACTGCTCGGTGGAAACAGTGCTTAATTTTTACTTTATGTGAACTTTTTTTTTAGTATGCCTGTGCACTGGTAACAGCCATAGCAAGAGGTATTTTGTCTTTAGGTTGTTCCTCCCCCCGTTCATACGTCCCATTCTCGTGAATGCAATATCTCAGGAACGCCTTGAGGGAATTTCGTCAACTAAATTTCACATAAATGTCTCAGAGAATAAAATGATGAAGTGATGATATTTTATATCCAAAAGGTCAAAGGTCAACTTCTGCGACTGTGACAAAATATTGTTCTGCAAAATCACTTGTCAGTCCATTTCTCAGTCCCTCCAGCATTTTGCAATGTTGCCATTGCAAAAATTAACATAAATTCAGCCAATCACTGTGCATTCTGCATGACCTTGTATTTTTGTCCAATTACCGCAACTTTGCAGCAAATCTGACCATTTAAAATGAGTAAAATCTAATTTCATTGTAGAGCTGCGTGCAGCTTATTGATTCGCTCAGCCCCCCTGTCTCTCTCTGTTTACCATTAGACTACTGCCGCGGGACCATAGCTCTGTGCCTGGGACAGAGTCACACACACAGTGACAGGGCTTACTATCAAGATGGCACGCCTAACATTACCCAGTGGTTATTAATGGGTTTAACATCAGAGTTAAACTATTTTGGGGTCAGATGTTAACTGCTGCTGAGACAGATTGCAACCACATATGATAGATAGTAAGTTGTCTCATGATTAGACTCCATCTGGTTTAGTTTCTCCTCTCAGTATGTTATAGTTTATCTCCCTTGTTTGAGCCTTTGACTGATTAATTGTCCTGACTCTTATATTATTACCTTTGCTACATTTCGAGCTAAATTTATTTATTGACCACTATAACATCACATTAATTTTTATTTCTTATTTTACATAATTTGACTGTACTGTACTGTACTGTTTTACCGCACCGTATCCCTCACTGACATCCATCATGGCTTCCACCTGCTCTTCAAATGTTAGATCATGATTTAGCTGTTCAGCCATAGGAATCAGCTTTTGTCAGAGCTAAACTATGTGGAGCGTGTGCAGATGATTAAGTGTTTGCTGATTAATGTGGTCCCATGAGGTCAGAAGATGAGATTCTCAGTAAGAAAACTTGTGATCAGATTGTCTTGGATGAGCCATGTTTATTTTCAGCCGAGCGGTTGAGATCAGATGACCAGAGACAGACTAATGATCTGAACTGGGTCAGAGAGAAACACTGACACCAGGTTAGTTTGTTTAGAACCAGTCGAGTCTGATGGGACAGCTTGATGTTCTGACACACTGAGTTCATCATGAAGTTATCTGATATGAGTGATGTTAGAAGGCTGTTATTTCGGTTTGACGTGGTGAGAGGCCGTCCTCTCAGCTCCCTGACTGAGTGAAGGAGGGAGGGAGTTACAGTAAGAGAAGAAGAAAAACAGTGAGGAGTCAGACATGAAAAGAAGGAGAAGAGGGGCAGTCTGCTGACAGTAACTAACACTCTGTTATTATCCTGATCACACCTTCCTCCACTCTTCCCTCCTTTGCACCCCTCCTCCCATGTCACCTTCCATGCCTGTGTCCCTTAATCACTAACTTCCTCCACTTCCTTCTTTGTTTAGGTAGCTGTCACCAGATCAGCTGTGACAGCACCTTCACTCACTAAACCTCCATCACCTCCTACTTTCAGACTAAATAATGTAAAGGTGCACTTAAAGCTGGGGGAGGCAAAAATCTGAAAAAGCCAAAAAAAAAAAAAAAAAAAAAAAGGCAGAAATTGAAAACACACCCTCCTCCCGCAGCTTCCCCCTCTTTGTCCTAAGCTCCTCCCACCAGACAACCACAGGCATATGCACACACATCATGCAGTAACCCGATGTTTCTCTTACATTGATTTATTCAATCAGATTTCATTGTAGAGTTGCTTTCAGCACAGTCATTTTCAGCACAGCCTGTCCGTGCGATGACCTCTATCTCTGTTATCAGACCACAAATGAGACAAGAATTAGCTAGCTAACGTTAGCCACCCCACCGTCCCTTTGCCTCGCTCACCACCGCTGTGGAATGCTTCTGTGGGTGGAATGCTAGCAGCAGCGGGGAGTGAAGCCTAGTTTATGCTCGATGCAGTCGCAAATGCACGAGGTTCGCATGCCATAAATGACGTAATTGCGCACCTGGCGGCAGCCGCGCGCACTGGCGCTTCGTAAGGTTGCGTACCTCCAGGATTTTGAAACTTTTCGCAAGCCGCGCTAGTGTCGCTCAGTTCAAAATGGATGAATTTGAAAGAAGACTAGCTGAAGTGCATCTCTTCATCTACAGCCTGCATTGGCTTCACAAGCTGGCTGTGTTTCCCAGTCAGACATCTCGCTACATGTAATGGGCAGACAAACCATCTTCTTTTGCAATGCTTTTGTCTGGTCAAAAGCCATAACCATAACAATTCCTCCTCCTCTGCAATCCATACTTTTTGTACCGCCATCATTGCTGTTTACATTGTTTTCCACTTGCTTATACTTCTACTGTTTTTTGCCTGCTTCTACTACTTCCTATAGTATTTCTTTTCTACCACCCCGTCTTTGCGGCGAATACTGCAATGGAAAATGCGCCAAGTATAAATGCCTTCGTGCTCTGTTGAGGTGCACGCACAAACTGTGATTCAAGGTTCTAGCTAACATTAGCTACATAAACATGAACATGAAGCATAGATTTTAATATTAACTACATACCGGATTCCAATATGGTGCCAATTTATTCCAGTGGAGCTATTCACCTGTCACATATGCCAAAAAAGTTTTCTAACTTCCGGATTGATTTCCATGGTATGCAGCCCACTGAATATGCGCAGTAGTTCACTGAGTTCCCGCTCGCTTCATAGACTTAACATTGTGGTTGCATCACAGATTTTTAAACCACTTTTCTTGGCTTGAGTCAATTTTTGCAAATATAACCACATGGCTCAAAAATTCAGAATAGAGAGATTCATAATTTACCTTGTTTGCAGTTTGAGGTGTCCTGTTCATGGTTTTACAGACATGTATTTCACAATGATGGTCTATGGGGAAACTGCTTTCTTGACTGCAAATGATTTTCTTTGGTGCAATACTACAAGTGACCTGGGAAAAATTTGCTGCAAGGTTGAGTTGCTTTTCCGAGGGCCTGACATGAAGCCACAGCCGTGCACCTTTGGCTCCGGTTAGCAGAAGGCTAAACTATTAGCAACATATTCCCTCCATTTGTAACAGTTAGCCGATACTGACATTTTGTTTTATTTATTCTCAGACTCTTTTAGACTCTCTTTTTGATAAGTCTGTCTTCCTTTTTTTTGGGTTGCTTTGCAGTGTAGGCAGTTTTTGCCAATAGTGGAATAGCAGCTATCTTTGCAGAGATTCTCTGCCACTGAATCAGACTTTAACCAAAGGGATGTACAGATACAACTGCATGTGTAGAACAGCCAACAGGAGCGACCTCTCTCTGAATTAACCTGTAATTGGCCAAAGTCTCCTGTCTTGGGCTATTTTCTAAAGCGTGAAAACAGTGCAAGATGAGGTACAGAAGTCTAGTGTTCTCTCTGTCCACTTAACTTACTGTCCAATTAATTATTTGATAATGCTCAAAGATTATTGTGGGATTTTTGCCTAATGATGCCAAATTAAACTGCCTACCTGAGCTTTAAAGTCGTTTCACTCAGAGATTAATCTAGACATAATTAATAAGTTATATAACATCAAACAATTATTTGTGGACAGAAAACACAGTTGACAACCTGCAGCTGAGCCTCACCAAACAAAAGACTCAAAATAGTGCAAACATAGCCTACTGACAGAAATTAGCCAGGACAAGCTAATATCAGACCTTAAATTGCACAGCACTGATAAATCGGAGGAAATCATCAACCTCAGCAATATTACTGACACAAGTAACCATTATGCACATACACTGATATCTAAACTAATACCTATAAAGGTGTACAGAACACCAAAACATTTTTCAGTGATAATAATGCAAGTGGCTCACTTGGATTCTAAAAACATGTCACTCTTTATTTTGCATTGCATTGAGCTACATGGAGACATACTGTATGTACACCTAGCCTTCAAAGTACTGTAGAAACAAGCAATGTAATGACCTAACTACTAATGAAAAAGGAATTCATTAAGTTTTTGTTGGCACTTCAATACCTGTGCACAGCTGCAAGCCTGGTGCTAACACTCCTCCCTAAGTGACCGCTCTGTTACTTCCACATTTTGGTGTTTAGTTTATTTGCTGTCTTACCAGTAGTTAGATGATGGAGGGTTGATATCAGTTTCATATCTGTGACAGACAGGACTGAAACCTTTTAGCTCGGTGCTTGCGGCCAGAGGTGGAGGAGGCAGCTACAATCTTTCAAACATCCAAACCCAGAAATCCTGAGATCACGCTCATGAGTACCAACCCAGCTGTTCTCTGATCAGATAATACCAAAGGATAACAAAGGATGAGTCTGTTGTTGGTGAGTCCAGCTTTTTGTGGATGGAGTGATTTCTATAAGTTTTCTATTTCACCCAAAATTTGTGATCCTGGCAGTGGAGAAGATTTGAGTAACCTGAGCACCTGACATCAGAAACTCAAATGAGAAATGACATGTGACGTATGATGTTGGTAAATTGTTCTGTGTTGCAACTACACAGAGGTTCAGGCTGACGTGCTTTTTAGATAATCTTGCCTGGAGTTTATGTTACTCAGCATCAAACCTGAGATTTAGAGGTATTTTCTAAAATTTTCTCCACCACAGAGAATGAGGCACAGACCTCTGATTACATCCAGGGCCTGTGTACCTTCCGTCTGTTGGGAGGGATGGAGCTGTCTAATTAAGTCGGCCGTTTCTGTACAAGCTGTCAATGAGTATCTCTCAGAATGTGCGCTGTGTGTTTACAAGGCCAAGAGCCTGTCAGAGAGAGCTGGAAACACGATATGTGTCTCAACAATGCGGCCAAAAACCATCAAGGAAACATCATGCTGGTGTAATGCTCATCTAACAGAAACGTGATGATTTTAATGTAAAGATCTGCAGCAAAATCTACATCCAAACACAAACAGATGATGTGATTTGCAGAGCTTAGTTAGTTTCAGTGAGAGCATGTGGTCGTTATTATTGTCCTGCAGATGTTTTCACTAAAAGCTAGTCAACACTGACATGCATTTATTATTAATAAGCATCATATACCAACCCCCATCCGAGGATCATATTACGAAACGCTACTTTTACAAATAATCAATAAGTCAGTGTGATGTTTTGGCTCAAATAATAACTGAACCCCTTCAGCAGTGGCAGACAATAAAAACACTTTACTGAAGTAAAAGCAGAAATGCCAGTGTGGAAAAATGCAACACTGTAAAAACCATTAATCTCCATATTTGGTGGTATTTTCCTTGTATTTTTTATATCTTACCTTAAAAATACTTAAAAACCTACCACATTGTCTAGAAATGATGCATCACTAAGAAGCTTGAAACAAAGCTGTTTCTTTTTTATTTCAAGAAAAGCTAACATTTTTCACAAACACAGCAATGTCCCTTTAAATGACTAACAGCCAACCAAGACAACCAAGATATGCAAAACTTGTTCAAAGTCAATATCTCAAGTACCTGTTGTAGTGAACTGTTAAGTTTACTTTCGGTGGCAAATAAAAAACTTGTATCTCCACTTTTGGGGATTTTCCGATCAGTAGAGAAAGTAAGGAAAGGAGGACAATAATGAAATGAATAAGGGAAGCCAGCAAAGTAATAGAACCTTGAAGCTGTACAGAAGGAAATGTATTTATTTGCTGTATGACGTCTGCCTCTAACAGTAGTAGTGATAAAGTGATGATAAAAACTGTGTATTTGAAGACACAGTCTCTCATGAAAAAAGTTAGTTATTCACTTATTGTGGATGATATGAAATCACCAGCAGAAAACAGCTTCTGCTGTCTTTAAGTGAAAATATAATAGGCAAGTGAGGTTATATATTTCCAGTCTGGTTAGTGCTGACCTGAGGTGAGCAGGTCAAAGTACAGTATACAGATGAGTGAGCTCTGCATAAGTTCGACAAGCTGCACTGAACCTCTGCTCAAACATCAACCAGTCAAACTCATAAAGAGTTAATATTAAGTTAATATCCTGCACAGGCTTTTTCATTTGTTCATTTCATGTGATGTATTAGTCAGTGACTGATAATCACCTGAAGGCAAAAGGAGGCCAGTTCAAAAACATGCAGGGTCCCCTGGTAAAAAAGTTGAATGTGGCTCAACTTTACTGCAACGCAACGTCATCCAGCAAATCACTTCAGTGGCCAGCTGAATAAATGCAAGCACACATTCTTACTTTGTAAACTGAATGCTAAATGTCTACTATTAACCTCACAATTATCACAGCAAAAGATAGAACAGAGAGAGTTTTACAAACTGTCTTGCAGTGTTTTGCATCTGATAAGCATTCAAATTCACAGATCCGTTATTCAAACTGGACTTCCTGAAAAGTATTTCATTGTTCCACCTTTACCTGACGCAACACACCCCTTTACATTTTTTAACACAGGGCTAATCTCACTCTGAATGCTAAACTGGCTTAATTTTACATTTTCAGGATATATTTAGAACACTAAAATGACAAAAAATACCAAAAGGGCAAAATATCTTCTTCATGTAACACAACCCCAAAAGTGTTTGAGCAGGCTCAGTAGGTCATCAATAGGCAATTGGCCAATTAGCACAAGAAAATAATAGCATTGTTCATTTCTGTAAACCACCAATATGTTAAGTTTGTGTGTTTTATAGCATATCAATATTTATAAAGTGATGTAGAGTATGAGCTGGCTTTGTCATCTGGAGGTGGAGGGGATGGTGGATATGACGAAACATCCCTGTTTTTGCAGCATCTTTTTAAGCACCAAATGTTTGTGTATTTTAGTGACCTGTTGCTGTTTTTTCAACATCTTTTAAGGACACCAAACATGAGTGTTTCAGGGCAACCCATCACTATTTTGTCAGTGGCTTTTTAGGCACCAAATGTGGGTGTTTTATAGTGACCTACCACTCTCCACTTTCAGTGGAGACAGCGCCACAAAAAGAGACTGTTTTTCACCAAGACATTGCTGCTTTTCTGCAAGGGTTGTGCCTCCAAAACCGGGTATTTTAAGCCAAAACATGATCTTTTTCTAATCATAACCAAGTAGTATTTGTGCCTAAACCTAACCACAGTGTTGTTGAAAGTTTCAGTGAATCTGCTACATAATAACCTGCAAATCTAATCAACCTTAGTTTGCAGAAATGTTCAATGCCAGCATTTTTTCTGGCGACTGGGTTGCCATTTTCCTGAGAGGTGTGTTTTCAAATATTGCCATATTAGCATGTATAGAGTGTGAGATCCCACTGTGTCTGTGGTCATACTTCTCCTGCTCTGTCTTCATCTGATGATCTATGAATTGTTTGTATGCTCTTTGATTCAGAGCCGGTTCTCTTATTACCCCAGTGAGAATGACAAACACACTATAATGGGATTTGCATATAACCACATCTTTATTCTAATACTTTAAACCTCTTAGAACGATGCTAATGTGTGGATGTAAAAGGGCCATGCCAGTGTTTTCCATATTTAGCCTATTATCTGCTGATATATCCTAGAGCACGATGTTTTAAAATTGTGAATGTGTTTTCCCTCCATCATCTTCAGAATGTATATGTGCCGGCCTCCATTCATTCACTACAGTTTGAAAATCAACTTGGAGAGACCTGAAACTTGCTTGAGATAGCCGATCCATCAAAACAAACAGTAAACACACACAGGCAGAACTCCTCACACACACTGGGCCTGCTGGGTGTCATACAGCTCAGAAATCAATACATCAATAGTGAACAGGAAACAGTTATTGGCTCAGAGCAGACAGACACTTCCATCAGACAGCTGTCACCCACTGATAGCATCAACACTCTGGATCCTGGTTTAAAATTAACTACAGCCAACACAGTGAGCCTGCTGGGCGAGTGAATGCTGCAACTATAAACTGTCTGCTGGAATAAAAGCAACACATTGCTCACATAGATACATATAAAGCAATACTGTTCTCACACCCTCCACATTATGTAATACCACTTCTATCATCAGCTACATTGCAGCATGCAGTGAATTACCTCTCAGTTCCTGACTAGTGTTGCGTGTGGCGGTGACAGCTGCAGTCCCCACTCCATCTTCGTCTTATCACGTCGACGGGATCCTCCACGCACATCACCGGTATCCTTTAATTAACCATCCGTCATCCAGTCCCGATTAGAGTCCAGATCCATCCGCCAGCATCCCCGGTTATTACCACAATCAGGAGTCAGAGATGCTGCTGCTGCTGCTGCTGCTGAGACGCCACCGCCGATGCTCCCGTTTCAGCTCATTGGTCGGTGAGCCCCCTCTCCGCGACCCAATAAACGGCAGACTGGATGTTTCACGCGTCCCCCCCTCCTCCCTCCTCTTCCTCCCAGCGGTGCGGTGTACCCAAACATCAAAGAAAAAGCCTCGTGATGCGTCGGGGAGGCCCCGTTTTGGCTCACAGTCACGTGAGAGGTCAGTTCGCGGGATAAAACGTGTTAACAGAGGGGACAGGAGAGCATGTCCAGAGGGGACACACGGTCCAAATGTAAACAGATGGGAAGCCCCCATGATGAGGTAACTGCGTCACACAAGGTGGGGGAGAGGGAGTCATTAAAGTTATCATGTAGGACACTGAGGTCATGGCCTGGTGAGTTTAACGACACAAATTGCTTAATAGACGATAGTAGATATGTTTAAAGGTGAATGTTTCGGGGGATGAATGGTTTCAAATGCTGCAGGAGTTGTCAGTGTGTCTCTGAAATAGCATCATAGACCATTGTGCAGGATGATAAAGATCACATGAAATATAACTGAATCAAATAAATTTGATGTGCAAACATGTCTTGTTTCCTCACCATAGTCTAATTCTGGATGTGCCTCCCGAAATGATGTTTCCTCAAGCAAAAAAGTGTTACAATATTTAGCTTTTGAGAACATGCACATAAAGCAAAACAAAGGAGCAGTGATTAAAGAGAACAAATGCAGAGGTTGCACTGTACTAAAGTTCCTTACAGCTTAGAGGTTCTTGTACTTGTTGTCTGTTTCCATTTTATCCCACTGAATGCTTCTTAACTACATTTCATTTCGAAGAAAACCTCCAGAGCAATTATTTTTATTGTTCATGGTCTGCCCCCCCTGTCCCCTCCTACCTACAATGAGACAGTCTATCCCTGTGTGTTGCTATCTTTTTTCTCCACATCAGAATACATCATTTTATATTTTCCTCCACTTGTTTCTTTTATATTTTTAGGTTTCGTTTCATGTTTCCTCAGTTCTCCCACACAGCAGATCTGCTTCCTCCAAACGAGCCTGTGCCAACAATTGCTTTTATGGCACCTGGTGGCCAAATGTTGAACTACAGCCTCTGTTATTCTTGCCCCACTGTCACCCTTTGTCATGTGGGCACACATTTGTGTGTGTATATAGACTTTGATTACTCAGATAGTTGTGTGTATATGAGATGACCAGTCTGGATACATGTGGCCTCAATGTGTTTTCCCTGAATGAGTGAGGAAGTCACTCTTCAGACTGAGTGGAGTGTGTATAGATTGCATGTTGCATCTGGAGCCATCATAGTATACACACACGTACATGAACACAGACTCACGCATTCTGCAAGATCTGATCAGATGACCATACTGCCCTTCAGACTTTTGAACTTTTGATGTTATGTATAAACGCCTTGAAGACTGCATTCATTGAACATGCTCATATTTTGGTGAAAGTATCCATTTTCAACCAATAAGCTAGCACGTGAGCGTCAATCACTCTTCCGACAGTGAACAACACTCACACAGTGTTTCACAGTACTTGTGGATTTACAACAACCGGCATGCTGACACAACACAGGCATGTCTTGTGCTAATTGCGATTCAGACAACGCAGCCAACTGTACCGCTGAAGCCAGTTCATATGGATATTTGAAGGACTTGTATGAAATCAGTACAGATGGCAATGGATGAAATCTTACATTTTTATGTAAATACAAATTTGAATGTGCCATTATGCTCCTTTGTATCAGATCATCATTCCTTCAACCATCCTCTTAAAAAAGGTCGGTGTTGCCATATTTGCGCATATCCAAAAACCTGTTGATATTCAAGCCTTTCATGCTTAAAAGTAGTAGCTGCAAACTGTTGGCTAGTTGGTTTGTGTACCACATACAGAGCTGACCATCAACAGTCAAGAGGCCGTGTGTCACAAACTGCAGTAAAAACTCCAGCTGAGACGCATATTCCAAATGCGGTGTATACATGTCGAAAGGGTACTCCTAAAACCTGAATAATATTGGCATATCCCACGTCTTAATCATAAAATGCCACATTCGGAGTAACGCCTAATTCAGAATATCCAAACAAACTCGGAACACTGTCATTGGAATAATAGTGAAATATTTGTGTGAACGTAGTCACTGTAAGGATATCTACAGGGAGAGGAAGAAACAAAGTCCATAACAGAGATGATATGTATGTGTATAATGTGCTGGAGTCAGAATGTGTTTAGCCTAGCATAGTATAAAGAATGGAAGAAGTAGGAAACACCCACCAACACCTCAAAAGCTCACTGATTAACACAAGCATGTATTTTTGATTAATCTGTATGTAAACATAAATGTTAAAACAACAACTTGTGAATTCAGGGGGCGTTATGTGTTGGAACTATTTCTTCTTGGCAAATAGGATCATCACGTAGCTGCAATTAAATGAACAGGCAGCTACAGACTATATAAATGAGGTTGTCATAATGTTGAATCAGTTCTACACTTTAAAGCTATTATGTCTGCGTGAGTACTGTCTCCCTAGCATGAATCAAATATTGTGCACTGACTGTGGGTGTGTAGATGTGTTGATGAGTGACATTAGGTTTATGAACATTTGCGCTACATACTCGAGAAAGTACTCGGCTCTCTCTCTTCAGTTTCCTGCTGTGTTTGTTTGAATTTGTCATAATTGCGTGTGACGTGCCGGCTGCAGTCAGGACATTTCAGCTGACTGTTAATATTAGCTCATTCCTGCAGCCAGAGCTGATGTAAAGATCAAAACCTTCATTGCTGGAGGATAGGCTACACAACGCCTGGCCCCAGCATGGCACTGATATCCATCACAACCTCAACCCTGCCGGCTCACAGGTGGCTCCGTCATTACAAACATATGTTCCACATTTCCAAAAACTTTATTTTTAATGAGTACTTTTGCTTTCTGTTCGTTGAGTTACTCACTGTTGAATGATGATGGTGATTGAAGTTGCTGCTCTTGATGATGGAGATGGCGATGAAGGTTCAATGATGGCGAATTAAAGAGTACACAAAGTTCCCCTTAAAATAAAATGCCACTCAATATTGGAAGGACTTGTTATGACTCAAATATTTCCAAAGCAACAAAGCAAATCATTTGAGCCTCAACTGCTCGCAACAATGTCGACATTCACTTAAAAAAATATCTGTGTGGCCTCTTTATGTATTCTTATTTTTCAGCAGGAACAGTGACAGGAATTGCTGGAATGCAGTGACACTGACCATCTTGCAGAGGAGGGGGAAGTGGTTGGTGTATGTACTGTGGGAGCTTACTGAGGGAATGAGGAACAGGTGTGGCCGAATGACCGGGCAAGAGAACTAGGAGGCTGGGTCATGCTAACCCAGAAAGGCCAGGAATCCCAGAGGGCATCTGGTGGAGAGATGGTGTATGACCAGGTCCCCAAAGAATACAGGGTTTAGAGGGGAGGGAGAGAGCAGGAGTCACCATGCCAAAACCATCAACTTAAGTGGAAAAAACAGCCTGGACTCAATCCCAGGGTGTCAAAATATGCTGCTTGGTCAATAGCCTTGTCGTCTTTATAATGATGCTGGGAGCACCCTTTAGCATCTGTATGATATGCACAGGGCTTTCAACCATCTCTAATGTAAATACATCCATGTCATTATTACGCTCAGTGCAACAGATGTAGTATAGAGAGCAAAAAAGTCCGCTTAGGGCAAGTAGGGGGACAGGTGGATGGGTCCAACGAGCACAGGACTTTGACCAAGGAGCCGATGTTTATGTCCTGTGTGAAACTGAAAGTCAACATATTTTGTCACACCAGTTGTTAGTTATGTGAGTCATTAGTTACGTGAATTGACTAACTTGACTAATGTCAACCACAATCTTTTCCTAACCCTAACCAACAAATTTTGAACCGCCGACTGCTTCCGCATCAGGAGACAACACAAAAGATCTGTAACATCTACAGTATTTCGAGACAAAAAGAAGTGGTTGGGGACATACTTAGCTTAGTTTAGGACAAAAACTGAAAGCACAGGGACTACTAGCTTAACTCAAGCAAAAGTTAAACAACAGAAACAAGACAGCAAACTTGCTAACTGCCAGATGTTCATACTGTAGTGTACTGGCTGAAGTTTAAAGTTTGTATGTAACAATAAGCATTAAAATGCTAACGTGTAGAAAGTAAAGCTGATGCTGCATTCATGCCATGTTGACAGAATGGGAAGCCTTAAAGTCACACCAGTACAGATAACCATCGCAATCTCATCTCAACTCATCAAATATTACTGCTTTGTCAGTGGACTTTTACGTCTTCATATAACACGCTAGGGTATCTTCCTGCATCTGCTGTTGCTCATATTTAGGGGCTGTGATGTGACATGAATGCAGCATTAGCCTAAGTAATAGCTCCAAAAAAAGCTTAACCAGACTGCTGTATGTTCACATGCTAAATTGTTAGCATTTGACTTTTAGCAAAAGAGCACATTTATAATGGTAGCAAACATTTAGCATTTAGCACAGGAACTTGGTATGACTCCAGTGTGTATTATTTCAAGTGGTTACCCCCAGTGTAAACCCTGTATAACACTAGGTAAATGGAATGTAGCCTTAATGGTATTGCTAAAGCTGTTTTTACAGTTGTGGGAGTTTATTAACATGTTTAACTAGGTGCAAACAAGCAGGATGCTATAGATTCTTCTTAAATCACTGCATCAATTGTTTTAGGCTAAACATTAGATTTCATATCCAACAGAGTGCTGTGTGGACCCCAGGAATATTAGCTGTATTTTTCTGCCCAACTGTGTCAACCTCCCCACAAGATCTTCAACCTCAGTCTACAGTTAGGGCGGGTGCCGGCACTGTGGAAGACTTCCTGTGTTGTGCCGGTACAAAAATTAAATGTCCAGCTGAACTTAATGACTTCAGACCAGTAGCCCTCACTTTGCACATCATGAAGACCTTGGAGCTGCTGATTCTATGACTACTGAGACTTGAGGTCAAAGACAAACTCGACCCCCTGCAGTTCTCATACAAAAAACACACTGGAGTGAACGATGCTGTCCTCTACATGCTTCATCGTGCCCTAGCTCATCTGGAAGAACCTGACGCTTATGTGAGAATCATGTTCTTTGATTTTTCAAGCGCATTCAACACCATCCAACCCAATATACTCAAAGACAAGCTCACAGAGATGGCAGTGAATCCTTCCTTTATCTCCTGGATCACAGATTACCTGACAGGAAGGCCACAGTACATCAGGTTGGGGAACTATGTTTCTGGGACATTAATCAGCAGCACAGGGGCTCCACAAGGGACTGTCCTGGCTCCATTCCTGTTCACACTGTACACGGCAGACTTCAAATACAACTCTGAGTCCTGCCACATCCAGAAAGACTCGGACGACACTGCTATTGTGGTGTGTATCAGGAATGGACAGGAATCTGAATATAGGGACCTGATAAAAGCCTTCAGTGACTGGAGTCACAAGAACTGTCTCCTCCTGAACACCGCAAAGACCAAGGAAATGATCATAGATTTCTGCAGGTCCAAGCCCCCTCTTCAGCCAGTGAATACCTGTGGGGTGGACATTGAGGTGGTGCCAAGCTATAAGTATCTAGGTATACACCTTGATAATAAGTTGGACTGGTCCCTAAACACAGACGCTCTCTACAAAAAGGGGCAGAGCCGCCTCTTTTTCCTGAGGAAGCTCAGATCTCTCAACATCTGTAGTAAGATGCTGCAGATGTTTTATCAGTCTGTGGTGGCAAGTGTGTTGTTTTATGCTGCAGTCTGCTGGGGAGGAAGCATCAGACACAAAGATGCAAGGGGGCTGGACAAACTAGTCAAAAGAGCTGGCTCTGTGATTGGAGTCAGGTTGGACACACTGGAGGAGGTGGTGGAGAGATGCATACTGAAGATGTTCGAGGCCATCATGAACAACCCAGATCATCCACTCCACAACACCTTGATGGACCAAAAGAACTGTGGTGGACGGCTCTTCTCTCTTCGATGCAGGACAGAGAGATACAGAAGACCCTATATACCAACAGCCATCAGGCTTTATAATTCTTTGACATATAATAGATGAGCTGACAGATAATTGAATTTCCCCTTGGGGATGAATAAAGTTATTATTATTCTTAATAGGGATCCTAAAAATCAAACAAACTGCTGATAATGGTTACGTTGCTGCTATATTTGCACCCTTTTTCCCACTAGCTACTTCTGTAGTTCTTTTTTTAGATCTCAGGACCTAATATTTCTTGACAGAGTTTTTTTCCTTGATGTGATCTCATACCTATTCAACGTATTTTGACAGTGAGAGCAGCCTTATGATCTGACGCTGGGTAGGGCAGGAAATACACTCATACCCAGTGCTAGACCCAGCACGTACAGCAGCATAGGCAAGCTTCCTGTGGTAAATAGCCAATGTGGCTATCTGGGTGTATAATCCTGGGCATCCTAGCAACGTTGAAATATGAGGTTAACATGAACTGTCTAAAGTTTATGTACACAGTACATCCTAAAAACTGTAAATAATAAGTCAAGTAAGTCTCGAAATAATAAGTTGACCCACACATGGCCCAAACCCTAGTCTTCTGTGTGAAAGTTTTGTTAATTAATCACTTCAATCTCAGTGAATATACAAGATTGGCTACTAGTAGCAATTCAATTCAATTCAAATGGCTTTATTGGCATGAGGTAACACTGTACATATTGCCAAAGCAAGCGTTTGGAATTCAAAATAATAATAACAATAAAGGAAAACAATATTTACAATAAATTAGTTATAATCTAGTAGTAGCCCTGACCATGACCTTTTTGCCCTTCTTTAATATGACAAGTACAAGACAATCACAGCGCACAGTGGGATTTATAAAAAACACATTGTAGGGATGGGTGTAAATAGCCAAATAGCTGCAGTGTGACTTTTCTCACCTACGTGCAGATAGACACTCCATAAATGGTGTTGTTTGTTAAAAATGTGTAATTGTAGACTAGCTCTGTTGCAGAAATAGAGTTGTCACCCTTTGCAGGCCATGACACATTAAACTGTGGTTTTTGCAGGATTTGAACTGGAGTCACTGTATCAGCCATGAGCTTAGACAACTTTCTAAAATAAACCGATGGACTACGTAGCAGGTAAGCGTCGTGTTTTTTCCTCTTTTTTTTCTCTCTCCACTTGAGCCCTACCTCATTTTCTCCCACTCCCATCATTCCTGCTGTCTCTGTAGATTTAACATGTGTGCAGGGCAGGCTGCCTGTCTGGCTGAGAAGAGAAAGATCCTCGGCAGCACAATAGTCCAACAACACGCATAATGAGTGGAGAGGGGAAAATAAAGATGAAGAAGAGTCGTTCCTCAGGGGAAGTGAGGCGTCAGCGAGATTTCATGAGCCCCATTCAGACTGATGATGAGTCAAAAGAAAAAACAGAATTCCTCAGATATATAAAAAAAACAAAAAACTGCAGAGCTGAGAAGCAGGTCATCCAACAAAAAAACACTTGGATGATGTTTAATGATAAGTCACCGGTCATAATGTATTATCATGGCATTGTTTCAGTTCAGAGTCAACTGTCTGCTCTGCCAAGTTGCTCTCTGTCATGGAAACTTGTAATTACAGCAGATCAGAACAGACACATTCTGGAAACTGCAGCGTCAGAGCTTTTTATGGCTGCTTGGCTGAACTTGAGGCACGGTTTAGTTTATCATGCTGTATGTGTACTGGAATCATCTGTGCTTTCCTTGTGCAGCACAGCGTGAACAGGGTCTGGATCACATGAAGGACTGGTTCTTGAAGTCGAGATAGTGAGGTCGGGAACTAGAGGGTGTAACTGATGTGATGTCCTCGTCATTTTTTCTGGAAATTTAGGGATTTTCACAACCAGGGAGTTTATAATTTAAAACTTACTCACGGTGGGTATGTTATTAGGTGATTCAAATATCTGAAGACACAACACATTTAAATATGGCTACTTTCAGTAAAAAACAAGTATGTAAGTTACATTAAGTTAAACAAATAAGAGCAAACACGATTTGTTCAAGACCACTCTGATCCTGAACTTACATTACACTGGGAAATTGACGTGGTTCTGTTAATTTATCTATTAAATAAACCATTTGCATTTATTGAGGTTGAAGGTTCATTCTTTCAGTGAAAAATCTCAGAGACCATCCCTGAACAGAGACAGTGGTTATAATCTCTCCCCATATACAGCCATTTATTATCCTATGACTGAAATACTGGGCTACATGATATAGACAAAACCATCTCCTTGACAAAAGTAAGTGGACCTTGTGTTGTGATTTTGATTTATTTATTTGTTTTGGTCATTTAGACTTGATAATGTTTTTTCATATATAAAGCAACAGGCTGTTCTCATACATTGTATGTTTTCCTACGAAGAGTAATGCACCCAAATTTGTACTTCTCCCACATAATCACAAGCCAGTAATTTCTGCATAATCCATGTATTTTGGAAGACTGTGATCATGTGATCAGTGTGCTGACAGGAGTAAAGGAGGCAGGTTGGGGTGGTGGATGGGTCACTAAACAAAGGACTTTCCCCAAGACTTATCCAAGGAGATGCATGTTCGTATCCATGTGAACTTTGAGTCAATTTAAGGTACATTGTCACCATGTTTCTTTTCCTAAACCTATAACCACAGTAACTTTACATTAATTAAATAACTTTACATTAAGGACACAATGTCATTCGTAGGACACTAACTCAAAGGATGTCATACAAACTGTTGTGTGTGCATTTTCATAGGATATCATATGAACTGTCCTATGAAGATATGTTGAAGGTAACTACAAGGAACTTTCATTTTGTGTTGATTTTTGCAGCCCCTGTGGAAAAAGTGGTAGTATTTTCATGAACACCACTGCCTTGTGTCATAAACACCACTGCCTTGTTATTCCTTTTTAAAGATCCAGTGTGTAGGATCAACATATTTTCGCACCAACCTTGTCACATATCAACGCTTGGTCATGCTCTTTCCACATTGACATATGACGTCCGAGGTCCCCCTGGTTGTATCTGTTGCTGACATTCTGGGACGCTGTGTCAACTTCAGCTTATTACATGAATTGTGTGTTTTCAAAATACACTTCCGTCTTCACAGGAAATGTTCAGTTTTCACAAGTCTCTTTCAAAATAAACCTGCTACATGGGTACAACACCGTGAATTGACGTTTTTTTCAACAACAAACGCATGTACGTACATGTTCAGCAAACACACTTATGGTTGGGTTTAGAAAAAAAACAAGTTTGGCTTTACATTCAAATCCACCCTACTCTGACTTTTCGCTCCCTTAAAGGGGAAGTTCCGTTTTTTACAACCTGGACCTTATTTCTGGCATTAAATACGGTTGTTTACTCACCCAGATAAGTTTGGTGTCATTTGGAGTCCTTCGGAAGATATTTAGATCCACGAGAGCCGCGTACATCCATATAGTGGGAATGATCGGGGCACCGACAATGAGGCTCTAAATAACACATTATCTGCCGCGAAACTCGTTCATTTCACCAATATGTTTTTATGAATTGCTAGAGTTGCTGACCCGAAAAATTGTCAGCCTCTAGAAGAGATCTCTGCGGGTAATTCAGCTCCTGCTAAAAACCTCCTGAATGTCTGTATCAGAAATTAGATGACCACACATTAAGTCAGTGGTTCCCAACTGATCCAGCCATGGGGTCCAGATTTCTCCTTACGCGTTAGTATCCACACAGTTTAATACATTCAGCATCACACTTGCATTTGGACATGTTATTGAGCTACTTTGCTGTCTCTGTCAAATAGCTGTCCATTAGTCTCACTCTACAGCAGGAAACAGTATGGTGCGGAAATAAAAGCTCTGTGCCGGAAGTTCACTGTACTTCAAAATAAAGTTGTGTTGGTTTTTTTGGTTTTCATTTTTTTTCAAGGCACTTGTGGTCTGTTAAGAAAGGACCCGCAACCCACTTTTGCCCATGCATTATCAGAGTAAATAGGTGAGCACACATTAGCAGATGCTGGGCTTGCAGCCAGTCCCTGACAAGCCGTACTGTTTCAGACAGACATTGATTCTTCACATGAAACTGCTTTATTCATTGTTTTGCCATTTGGTCCATTTGTTTTAGAGAGGAAGAGACTTCTGTGGAGAATCAGCTCCCAGTAAAAACCTCCCAAACAATTAACCGGAATTCTAACCAGGGGAAGTTTAAGCTGGTTGCAATCTGCAATCCACACGGCTAAATGCCACTAAATCTTAACACAGTGTTCCTTTAAACAGCTGTTTGCAGGATGCATAGTGATGAGGTAATGTATCTAATAATGGCTGTGTAAGTTTGAAAGCTATAATACGACAATGTTGAAACAAAGTTAACTTGTTTTAGCCACCAACATGAATTCATACATTGATGTATAACCACGTCCTGCAATAAATTTTATAAATGGATATTACATACCTGTCTATGAGAAGGAGGGCCAATTCAGGATCAGTTTTGAATTATTTCCAAACCCTAAATTCTCTCTATCTGTTGAATGACTGACAAAGGTTGACTTGTGTTTTTGCCCGTGCTCTATCACTGTCTCTTTTACTTTTTATTTTGTTGTTCTTCAGCCAATTCTTTTCTTTTTTTTTGCTGAACCTGCCCCAGTGTCAGCCATAACCACAAAATATAACATCAAAAATAAAATTTGCTTAAGAAAAAAATCTCCTGCTTTTTTTTTAACTGGCTAACGTACTCCTCACTGCCAAATTTTGCCTGGGGAAATGTAAACAGAGGCTCTTCTGGTGTGCATGCCATAAATTGTTTCATCTGATTTTGATTCACATATGGACCCAGGACATGATTAAACTGTAACAATATGGAAAAAGCCAGTCTTCTTGCTCATGGTCTTGTTTGCTTATGTAGGTGATATAGAGGCATCAGCATTAAATTGAGATTGTTCCAGTTAAAAAATAAATAAATAAATAATAATAACCCAACGCTTACTGTTGGTTGGAAATGGGAAACAAACTTACTGACTTATGCTGTTGTTCTTTGTGAAACCCTCTAAAGGAAACAATAGTCTATTCTATAACAGAACAACAAGTCAAGCAATAATTCAGATTATTATAGACTACATATTAAAGTGTTTCCTACTGTACATTTGAATGGTAGTTTGTATTTCAAACAAAAGGTGAGAGCCTTGAGAGGAGAAGGCTTTGAAGCGGCATTTCATGTTGGGAAATTAAACTGGATGGAAATATAATCAAATGAAAAAGAAAAAAAATCCAGACTTTTTGCCTTTTGGTATTTGGGGGAAAGGTCCACAGGGGGAACTCGTGACCTCAGTATTACCAAAATCCTGGCTACTTCTCTGGGAAAGAACATAATTCTCAAACAAACATCCAACATTAGTTTCCTTTTATATGTTGATTACAAATCCTCATTAATTCCACTACGTGAGTCTCTAAAGCTGACCACACACATATGTGTTCAGTAAATATATTCCAGTACGGATCTCAATCTGGTACAGACAAAAAAATCCAGCCAAGAAGTTGTGTCTCTAAAAAAGCACTCCGATAGCTAATTAAAGTAAAAAAAAAAAAAAAAAAAGTGTGTGTCCGCAGAGGTTGTGATGGGGTGAGGGGAGGCGATTACTGGAACTAGAAAAACAAAGAAACAGAGTAGCGTCACAGCCAGCTGTCTCACAAATCTATTTCTCTGTGGTGACTCACTCTCGCTAATCAGGTATTAGTTTAAACGCCATTGTTAAATGAGGACAATACAAACATTTCCTCTCGGCGTGGAGCCCATCAGGCGCCTGCCACTTACACTAAATGGATAATTGAGAAAAAAATAAACTGTGGGGTCCACTTGCTGCAGGCCAACTAGATCTGCAAGTTTAGTGTGTGTGTGTGAGGGAAAGCGCTCGGCCTTTGGTTTGCTCAGTGTGTGTGTGAATGAGAGAAAAAGAGTTGGAGGGGCGAGCGCATGCACAGCCACCAGTGGAGGAAAATTGAAGGCAGATTTTTCCAACGGCAGGCGTTGGCTCCAAAATTGCTCGTTTTGGACGGGGAATTTGCTCTGGCACGAGATGTGACAATGATATTCATTTCAGAGCTCGCCCCCATTTATACCAAGCTGAACACACACACACAGACACACACACAGGCCCCAGCTGAACCAAAACTATTACAGAAAACTCAAACTGCCTTCAAAGGAGAAAAAGAAACATTCCTCATAGCCTCAAGTTTAGGCACTGATCAAAAGGCACATAAACTGTATCCCTCTCTTATACTCTCTTTCACTCTCTCACACACACACACACACACACACACACACACACACACACACACACTTCTGTTTCCCATGTTCGGACGTCCACATGCATGCCCAGACCTGTAACGTGCCCACATTCGGGCTGATTTGATCCAAGCCCAGTGTCGTGTTTCTCCAAATAATCATCTCCAACTGGCCAGTATGGAGCCCATTAGAGAAAACTCCACTACAGATGGAGTTTGTAGTTTCCTCCTCTCTGCCTCCGTCAGCAGCACAGAGGAACATGGGAGAGAAATAAAGAGATACAGACACACAAGCATCATTTCATCACAGAAAAAAAGCATATTATACAACTCCAGTTTCTCTTGATTTTAGGGCAGCAAGATTAGCTGAGAGGATTCTGAATGAGTATGAAATATTTGTATTAATCCTCCATCTTTTTATTGTTATTGTTTGTGTGTATTCGACTGAAATGTGGCTGTAGCACCAATATTGATCATTAATCATAATTTTACCAGTTTTGGTCTGTAAATTTTAGAAGTTTGGCTTGTTCTCTGGAATAAAAAAGGAGTTGTACAAAAACATGGTTATATTCTTCAAAGTAAAGCAGAGTCAGTATTGTTTTGATATTAGTAGAGAAACCCAGGGATCGAATTAGCACTACTATTTAAAATTTCAAATGACACTCAACCCTTAAAGTACAGTCAAAACACTTCTTTTTTAATTTTATAGGGGACTGAAAATATTGTCATGAACATATAGGCATATATGTCTACCCTAAAGTTATATTCAGTCAATTCAAAGTCAGTTGTCTGTAATTGAGTCTGTTAAGTCTTATTTTCCACAGTGCAGCGAGAGTTAGTGTTAGTTTGTTTCACTTTAAATCAACTTGTCAATGCCACAACTGGGAGACTCTGCTGAGGAAGACTGTATGTTGTGATCAAAAGCTACAGAACCACTACTGAATGGGCCTTGTAGTGAGATTGTTTTGTCAGCATTTTTCAAGTATTTCCTAAGACCAAAATTTTTTTCTTGATTCCATGTCCTATGGGTTTTTCTTTCAAGATGCGTTTGTAGACAGTTCTTTAACGATGCTGGCTAAAATGTGCCGATTTTTGTCACTCATTTCAATAACAATGTGTTAAGGAAGCATACATATTCACAATTTACTTGACACAGTTGGTTTGTCATCAGCTAGATAAATTAAGGAATACTTGATCAGTTTTATGACACATTCCTGTACCTGCTGGTCAGCAGCTTCTCCTGACCTGCAGCTGTGTGGACCGCCAGTGTCCAGCAGAGGGAGTAAGACAGCTGATAATCTGAGGAGTCCCTGTAAAGGTTACACATGGACACCTCACATACTGTACTGCCATCAGCTTTATTGCCCTTGTCTCTGAGAGACAAAAATCTGATGTTGGTCATATTTTTTAAGACAAAACTGTTTCCTGTTTAAACTGACAGGTGGAGCTGGAGCCGTTGGAGTGGATGGTCTGGCCCTCACTTCATGTCTTCAAAGTGTTATGAAAAAGCCTTGAGGTTTTGGACTCTTACACTAACACTCAACATCAGCTGACATCTATGGACGATTGTCGGCAGTCAACAGGCCCTGCTTATAATCTGTCTTTTAAAGCATTTTACTGCTTTGTGTCAGTTATGGAAGAAGCGGTTTTAAAGGAACAAAGCCCAAACGGACTATAAGGTCTGTAGGAGGAATAATGTAATATTCCCCATGGTCAGTAAATTTCTGTGCTCTGGAGGCCTCTTGCATATTTCCCTGGTCATACACGTGTTCAGCTGCAAGAGGCCGAACTTCCTGTAAGAGATCGAGAAAGTCCTCCAAATACTTAAAATAGTTCATGTGCCATGAGGGAATATGAACTCTGGCGATGATTATATATAGTGATGATTTCTCGGAGCTCACGTCATGTCACTCACCATAATTGTTGTTTTGGTTGTTGCCCTGCTGGACCTCAGCAGGGCTGAGAGAATTAAAATGCTAATTCATCCAGGACCAGAACGCTCACAACAGCCATTTAAGTCGAGCCAGAAGCTTTTATCACACCATAATTAAGTTACTTTCAGGACAAGACAAGAACTATCTTTGTCACTGCGTTACATGCAGCATGGGAAAATAGAGCATGTGACATTTGGGTTCGTCCTGGTGTCCTGTACTTTTGAATCTGAAAAGTTCGGTCATGTGGAGTGAAATGCAGAAATGGGGCGACTTTCTTCGAGATGCCAAATCATCCCAATCACCCCAGATCATTAAAGGATTATTCAGTTCATAGTGCACTCACCAAAGTGATAGCTGAGATCTAGGAGCATGGCAATGTCACTAAAAAGAAGTCTGAAATGTCAAGAAACACAAGCAGTCAGACGATTGGGCGTGTTGGAAACAAACCTTCAGATCAGCCAAACTTATTTTGAAGAAATAAAGGAAGATGAGACTCACAGAGACATTTCCTGCTTCAACTTTGATCTACCATAGTTACTGTAGTTGTGTGCACACAGTTTTCCTGTGCAATGAGAGATTATTAGCAACATTTCAGGTGCACTTGCTTTTCATTTTACCTCCTCATAAAGGGATTTAGATAATCTTTATGAACTGTTGACTTGGTTACAACTTGTCTGATCATCTGACGAACCGTCAAACTTCTATCTCATTGCTCCCAGATCTCAGAAATGAGCTTGGTGAGTACACTGTTACCATAACGGATAAAAATGACGGCCAAAACTCTAAAATTAGACCAAGTTGTACCAAGCCAGAATCATTATTTATCCATCTTATCCAGTCCTAGTTGGCTAAACTTCCTGTAACCCTACCCATATTAATATATTGGATGATGCAAAACCTGAGATGGTGTTCAGTTACATAACATTCAGTGCTAAGATTTTAAAATTTAATTATTATGATATCTGCATATGGCAACTTCTTGATGGTTAAGGTTGAGGACAAATTGTGGTTTTAAAAGAAATACAATTTTTGGTTGACAACAGGACTCAAACGTCATTCTCTTGCATAAAAGTCAGCTCACTGCATGCCCATCCGCCACTCTTAAGGGTTCAGCATGCTTTAACCAAACTACTTGGTAGTACATTTCATCCAACCTTGTCTAAAGTCAAAGAGCCCTATAGCACATGGTCTAAGGTGCATGGTGCAAGTGAATTAAGATGTGTCCAACTCCACTTTGACTAAATGGCACATGGTCTGCACACAAAGTAAGGTGGAAGGGGCAAAAGGGTTGTGTATGGTCCCTTAATTAATCATAGGTGTGTTTTGGGCATAACATAAATTCCACCAATTAGAGTGTCAACTCCCATTCCCTTTAAAAGCCATGGTTGATTTGACAAATTGATGTGTGAATGGTTTTCTGCTGAGAGTAATGGAGTAAGAGCAGTGATGTCAATGCAGCAAATATCGTGGAGCATTTAAGCAGCAAAACTAAAAACTGCAGTTATAAACTTGACAGGGGAAACGGAATTAAACTTTTAGCTTCTGAAATAATCAAGTTATGCTGCTCCTGGTGTGTAGATATGCACAGCATCTCTCTTAGTGGGGAGTCAGACAGCAGCTCTGCTCTGCTCTCTGCTATGTTCACATTTCAGAGAATGTCATTAATTTTTTCCTCGGTAGTGATGTATGCTATCCACAACCCATCCGTTTATCCCTGTGTGTGTAACAAGCAAGAGTGTGAGAAAAAAAAAAGCCTATATCAGTGCATATTACTATCTTAATAATGCGCTCTTTAAATAGCAGGAAAATACTGTGCCATTCTGACTTTAGACCAGGTTATTGTTAGTCAATGGCACAATCGCTTTCTGCTGCCTCAAAATAGCAATGTGCTCGACCGCACCTCATTTTAGGACCTACACGCCCATGAGCGCACATACGTGCTACTTACACAACTTGGGCGCTGGCTGTGAAAATGACAACTACGTCACACTGAAACTTAGAATGACAGTTATGCTGCACTGTGCACTGCTTTGCACCAGGTGTAAGCTAGGGCCCATAGTGTTTGTACCTGTTCTGAATGTCCACCCTGGAGTGCGGGGCCAAAAAGCCTGCCATCATTGATCCCTCTCCAACAACTAGTAATGTCAACGTTATGAATTGCACAAATGGTGACAACACACACCCACACAGTTTCTCCATTAATGAATTAACTCTCAGCTCCACACATGAAGTGGAGGTCAGATTGTCTGTTTCGGAAAGAAAAATCAGACAAGCACGACATTTGAAGCATACAGAGACCTTCACTCTCTGCATGGCCACATAAAGCACACACTACTCCTCCACTGGCACTAAGCACTGTCACTGGAGGAAATCATGTGCTGCACGAATGTCACATATGAATGTACATCGGAGAGATTCTGGGATGTTTTTTTCAGCAGTGTTACTACGAAAGACCCACATTGTAATAAACCAGAGTTATGAGTTAAACTTTCTAAGAAAATTGAATGACTTTTTAGGCAATTTAAGCATTGTGAAATTCTGTGTATACTTTCAAAAATATTAATCGGAATGTAATCATCTTTTTATGGGAAAAAGCAGCCAGATTTTCTCACTTCCTGAAGAAAAGAAACAAGCACCCGTTGGCGATGGCAGTACAGTACATATGGTCATCAGCATTAACCTTGAGATGGCAGTTTGAAGTTAATTATGTTTCCTTTACAATCCAACAGAGGGTGTATTCGAGCCTGCATCTGTGTTTATGAAAAGTGTGTAATAATAGTGACTTAATCACACAAACAGTGCAACCTCTCAGTCAACTTGACTTTGCGTGGAAACTCCACATCTCGGGAAATTCTTTTGGTTGTTCACCCAAACCACACACTGTTAACAGCTGTGCAGTATTTCACTCAGGCTGCTCCGAGATTTTCTCTTTTTTTTCTGCCGAGCTCTTTTCCAAAACCACTCATTAATAAAGTATTTGTGATCATGTGGCACTGACAGCAGGACAAAGATCACTGCATGCAGAGAGGGAGGAGCGGAGAGAAAAGTAAAGAAGAAAAGAAACAAAGAGAATAAAAGAGGAAAAAAAGGTGGATGTTTTAGAGGAGAAGGGTTAAGAAACACTCTCTTTCCCGCTCTCTTGCACATACACACTCTGCACGCAGACTCCCCGCCCCTCCCTCGCTCTTACTGTCTCCTCTGTAATGAGCTCCAGATGTGTTGCTGAGGATGGGGGTGGGTGGGTGAGGGCGAGGGAGGAGGAGTAGGAGCGGTGGTGGGGGAGCTGCCTTGTATGTCATGTGCTCAGGCGAAGAGAGACGCTGTCCGAGGGGACGCTGTCAGCCCTGATGGAGTGGCTGGCCAGGGCCTGGGGGCGAAGAGAGGGGAGGAGGAAAAGAAAGAGGAGGAGGAGGAGGGTGAAAGGTGGGGGGTGGGGGGGGGTCAAAAAAGATCTCCACATCTGGAATCACTTCAGGTCAGCCCAGGCCCTGGCCGTGAAAGGTGAGACTGGGCGCCTGGCAGGGGAGAGGGGGACAGGGGTCTGACACTGGACATACCACAGTCAGGGATCAGTGATCAGGAAAACAACCGACAGCAGAAAATAAAAGGGCTGAAAAGAAAACAGAAATATCCCTTTTTTAATGTGGCATACGAGTCAGGAAAAACCCTCCAGTCACATCAGTGAAGCACCTCTTTATTACGACTAACCCTCAGTTAAACTGAACTTAAACAAGTGGAAGAAGTCCTTAAATCCTTCACCTAATTAAAAATGGAGGAAGTGTTCCATTACAAGTAAAAGTCCTACATTCAAAATAAGAAAAAAAATAAAAATATCATAGCAGTAGAACCTCCCACATCAGAGATAAAGAAATGATGAAAAGCTCCCCAAATGTTCATGCTTTCATGGGGATTTTCCTGCTTTCAGATCAGATGAAGGATTACATGCCAAAGTTGGAAAAAATTCTCAGACCTCATTCCCTCTTAAACACTTTACAAAAAGTCAGAAGAACTTTGATCAAGTGACAACAAGGCAGTTAGGTAATTTTGTCATGTTGAATGCAAATTCTGAGTCTGTAAAGTAAAACTGACAATAAAAAAAAACTAAAAAAATAGCAATATTCCATTATAGGACCACCATCTCAAAGCTGTACTGAAGTAAGAGTCCTTCGAAATTAAAACAAGACAGGAAGCTGAAACACTGAGTAACTGATGAAAGAACCAAAGAAGAGCATTTAACATTAGGAAGCAAGCAACAGCGGTGAAACAATAGCAAACTGAAAATTTCCTAAGATAAAAGTTTCCTGCAATCACTGAAATTTAACTTGTTTACTTTTATGCCATATTGAGCAGGAAACAATAAGAGTATAAAATATGTTGTAGACAAAGTTTCATAACGTGTATGTCTGCCATTTTCAAAGCAAAATTAAACTTAAAACTTTTTGAAGGGAGTTCAGTTTGTGACAAAAGTTGCACTTTTCTTGGGTATTTGTGAGTTGAAAATAATAAACGTCTCCAAAAAAATATTTCCACAGACGACATACTTATGTGACCGCACCTATGGGCACCTCTCGCCCAAAATTCGAAACACTACCACATCAGCTGCAGTTTCATTCGACCCCACTTTTATGGCCCGTGTGCGCCGTACGAGGATGAGTGTCGACATGTGTTTGTTGACGGCGAAGGTTATGAGGGGCCAAGGAGAAGAAACACCTTGTATGACAGCCGCAGAGTTAAACGAGGCCCAGGGGCCCTCCATATTAAGGAGAGGATTTCCCTGCTCATAAATATCCTGTTTTTAAGATGGAAATTTCAGGTTGCGGTAATCAGGAAAAAAGAAAACACACAAAGCAGGAACAGCTTGAGGTTTCTGTGAAGGAGAATCTGTTCTCGAGTTGTAAATCTCTCTTTTATGGGGCATGCACGAGGTCCAAGATCATTTTGCTTTCCAGCTATAAATATACTTATTTCTTATAGTTTCTGAAGCATAATTTAAGTCTGTCTGCATTGTAGAAACCCTTTTCTTTTACTCCAAAAGGTGGAAAATTGTTTTTTCCATCCTATATAAGATCTGTTGAATTGGACACTGTGCCATTGCATTGCTTGAAATGCATTTTTATTAATATACAAGTTTTTATTCTGTTACAAATAAAGGATATCATAGGAAATTAAGAGAATCTACTGGTTTTGGATTCAGAAATACATTAGCCTCTCCTTTATACTGGACTATTACATGAAAATCAAAATGCGTTGAAAATGTTTGCTCATCAGTGGTATAACATGGAAAAGAAATGTGGAAAAATTATCTTTAAAAAAAATGCATAAATGTCAGAGGAAGTCCTTGTAGGTTTGTTGTTGATTTTAAAAGGAAAAAAAAGTGTTGTTGATCCCAAATTTGGTGTGTCATTTTATCCAACACCACAGCCAAAGGGACAAAGGCAATTCCACGTAGTCCGTACACCAGTCTCCGTCGAGAACAAGTTCTCTGAATGAAAACAAAATGCTCTTTGAAAAACTCGCCCTCCATTTCAGTCACAATCACAAATGTAAAACTACGCAGATATTCGGCTACAGCATCCAGTCTAGCTGTCTTTTTGTACAAACAAGAGTTCAGTGATGCTCAGGAGAATAAAAAGAGGCGGCTTGGGGAAAATCCTGCCATCACTCGGTGTCCAACAATTTGCATATTATGTGTAGTATCGCCATCGAGGCTGCTACAGAAAGAAGAGGAGGCTTCATGATCCAGGGTGTGTAAGATGATGCTCAACCCAGAGACGGTGTCCGTCCGCAGGGGTCCAGCAGTAGAAAGGTTCACCTCCCCTCCTGCGCTGGCCCCCAGCCTCTCCTCCTCTCAGTTGACCGTGGGCACCTGGTTCAAGCTGTACTCCTTGGCTTTGAGCCGCAGGTTGGCGATGCTGTTGGCCATGTTCATTCCCTGGGACGTGTTGGTGTTGGAGCAGGTGGGCGGGTAGGTGGCCATGGCGCTGAGAGACAAGAGGAGGGGAAAAGGTTACATCACCTGTGGCTGACAGCAAGCTGAAGCTCAGCATGAGCCGCAGCTGTGGAAATATGAAAAGGAACAAAGAACAGGTATCACTGATCTGATTTAATCTAAATCTGACGTTAAGACGCTTGTGACTAAAAAATGCCCACAGGAACTTCACCAGTGTTTTTACACACATTAACCTGACTGTACATCACGTTAAATCACCATTTGCCAGAACATGTAAGAATAGTTGATTAGCTAAGTTTTAACTGTGCAGCTTAAAACAGTGTAACTTACAAAACCTTACAGTGTGAGCCAGCTGACTTCATTTGTCTCTTGTATATTCAGTCTTTGAACTGTTTAAGTCTAAACTGCCAAACGACTGGGAAAAAGACGTCTGTTATCATGTAATCCCAACAGTCAATTTATTCACTTCAAATTTCATACACAGAGAGTGTATGTCTCCTCCCACACTATAATTAATGAGGGCCAGAGCATCACCACATTATAATTTGTGTTCTTTGGATTAAAAACAACATTTTTATGAACATGATTGAGCTTTGTCCAGCAGTATTTTTTATGGAGGGAGGTGTCACAGTTTTTGTTCTTGTTTCCCTGTCTTTTTCTTAGTGTTCCTCATTAAGTTTGCCCATGAGTGAGAAAGGGGGGCAATGAGCTGGGATCACGGTGGATAAGAAATCGATCACTCTGCCATTGTAAAGCACCCTCTCTGTCTGATTAGTAGCCTCAAAAAATGCACCAAGCTCAGAGTTTTAATATTGAAATCTAATGTTACTTCATGAATTTAAACAAATGCCAGAATGACAAATACAGATTCAAGTCCTCTGCCTGGAGATTTTCCAGAGTTTTCAGCCGCATTTCTTACTGCTGTAATCAACAGATGGAGTCTGATAATGGTCCTAAAATGTGGCAGATTTTTTTTTTGTTAGCTGTTGTTTTTTCCCTTCTTTTTAAGATTAGGAATTTCAGTATTTTTGTCTATTTTTTGTCCCTTTTCCTTCTTCTTGTAGTACTGAAGTGTGTCTTTTTACCTCTGAGAACAGATCTTGGTTGTGTCTCTGTGCATGATTTACTGACTTGTTTGTTTGTTTTTCAGCCAAAATGTCATAAATTTATGTAGCCTTTGTTTTCAGTTCATGCCAGTAGTCAATTTTAAGAGGCCAAAATGTGTTTTATTTTGATAATCATCTTGTCTGCTTTTGTTGTTGTTAAAGCCATGTCCTCCTGTCTGCTCCTGAACATCGGACTGAATGTTTTTGGGCATTTTAATTTCTGCCCCCAGACTATGGATGTCTCTTATGACTTTCACTCAGTTCCTCTTTATTTATGCTCTCAAGATTCATCTTGACAAGGCACATACACATTCCTAAATTCTTTGCAGGATGAGTAACAATTATCTGCACAAAAAGCTGAAAAAATATCTCTGTCTGCATTTAATCATCTGGAAAGACATGACAGTTGTGTCAACATGTAAAATAAAAAGTATTAAGAACAACAAAGCATTGTGCTGGTATTTTTCATCTTTTTTGTGCAGATTTAACTTAAAACACATTTGTACTCACCAGCTTTGAACAATTACAATATTTCTCTGAGACCATTTTTTCCTCAAACTTATTGCTTTTTTTCTTCTTCTTGTATTTGTTCTTATTTTACTTTATTCAAAACACTATGGATCAGCTGTATTTAAAGTGCAATATGCTGTACGGTAATCACTGCGTGATAATTCAGTTGTGAGTGCTGAAAAAGTGTGTGCTACATTGAACACACAACAAAGACAGTTTTAAGCAGCAGCATGTGTTGATTTTACTGTATAGAAACCAATGGCTTTTCTGGCAGTTGGAGAGAAGGAAGACATTCTCATCTCAGTCATTTAAAGCTTCTGAAAATGGGTTAAAATGTGCAAAAACACTGGTCTGTTCCTTTAAAAACAACAAAAAAACCTCATTGTATTTAAGTAAAAGTGAAAATTGATACAGAAACATTCAAAAGGCACAATAAGATTCAAGAAATACATTCAGAAAACAACTTTAAAATTCTTTTGAAAACAGTAAATGTACTAAAATGTGAAAAAACAGCAGTATTCTTCTTAAAAGGAGAATTCTGTGAGTTTTCTTTAACAAAAAAAGAACTGAATGTAGTAAAGTGAAAGCGTACTTGTTCTCTGAGGGCAGCATTTTCTGTGGCACTCGCACTGGCCCCCCCTCCGGCATTGGATACCAGCTTTAGGATAATATACAGTGAAGTGTTAGCACCACATTAGCGTGTTCCACATAGCATTATTCCTGCTTCACAAAAGCTTTCCCTCGCTGCTCCGCGTCCGGCCAAAAAGCTCTCAGTGAGTTTGGGCAGCGGCCGCAGGGTTTGACATTTTACACCGAGTTTCATAACGGAGGATTACTGTAAATCACGACCAATGTAACCAGAGTCACAAAAAATGTTGCCCAGTAGAGCTCTGTCTCTCTGTGTAGCGTTCATTATCTGGTGTAGTGTAGCAGAGAGGGGTCACAGGGGTCAACAGTGGATTTAATACGGTTTGTTTTCACATTATCACCTCGTCAGGAGGGTCACAGGATCTGGTCCCGCCCTGCTCATGCTGACAGAGGGGAGCGATGGGACTGAGGGTGAGGAAAACGGTGTTTTTATTCAACACAATTAGTTTGGAGTTAGATATGTGCAAGATAAGACTGTTATATATGTAGTGTAGAGAGATGGCTGCAGGGGAAGACAGAGGCAAAAGGCCACAGCAGAGCAGAGAGACAGAAGGAAAAGTCA
This sequence comes from Epinephelus moara, assembly GCF_006386435.1. Classification (NCBI taxonomy): domain Eukaryota; kingdom Metazoa; phylum Chordata; class Actinopteri; order Perciformes; family Serranidae; genus Epinephelus; species Epinephelus moara. The sequence continues at coordinate 40,976,256 of NC_065515.1, read as the reverse complement.
GAGAGCATACAAAACAAAGCTTATACAGCGATAGAGAAAGGACTCTGATCTTTTACTGAAGTGTTACGGCATTTTATAATGACTTTGGCTCAATCTTTTGCAACAGAATTTTAATTTACAAAACTTATATTGAGGAGATGACCAAAAATTCAAAAACCATTGCAGCTAGTGTTTAATATGTCATGAGAGCTTTGGAGTATGTACACTGGACAACTCTTGCTTAACATGAATATTATATTCGGCCTAACATCTCATATAGAATGCAAGATTACAGCAAAACAACTGTATCAAAATAGGTAATGCACCATGTATCACATTTTTCTTCAGAGCATCACGACGCTCTAAATATTCATCAATTATTGTATTTTAGAAGTAAAATTATCATTATCAAATAATGCTGTTAAACACACATCATCAAAACAGTTTACAAAGAATTTGAATGATGGACTTCCTTGTGAAAGTCTACGTCTTATAAACTGAATATACTGTCAGACATAGATAATGTGCTCTCAAGTCTGACTTTACACAACAGTAACTGTCTGTATTTTTTCTGTCAAGACATTAAAGCATTAGATATTTAAATTACTTCTAAGTTTACATAATCATTCAAATTGTAAGTCAACACTGTAATACTACAATGCTGGAAAGCATAGAATGGTAAACTGTAATTTACACTGAGGACTGAGCGTGTGATTTAGTGTTTTGCACTTTGTATGTCAGCAGCACAGCAGTTTGTGTTTAAACAGTAAATTTAACATGACAGTTTGGCACTAAGAGTTTTGTTGTTGTAAAAGTTTGGCCAAAGCAACCACAAAATATTGTAATATAACAGTGGGAAAATACAAGGTAAGTTCTTCTTTTTCATATTTGCTTAAGTATAATGGTTAACAGGGAATCAGCTGCTTTTCTGAGGAAAGATCTCAATAATTTAATATTTGCTCATGAGAACTAAGGCATGATGAAGGTGTTTGATGTTAACAGTACCTGAAAATAAAAAGTAGAAACAGGTGAACACAGCTTCGTGTCTTAAAGTTATTGTGTCACCAGGCTGCAACAAATCTCTTTTACAGAGGGTCCAAAAGATTACCAGACAACAGGCAAATGTTCCTTACGTCGTAGTTGATACAAAAGTCTTTAAAGCAAATCTGGAATCCAACAGTGTGTGTATCAGAGCCTGACGTACCATTAAGTAAGCCTAACTATTGCACTGGGTGACATGTTCCTTCATTACCATGAACACACACACTATAGTTTATTTGACTCAATCTCACAAACACTGTCCTGCTGCCGCAAATATTCGCTGGAGCACCAAATGTGGATTAATCCGCCACTGAAAATAGTCCCCAGAAAATCATCTTCTCCTCCTGTTTGTTTGATAAAAACTACAGTGAGCAGCTGTTTTAGGAAATTATTGAGACTTTTTGAAAAATTAAAAACACACATTTGTGTTTTTACAGGTTTACATTTTCAGCAGGAACTGATGGGCTTAAAGCTGACAGATTGAGACAGGGTGGGTAACTGGGATGGACTTACACATTGTTGGTTTAAGTCTGCGCATGAGATCTGATGACAATAAGAAAAATATTGAATAACGGCAGATTTATAACAATAGACAGTAAACGGTGTGCTGACCTGCAGCCCGTCAGTTTGAGTCCAGGTGGATCAGAGGAGATGAAGATGGTCAGAGGAACTATGAGGAGTATGTGCAGGTAGAAGAAGAGGAGGAAATGAAACAATAACAGAAGGGAGGATTGGTGTGTGTGTGTGTGTGTGTGTGTGTGTGTGTGTGTGTGTGTTACGGTGGTGTTAACATGTGGTTATTGTGGCATCAGCTTGTGCTTTTTCATCTGGAGACACTTGTGTGAATTGATGTTGTGCAGCAGAAAGCAGAGGACTAGGTCAGTACTGACATACAGTTCGGAGCACTGCAGCAGTGCTTGACCTGAGTATTCTGAATTTTGGAAGACTTTTTACGCCACTACATTAAAATGATTCCTTTCTTGTCTCGTTCTTTGTCTCTATTTTCCTTTCTTCCTCCTTTCCTTCTTTCTGTTTTTCTTTACTTATTTATTTCCTACAGTCCTTTCTTTTTATTCTTTTCTTTACCTTCTTTATTACTTCATTTTCTTCTTTCTGGCAACTCTTTACTTCTCACCTTCTTTATTCCTTTTATTATTCCTTCATTCTTTGCTATTTTCCTTTCCTCTTTCCTTCCTGTCCTTTCTTTCTTTGCTTATTTCCATCTTCCTTTCCTTCTTATTGTCCTTTGTTGCTTTACGATTTTCTTTCCTCTTTCCTCTGTCCCTTATTCCTTTCTTATTTCCTATTTCCTTTCCTTCCTTCCTTTCTCCCCTCTGAAACACAAGTAAAAGCATGAAAATCCCAAAACTGGAGAAAGGAGGTTTTCGCCCAGCACTTCCTCACAATAACGTTACTGTAACTGCTGATACTTGGATACATTTTACTGATGAACCTCTTTTTATTTTCACTTTCTGAACGTAGGACTCTCTTCATTGTGGTTTTACTGCCTTTACTTACGTAGCCTGAGTCTAACGCTGTGCTGCAGATCAGCAGTGTTAACAGAAATGTTAGTACAGAAGCAGTGCAGTGTGTAAGCAGTGTGTATGTTGTGAGGTGAATGCCAGGTCACTGGATGATGTCCGATGAGAGAACAGAGTGGACTCTACCTGTAGGGGGCAGCACTGCCCCAGGACAGGTAGTCATTCGGGCGTGGTGCAGGACGCGGTACGATTGGCTGCTCCACCGCTGTCACATCTCCCGAGTAAGATTTGAGGAGCGAGGCGTTTTTGCTGGCCAGCATGGCGCGCTCGTTCCTGCGGAACTTAGCTCTCCTGTTCTGAAACCAAACCTGGAATCAAAGAGAAAAAAAACAGGATATATATTGTCATAAGCAATTTTAAGTCAAGTTTTTAACCTCTGTGGATGCTACGATCATCACAAACTCTTTACAGAAGCATTTAAAGTTCCAAAGATAACAAATATTTGGCTAAACTTGCATCTAAAATAATGCACAAGACAAGCAGAATATTTCCATTTGTGTGGAGTGGTGCAGACACAGAAAACCAGCCCAGTATCATCAGGAGTGAACAGTTTCCATTGGATGAATCAGCAACAAACAATTTATGCCCAGTGCCAAAGCAGTAAGAAGTGTGCTCTTTATGTAGAGGGAGCTGGAAAATGGAAGTGTAGAGGTCCGGGTGGTGGATGGGCAGTTACTGCATTCAAATTAAATGCAGGGGGAACAGTGTGACCCTTAACAAACCAAAGGGAAGTGCTAAATGCTGCTTTGTTCCTCAGTCTGCTCTTACCATGCGTGACAAAATAATCTGAACTCAAAGCTCCATTAACTAGATTTTTTTGTAGCTTTCAACCACATCTCATAGTCTTCATCAGTCAGTGGGTTTAACAGCCTGAGGTGTGTCACACTTTCTGGTTCTATTACAGCCTGAACATGAGACCTTTGTAACCTGTCATGCTTTAACACTATGTGAAGTCTATTAAAGGAACAGAGGTCATAAAAAATATAAAACCATATTCAAAATCTTCATTTTTTTTATATTTCTCTGAACTAAAATTCCAGATGAAATAGCAGTTCACGAGTGTCTAGATTCAGTGCCATGATGTATTTCTAAGTGAAACAGGATAGGCTGGTGGGATAGACCTTTGGGAGGAATTGATTTGATTGTTGAAAAGTGGGCGTGTCATAACAGTGAGGCCCAGATGCTGTAACACAGATAGAATAGAAGTTTAGGTCAGGGAAAGAGAGAGAGACAAAGCCCTTCATATGCTTCATGTACCTACTAAATAGCATGTTAGTATGGAATTTTGGACACAGCTAAAACTGGCATTTGGGAACGCTCGGGAATGCTTGGGAAAGCTTGCGTGCCACAATGAAGATGGACTTGCTTTTGAGCGCGCCTACCCTGCGTCTATATTGACAACAATGGATTTAAGGGCACAAAAAATGCAGCATGTGTATGTTCCCTTAGTTGCTTCAGTAGCCCACTGTAACGGTCTGTGTCCACATGGCTTTTTTGTCTGGGCACCAGTGTCTTTTATTAATTGTTGACAATGGAGAGAAAGCATAATGCAGCCGCCTAGAGGAAAAGTGCTGGGCCCAGCATCTTTTACCAGAGCGCTCCAGCTGTGGCCGCTACGAGTTCTTAAGGTTAAATCTCTGAACTTTTCAGAAAGGCGCTGGTGATGTCACTGCCGCTTCTTTAGCTAGGCTACTGTCTACAACAGTCTACCCTCTGTTAATGTAGCATTACCTTAGTTACCAAACTAATGTTACTGTCAAGGTATTGTTGTCCTAACAACAAAACTCACACATAGCACAGCATTTTACACATTTCAATTAAGTGCCACCTCTTTTCTGCTGTTCGAGGGAACAAAGACACAATGATGTAGCATGCTGTTGCTGGCTAGCAAATTTTACCTTGACTCTGTCCGGCTAGAAGTTGCAGATTATTGATGTGTAGATGTCATGATTTTATTGGTTGAAATTGGTTGGTACCGGCTTTCATAAATACACATCATCTTCTGTTTTACAGGAAGACAACATGATTGGATTTTGCCGTAAGAATACAAAGAAACTGATTTATCTTTGTTTGTTTGTTTTGTGGTATATATCATGCACAGTATGACTGGGAATGTGAACTAAAAGGGTTGAAAAGGCTTTTTTCCCCATTTTATCTCGACTTTAAACTTCTGTATCAGGTAAAAACATAAAATTGTCACATAGGCATCCGCACAAGCTTCAAAACACACACACACACACACACACACACACACACACACACACACACACACACACACACACAGCTTTCATCTCCAATTCACCGTCTACCCCTCATCAGCCTCCCCTCTCCTTTAAGAACACCCCCCTAGCCCCCCTCTCCACCCTTTGCTAAGCAGATGATGATGATGTGACTCGGGGGGTGCTAATGTTGTTCCTCGCTGTGAAATCAAATCCATTATTAGATGCTGTGGGCGCTCGCAGGGGCTCGCTGTCCGCTGACGCACAGCCTCAGGAATGAGCCCAAAGTCTCTTTTATCAAAGGATTTCTGCATTGCTCTCTGCTACACATTATTCACAGATGTGCTGCTTCTCTCCCTCCAACATCACCATTTCCTCTTTCCCTCTCACTCTGCCCACAGAGCTAATACTCTCACTGTTGTGTTCAGAAAACACGCCATTAGAATGTACAAAAAAACCATTGTAGATATACATTAATCTGCAGTAAAAGCATTAGATGTTCTTGTTTCTTGAGTCATGCGTGTATAATTCATATCATTACTAAACAAATGCATGGGGCCTGTGTGCATTTAAAAGAATAGGTGCATGAACTTTTCTTGAGTTCAGTTTATCAAATACAACCAAGAGCATTATTTCCAGGGGGAACACAGGTGACGTTATGTCTCCATCGCTGATCAGAATCACTGCTTTGTTTCTCTGATTTTCAGTTTAGAAGTTGCAGTTTCAGTAAATCTCTGTAAACAGTGTCCTGTCCTCAGCGATTGTAATCCAGATGTCAGACATTCTCATTATATAAATACTGAGACACAAGCTCCCAGCTTCATGAGCAACATCAAGTATAGCTGGACTTTTTTTGCCCTAGTTTTTGTCTGTCAGGCCACAACTAGGTCACCCTACCTATTTGATTGGTAGATCTCAAGGTCGTAGGTTTTGTTTCAGCACTGGGGGAGGACATCTTGTTTTGTTTTGTTTACTTGTGAGTCCTTGTTTTGTTTACTTGTGTGTCCTTGTTTTGTTTACTTGTGCTTTGTTGCTGATATTTATTTTCTGTTGCTTTTTAATGACCGAAATCAATCAATCAATCAATCTATATAGAGGTGGGTTTGGGGCTCCTCCGACAGGAAATTCTGAGCATCAGAGACTCAATTTCCTGCATGCTGGTGAAATGTTCTGCACCAATGTGTACCTTTTCTGCATTCATTAATAGTGGAAATGTCTATATCTTTACAAAATAAAGGTCCTCTAGTACTTCAGCGTCTTTATTTGGGGGGTACACATGTTCTATATAGTGAAGGGGACGTGTCCCCTGTGTTCCCTTCGAAAAATACGCTTATGGTAGGGCTTTATGCGCAGGGATTTTCTTACACAAATATAGTAGATCTAAATTTAGATTTGCAGGTGACAATGTGTCCTTTTTTAACAGTTTTTGGGGGACATTTTTTCTTTATTTGAAAGAGACACGGACAGGATGTACAGGAATTGAGAACAGTGTGTATGAAAAAACCCAACTCTTCAACACCAGCTGACTAACTGGAGGAGCCTTCTTTATTTCACCAACCCGTTTCGGCACATGGGCCTTCATCACGAGCTTTCATATTCAGTCTTATGCTACTTTAGCACATAGTTAGCTGGTGAAGTAGTGACAACACACTTTCTCCTCCTGAGACTTTAAATAAAATATGAATCAAAACTGAAGCAGGGAATATAAATGTTGGAGAGACAAGGACTGACTTCTGGTGACTAAAATATATTTCATTCTTTAATTTATACTGCTTTGTCAAAGATGTAAATATAGCCTTATCTCAGTCTCAGTTCCCCTTAAATGGAGCTAAAGGTTATTCTCAGTATTTCAAGTCAGTGACTTTAATACAGAGACTAACGCAGCATTTCTTTTTTTTTTTTAGACTTGTGGAAGACACGATGATCAGCTACATTACAACACATAATGTGAGTTAAACATAACTGTATGTAAATACACTTTTTTAGTGTGTGTGTGTCTGGATGAAGAACCTACGACCTCATTAACGAATATCAGTAAAAGCTCTAGTTGCAATTCAAATATTAAATCCATATTCTAGCTTGTTTAATTGACGACATTTACAAGAGTGATGTCACTCATTTGGCCAATTACTGCGTCATATTTAGCTCCCGTTCTGCTGCAGCTCTCATGTGTTGCATATTTGCCGCTTATCACTGATCTGTAAACCGCTGAGGAAATTAGACATCATTACATCCACTTTTCTGATCACATGCAGTCCCTTTGGGGAGTTTACAAGCTGCTCGCAGACTCAAAACTATCAGCAATTATTCAAGAGATCATGTAAGTATGATAGATGATGTTTGTGCGGGGCTGACAAGTTCTTATCAGTTCCTCTAAAGCCCCATAATGGAAAATCTAAACATGTTAATAGACCCTGATAACTTCAAGCCACTATAGGATTATTAGCTAAATCTATTAGTGTTAAGAGCTAACAGATGATGTGAAGACATCCTGTTTTGTGACTGCTTGTCCTCCAGTTTCTTATAAAACTTCTCCCCAATAACAGGCTGGCTCTGCCGCTCTGTTGTTAATACAAACAAAGCTGTTCATGAATCATTTCATAAATCCTGCTCTGAGTCACGAGGGCGCACAAGGATTCCTTAACAGGTCCCACAGGTTTGCCAAAACCTCAAGGACCATTTCTAATGTACCAAGTAACGCAGCAAGTTTCTGTGTCTGTGTGTTTATAAGAATCTGTTTATTTTTGTGACCCTGCAGTGAAAGTGGTTTACAGTATAATGACCACAGACCTCTTCCTACTTCATGGCTGTGTATACTTAATAATCTGGTGAGTGTTATGGCTTCTTCTTCGTCTCTGATCAAAGCTTGAACCTGTCGGTTCAATCACTGCTGCTGGAGGAAATCTTCAAATATAAGGGGATCAGGGGTTTTTTTTGTAAGTAGGAGGATGTGTGACTCTCAAGATCTGAAGGAAACATTATGAAATTAACAGTTTTTTTAATCTTATTTGCTGCAGTGATGCTGTCCCTGTTCATACCTGGACTCTGGCCTCGGTGAGGTTGACCCGACGGGCCAGGTCCTCTCTGACAAAGGCGTCGGGGTAGTGTGTCCTCTCAAACACTCTCTCCAGAGCCTGGAGCTGGCTGCTGTTGAAGGTGGTCCTGTTCCTGCGCTGCTTCCTCTTCTTCTTCTCCTCTGTGTTCATCTGTTCATCTACAAGGAGAACAACAAGGTGGTGTAACCTTTACAACACTTGATGGGATAGGTGCTTTTAGTTTGTAGACACTTTGCCTGAGGAGGTACAATGAAAAAACAAAAGCCCCGTGTCGGTCCACATTACATTTTAATAATAAATGTAGCTCCCTGCATTCATGCAACAACTGCTGCTGCTGCTGCTGCTGCTGCAGGCAGCTCTGAAAAGATAATGCCTCCTCAGGCCTCGATCAGAAATGGGAGTAAAAACAGAGCTTTAAAGAACTGATCCTCGATCATTCATCCAAGTAACAAGGACCATAATGATGAATTTTAATGTCTCATGTTGTATTGTTTGTTACAATTGAAAGTAATAATGTAGTCGCTCTTTTTCCCTTTAAAAAATGATATAATTAAACTACCCAATAGGATACTGAGGATCACCTTAAATTAGCATTAAAATGCTGCTTATACATTTATGTACCAACAACTCTTGATATATTAATGGCAGTTCTTTAAAATGAGCATAACATTGCATTAATGTGGACACGTTTGTCCAACACAGCTGAAATGATTTGCCCATGTGTGCACACTTTCGGGGGAAATTAAAGGTTCAAGTCTTGATCAAGAACCTCACCCTGCAATTAATGTCCAACCTGCTCCGTCACCTGACCTGCTGACAGCTGCTGCCAAGTACTTTCACTTTTGACAGGTGAGAACAAATAACACTGTTGTACCTCTGAAAATTTTTGAACAGAGCACTTGAGTTAAACAGGATGTTTACATTACTACAATCTGAGTTCTGAATACTATTTCCATCACTGATAATATGATGATAACATAGCAGCTGTAACTAAAGAGGGCATACCCCCTCCACGATTTGGTGCGGCAGATACCTCAAAACCTGACGTTATATGAGAAAATAGTTTTTTTTTGTAATTTGGGTGAAGTGATTCCTAAAGATCCATAAAAACAAGGCCTGGATCTGCAACAAAAACAAATCACTTGTTCCTCGATCCCGCAGCCTAATTAACAAGCAAACAGACACATGTACCAGCAAACAAACAAACGCGTGTGCTTCTTGGCAAAGATAAATATATAATCCATTTTGCAGAGTGTGTACATGCTCGGTCTAAATGCTCCTGCAGGATGGAGTCAGTGCCTTGTGGCTCCACAACAAAACCACAAATAACACTTTCACATCGACAAAAAGACTGTGATCATCCATGTTCCTGACTAATTACACACTTACACACACACTACACTATCTGTAGCTACACACACAGAGGTGGGAGGTTACTCAGTACACTCACTCCTGCTCTGTACTGCACCACAGTATTTCAGTGTTGAGAGACATCTCAGAGGGAAGTCTTGTATTTTCTATCTGGCAGTGGGAATATTGAGCTGTTTTGCAGATTCAGATTTTATATTCAACATAAAATTTTAAAAATGCCTGATGTCAGGTAAAAATCTTGTATCCCCCAAAATATAGCATTTTCAGAATATCTATGCAAACCTGAAAACAGTATTAAAATGCTTCCATATGTTCAAGGTATATTCTGTAATGCCAACAATATAAATGATTTATTTATCATTGTGTTTTTTTGTTTTAGAGTTTGACAAAAGTGTTCTTTTTTTGGATTACACAGAGTCACCGGTGGATACAAACAGGAACATCCTAGTCCTTCTTTAATAAATGTGAAATTTATTTTGCATTCATGTAGACCCAAAATGATGATGAATGTTTTATTTTTTTCATTTCCCATAAACCTCATTCAAAATCTGATTCATGAAATGGGTTTTACGGGATATTGTGAGAATGTTCGGTATGAGTATTTTGTCAATATGCCGATTACAAAACTGTATTCTCTGCTGCGTTATGTTGGAGCTGATGAAATGTATGTGAACGTAATTCTTGGCGGAGTCCTTGTTAACTTCACTATCATTTTGAAAGCAGGATTTTTCCACAGCGGTATTGATAATTTTACTTCAGTAAAGATTTGAATCCTCCCTACATCACTGTCAGAGAGCTTATTTTTGTTTTGTTCAGGTTGAAATCTGATATTTCTAAACATCAACTGTTTCAGGAATTCTTTAATGACCACATTAAACTTTATCTAAAGATGAAATTAAGAGTTCAGTCTTGAGCTTGGAAACTGCATCTTTTTCCAAGCTGCTTTGAACTGCATGTCATGGTCTTCCTCAGCAGATGGAGTTCATACATCTAAAATATCTGAATCTAAAAAGTTCTGCTCAACCTGAGGAGACAGTGTTTCATCCTAAAGGGAGGAACTGGGGGAAACAAGAAATCCCCAAAATATGGAGGAGCAAGATTTTATTCTATTTCCAAAATGGCAGATTTTAATAGCCAAAACAATTCTTTTCGACTGTGTAGTTTGACTTTTCAAGTACAGTTGAATACACTCACAGTGTAGGTACATGTTCCGCCTTTATTAGAGAACTGACATGAAACAAATGTCCTCAGCCGGACTCGAACTCAGGACATTGTGATCACACTCCTCTGTACGAGAGTAACACTCTGACTGCAGAGCTTGTAATGGAGTATTTACTATTGACTATCACTGCTTTAATACACAGAGACACACACCTTGCCCAGTTTCACACACTCATGTGACATGTCACAGAGCAGATGCTGCAGTGTGTCAACGCTGAGCCTGTTTGTTTTGTTGACTAATGAAAGACCCCCGCCCCCCTCCCCACACCTCCCCTCTGCTTATCTACCAGAGGGACCCCTTAAAATAAAGCATGTGACCCCAAATATTAGTTTGTCTTTCAACACAGTTTAGTTTTCGCGCAGTTTGAACACAGAGTGTTTTCTGCAGGTCTGATCTGTTGAACATATTCAGTATTTCACCAGAAAAAAAAATGGAGAAAAGTCACGCATAAATTAACATAATTGTGTGTGTGTACTTATGTGAATTTAATCATCTTCTGACCTTTCACGTTTATTTGCTTTGCAAAGAGAAAAAGAGTGATAAACTATTTATTTGGAGCCTGACAGAGTGCAGACGTCGTCTGTACCCTGCGGAATAGTTTTTGTCTTGCACCTGAGTATTTTTTCCTGGATGTGTGCACACTTGGTTCCTCTTCTGGAACTTTAAAAATTATCTCAGCACAGATGCAGAGCCAGAGTTTATCCACCTTCTACAGCTGATGTAAATCTTAATCATGCAAATTAACAGCACACTCAAGGAGGAAACCTGAGTCACACTATCAGTAACAAAAAAATTAGGAAAAAATACTTCAGCAAAATTCTAGCACTCAACATTTGACTTTAGAGTGATTCATTACTAATGTACTGATTTTAATCCCCATATATTGTTGAGAAGTTTAAAGAAGCTGCTGCACAATCTTTTTGGCCTTTGAAACATGAAACTAAACATGCTCATCCCTCTGTGAGCTCTTAGCAGTGATTTCCTCTCCTCAGATCGGCTTTTTAGAGAGCTGAAGATGTAGAACTACTTTCCTTAACAGGAAAAAGCAAATTGTTTTGGATAGTTTGCTTCATTTTCTCCTCATTTCTGTTTGTTAGTGGGGAAGACGATATGGTGTGGGATGGAGTTTTTTTTTTACTCTCTTAAAAAAAATAATATATACAGACACTGAGATTAGAAAAGGGTTGCAACCTATTCTGCAGATAATGTTGGCATTGTACATTTCTGCAAACCTCAGATACGAAAAAAAATCTGAAAAAGAAACAGAATTATGTGAAGGTATTTTTTTTCTTCTTCTTCAGGATCCTGTTAATCCTTTAGTTACCTATCACATTAATCTTGCCTCCCTCTAGGGGTCCTGACCCCCCCCCCCCCCCCCCCGGGGTGGAACATTAATAGATTTAATTACTTAAATACAAGATGTTTTTGTGTGTGTGTGTTTTGAGCGTAAAATATAAATCTGCAAAGTAAAACTCCAGCTCTCAGATAAGTAAATGTTTTTAATTTGGCATTTTATTTTATTAATATTATAACGCATTCTTCTAAACACGCTATCCTTTTTTTATTTAAAGAATATTTACCTGTAATGAAATCTGCTGTAGAAAATAGCCTTGCCTAAGGATAACTCCCTCTTTATGGCAGAAATTACTCAAGTTAATTGCAACAAGCTAAAATCCCATCATGTGTTAAACCGAGTTGCATTTTTAAATTTATTACATTCATGTAGTTCTGAACGTATTTCTGGTTTATGAGGAAATATTTTAACCAGATGAGACCAAAATGTCTCTCCTCTGACTCTGACTTTCATCTTGTTTCCTCTCGGTTTGTTATAACTCAGCTCTGCAGGCTGCAGGCTGCACACTTTGGGATAAAAGGAGTAAAATAGTGCAGCGGATGACTTGAGAAGTCGGACGCAGTAAAGTGCGGCTGTAAACGCTGATGGCAGCCGCACATGGCTAACCAGCGACCGCGCATAGTTTCCCCCAAAAAAACACACAGCCGTTTTACAGGCTCGAGGTTAAAATGAAAATCATGACGCACTTCATTAGTCCGCCCGTTTGATGACGTTACAACCGGAGGAAAATGCGACAACACAATGAGGTTTGTGCGCGGAAGGATGAGACCGCTGTGTGTACTGACAGTAAGATGAAAAAGAAATATGAAAATGGCATTAAGTCACTTATTAAATATGATTGTAAGATTTAATATAAATTAATCTTTTAGAGGCAACAAAAAAACATCACGTGGCAAAATAAAAATATTGATTTTCTTTCTGTATGAAATATTTTAATTGAGTTGTTTTAATATTTATTTTTGTTATTTAGCACAGTGAAATGTGTCACAGCAGGTCTGATAGGGACAAAAATAATAGCCTATACAAAGTAGGCAAATTTACATTTTTGTAAATTACAAAAAATATTTTTTAAATTAATGAGCTTCAAATTAGAGTATATTCTCTCTTGTGTGACGGCTCCAAGTGTTTCCGTTTTGTTTCAGTTGGACAAAAAAATAAAATCCAAATAAAGAGGAGACTGTGTGTTTCTTTTAGGCTGAGCGGCGGTTTGGCCTCGGAAAGCTTTTAATTAAACCTGCAGGGTGACATTTAAGCCAGCAAATCAAAGCCAATCCCGTCACCATCATCATCACCATCATCATCCTGCAGCTGTGAGTGTGGCCAACACGTGTCATTAGACTGATCTCATTAGCAGCTATCAGTGAAAGTCAATTAGTCCTCCTGCCAAAGCTTGTTCACAAGAATATAAGTTATTGGTTCTTAAAATAATAAAACAAATATCCATTTAATTTTTTTACTGTTTTATTCTGAAATGTTGTTTTATTTTGTAATGTGTCCATCATGTATTTGGGTAATATTACTGCCAATTTGTGAAATAGATTAAAAATGTCCAAAGCCGTTCAAACCAACTGTTGCTTTCACGTTTCTGTCAGTAAATCGGAAAAATAAAATTATATAATAAGGCCCCAACACGTGTCAATATTTCTGTTTCAGTCTTGCGTAAATCTGGTGATGATGGACTCGTTCCTCTTATAAAGGCTAGGCATTTAAACTCAACAAATGTTTACTCATCGAACCAATATTTGTTTTCTAAACAGATTCATCCCTCCTAAAGTCATCTCGCAACAACATCAGATCCGATGAGATGCTGTTATTTGATTCCCTAATTGTTGGCGCGAGGACACGCGCGGTAATTATGACAAATGATTAAGCTCCGATATTCTGAAGGTGTTTGACAGGCCGAAAATAACCGTGAATTAACGACGTGACCCGGCCACTTCCTCCCGCATATTTCTCACACGATTTTTAGCCTTTAAAAAAATAACAATAACACTCATTAAAGCCTATAACGTTTCTGTCAGCCGCTGCAAATGGCCCTTTGAGCAGAAGAAGAGGAGGAGGAGGAGGAGGAGGAGGAGGAGGGAGCGTTTATTTACTCTCTCAACGGTGCGCCGGAGAGGGCGAGTGGTGGGTTTCTGCGGGGTTTTCCGAGTTTTAGTCAACTTACATTCACGCAACGGCACATTTCTATACAATACAATTGGAAATGATAGCCCTGATATTCGGGGTGGGTCGTCTCCGGCAGCTCAGCGAGCAGTTTCCGCTTCTAAGCTCTCCAAAGCCGGCTTACATTGGCCTCACTTTTACGCTCACACGGAGGAATTAGTGGTGGTTGAAAAAAACTGGCTTTTATCATAATTAAGTAATAAATGTATACAGATGTTGATATTCAAACTATCACACAGGTGACACAGACACCATGTGACTCTCCCTCCAGTATTTTCAAAATAAATTATTAATTTTGACTCTGTTTTTACTCCTAAATAAAAAGATTAAAACCTGCATGATCAAGAAATGTGGCCTCATTTAGGTCATAACAGAGAGATTTATTACCCCCGAGTTTGACTCGCAAGGTTACTTCACTGACCATGTCCACCAACATCACCATACCTCACTGACATCAAAGTGTTAATGGTAAATTAATGGCCGTTTTGAGGGGGAGGCCGTCAGGGATGATGCATTGCCAAAACTCACTAAAGGATTCCTTCCATGCGCGCCGCTTTCTGCAGAGCTCCATTCATGCGCTCTGCACGCGGACACACGCCAGAACATAATGAAAACAAATGACTTTAGTTTTCAGCTGCTCATTAGAACTACATTTGTGTGAAATGTGTTGTACTTTCCAGAGATCAAGCCTGATAACTTGTGGTTTTCACATCTGCACTAAAACGCACCAGAGAGAGATTTTAATATTTCGGTCGCAAGATTTAAAAGTTGTTTGTGATATCTCGAGCTCAGTCCCAGCCTTCGGGCTCTTGTTCGGTCTGCTTTTCACTTACTCTCCTGTTGGGTCGTGTCGCTCCCGCTGGTCAGCCCCGGGGACTCCAGCATACTCCTCCCCGCCTCCCCGACGCTCTCGTCCGCCTGGGTGCCGACCATTTCCCCAGCCTCTTCCAGATCCAACAGGTGGCTGACCGAGAAGTTCTTTTTGGCTTGCAGGTTGTCCAGGTTAGACGTGATCGGACTCTCCAGGCGGTTTGATATCGAGGCTTGCCTGTCCATTACATGTGCATAGCTAGAAGTCATGACGCAAGTGGGGAACAGCGGAAAAAACGGAGCGGTAATAAGAAGAAAGAGAAGAATCACGAGCGAGCCAAGAAGATCCGTGCATGCAGGACGCACGAGCAGCGCCTCCAGAAACCAGCCAGAGAGAGAGACTCGGTTCTTCCGAGCAGAGCGCGGATGTGTTCACATCCAGATCAGCCGCACAGGAAGAAAACAAACTTCAGCAAAGTTTTCTCCTCGCCTGCTTTTCCCCAGCAAACCCCTACAGACAATCCATCCAGCGGCGCGCGTCAACGACAAACAAGAAAAACATCAGCGTGTCCTGCTGCCTGAGAGCGAAAAGTCCCAAAGACGTTTTTCAGTGAAGTCTTCTGAGAAGAAGAAGGAGCTCTCTTCCCACTCTAGTTGAGTCACATATGAGCAGGAAGAGCTGCTGCTGCTGCTGCTGATGACGACCAGATGCGCAAAGCCCCGTGTGTGCGCAAAGCTTGCTCAGCGGCAGCTAGGCGCGGGGAGGCAGGACGTTACCGCCGCACCTCCAGGCTATACACCCTATAGTCTCTCTCTCTCTCTCTCTCTCTCTCTCTCTCTCTCTCTCTCTCTCTCTCTTTCTCTCTCTCTCTCCCTCTCTCTCTCTCCAAAAATGAAAGAGTCCCGTAATTACGTGGCAATGCCTTTATGTTGTGTCTGACGTTTCACAGGCCCCCACCACCACGAGCTGCCCCCTCACCCCTCTCCCTCAGCAGAAACATCACCATCAGCACCATCAACACCCTGGTTTGGCCTGTTTTTGTTCCCCTGGCTGGCAAAGCTCTCCCCCTAATGAGTGTGAGTGTGAGTGGATCAGCAGCCAGCAGAGTGTGCAGGGAGACACACTGGTGTTATCACTGCCTGTGTGTTGATAAACCCACTCTAACTGTCCTGCGGTCTGCCACCAATTAAATCAACCATAACCCGTGCCAGTCAGTCTATCCACAGATCTGTCCACACGAGGCTGAGCTGTCAGGGCAACAGGGAACAAAAATATAAAGAAGTCCAACTGGATCCTTGATATAAAATATACAGAGAAAATGAAGTTGGAATAAATAACTGCTTAGGGGCCATCGAGCCATGTAAAAACCTAATTTCGTAAAAAAAAAAAAAAAAAAAAAGTGCGGTAAAGTTGTGTCAGCCCACAGAGGTAGTAGCCCCTTCCCTACTTCCAGTCCCCTGGCTCAGTCTACACGTATCTTCAAACTCGACCTTCATTTCATCTCAACTACACACCTGCATCTTGCACAATTGCAATGTTATCGCATTGACAAAATCTCTCCACAGACAGACAGATGGACAGTCAGAGAGACACAAGACCTGTTAAAATACTCAAAACATACGTACAACACACGTAATGTGAAAGGAAACCCACAGAGAATTATCAGCAGCTCTGTGGAGCCTTTCAGCCTCTTTTAGCTCCTGGTTTCGGTTTTATGTCACATTTCCTGTCTGGTTCAGTCTCAGTGTTTACAACAGCAGCAGGCAGCTGTTTTCTGATCAACCCACTGCACACTACCTGCATCAGAGGTGGAAAGTAACCAAGTACATTTGAGGTACTTGTACTTTACTGGAGTATCTCCATTTTCAGCTATGTCATACTTCTACGCCACTATATTTCAGAGGGAAACATCGTATTTATAATATACAGGATGGTATTCATGCATGAGTATTTTGACTTTTGATACTTATTTTGATGTAAATACTTTTACTCAAAGGAATACTTCACCTACAGATTGACCATTTCTATATCTATTTTTACCACGTATTACAATGACAAAGAAACGTTTTTCTCGCATACTTCCACTGTGAAAAAAGAAAAAAAACGGAGAAAATTCTGAGCCTATGCAGTACTTGTGTTTGAACTCTGCTCAGTGAAATGCATGCGCTTGCCCAGGCATGCTCATATGTGGAAGTGTTTTAAATAATAAGGTTTTAGCAAAAAATCGTGGGTTTGCAAGTACCGATGGTACTATGGTTAAATGCAGTCCCCATTTACTTCAATTCATCAAGAATATTTGTTGTTTTTGGATTCTCTGTTCAGATGCAAAGAAAAAGTTTTCTTTAGGAATTCAAGGTTAACACGAGGTGAGTAATTGATATACAAAGTTCATTTTGTGGGTGAAGTATTCCTTTGTTGCATCAATAATACAAATTCAATAATATAATATAGATATATTATTCATGTATAATGAGTGCTCTCACTTTTGGAACTCATTTTTGATGTCAGTACTTTCACTTGAAGGAGCAGTGTGACTGAATACCCCGTTCCTCTCTCCTCTCTGTGGTGACCTTCAGGTAATACATGCTACCTTCAAATGAGGTTGTGTTTAGTGTGCTCACAAAAAAAGTCCATACCTACAAACACCCTCTTGTGATATTCATGACCTCATAAGTGGAAATTTTCAGTTCATGAGTTGCGATGTGTTTGCTGACGTTTTCATAAATGGCGGAGGCCATTTAGTTTGTTTTTCGGTGGATGGTTAGATCACATATTGTAACTTTAGTTGTTTGGGGGTCTTTCTTCGGAAATTTATATCATTGGAAAATGCTGATGTTTCCTACAGCCTCATCTTTTTCCTGCTTTACAATGCATTAAATTTCCTGCATTAAGTGATCCACTCACTAGCTTGCTAAATTGTTAGCCTCGATGGCGGCTAGATCCAGACAGTTGTGTCCATGTTACTGTTGCCTAGCAGTGGTACTCTCACAGCTTGATCACTTGAAAGCAAAGAATAACATGTAGCCTATACACGGCAACCCATGTCGTAACCCTGAGCTCACGAGTCCCATTTGAAGACAGCAGTAAAAACACAAAAGACCCTGTCTATAGTCTACAGTATATGTCTATAGTTTATCTGTTCTGGGCCGCTGCAGAAACACGATGGTGCAACATGGTAGAAGACCCAGTCCCCAAGGGCTCATTCTAAGCTAACGAAAAACAAAGTGATTCTTAGTCCCAAGTGATCATACACCAAAGAAAACATACTTATGAATATCATATTCCATTTTGGCCAATATACCCTTCCTCAAATATATTTGTAATGGGAAACTTCTTTATTCAATGTTTTTACTTTTAGGCACCTGGTCTGTTTTGGAGAGAAAGACACCTCTGTGGATAATTCATTTCCCGCTAAAAAAAATCCTCCTGAACAATGAACACTGAAGGAATTCTAATCAGGAGAAGATTCACCTGGTTGCAAATTGTGACCTTTATTGCAAGATGCCAATAAAACCCACTATATCTTTAACACTTAGCATTTTAGTCAAAAATTGAATGCAGGACTTTCACTTGGAGCATCAGCAGTTTTATTTAAGTAAAAGGTCTTATTATTCCTATACCTCTTCCCAGCAGCAAACAGCAGAGAGAAAAGGAGACCAGCTGGTGTACATAGTTAAATATTTAGCAACTAAAGAGACAGATCTCTTTCTGAGGAGATGGTGGAGACCAGACTAGAGCTTAAAGGAGACAGAATATTGGACTTATGTTCCTTGGACAGAAACATAACTGAAATACTGCTCCTGCACTTATATAAAAACAGTCCAGTCATTTGTGCACTGAATAAAAACCATCCCACATAGCTGACACTGATCATCAAGCAGCAGCTGCACTTGTTGGTTAATTAGCCACTTGACTGCTCACAGGTGTGCGATTCTTAGGTAGTTTCCAGAGGTTCAGCCAATCAGAGCTGAATGAGAGTCCGGACTGTCTACCTCATCAACTGAGTTCTGAAATTATAGCAGTTCCCCCCAATTTCTATCTCAAACAGTCTCTTCCAGTTTGATCCGAGCAGGAATTTTCATGCTTCCAGATCAGTTGAGGAAAGACGAGAAAAGGAGAAACAGCAAGCTTCTCAACTCAGGGATTGGACCCCTCAAAGAGTCCCAAGACAAATTTGAGGGGTTACTTTCAAAATAATACATTTTTTTGGATACTTAAACCTCTTCAGGCCCTTAAAAATGCTTTAAAAAAAAAAACAAATTGAAGGAGGAACATTTCTCTTTGGTTGAGCTACTCACCAAGATAACAAGTTGTCATCACTGTATTTTAAGGGGTCCTGTTACAAAAATGCCCAAACTATTAGAAACTACTGCTTTCTGACATGAAATACTTTGTGTCATATTAGCATTTTATAAACTTTTCTCTGAACCAGCAAAGTAGCAGTAATGCCAGCCATCACATAGATGTAGTGGAGTAAAAAGTGCTTCTTCCCCAACTCAAGAAATGAAAGTAAAGTTCTTCTAAACTTCCAACTTCAGTGTTGGTACTGAACTGTAAGTTAGTTGAGTTGGAGAGGTGGTGGGGGTGAAAGGATGAAGGAATGAAGGGAGTTGGATGGTGGAGGTGATGTGGGGGGGGTTCATGTGTTCAGATGGCAGGAGTCGACTCTGGGCTCCAAGCTGCCATAGACATCCCGTAGCTTCCAGCCCCCTGATCTGGGAAAAGAACACTTGATGCCATCAAAGGGACGCGGATTGAATCCAGATGTGCCTCTCTCGTTCTTTCCATGTATTTAATGAAGGCACAGGGATAGAGTAGACTTTTTCATCATTAGTTTTCCCCCCAGATTCTCTTTTCCTGCCTACAAGTCCATTCCAGTGCCAGCTAGGGCAGAAAAAAAAGAAAAAAAAGGCCTCCCCATGCCTCAGACTCCCAGTCTTCTCCTCCAGGGCCCCTATTCTTTGTTCAGAGCTCGATGTGAAAGTGGCCTGTTTGCTCCGACTGCTGCAGTTTGTCTGTGGCGAATGGAAACGTCCAAACATCTCTGAAAGGAAAATGCCATCCTGCAGAGCTGACGTTAGCAGGAAGAGTCTGTGAAAGAGACTCAGATGGGCTTCAGCGGTAGAAATCTGCATTGGGATGAATACATTTTTGCTTTTTTTTTAAATATTGGAGGTCCTTCTGTGTTGATTTTATTGGGCTAAATTAAAGCAGGAGGAATAAAAAGCTGCTTTGTAAGCTTCATAACAAAGAGCTGATGTAAATGTCATCAAAACATTTGGTACAGCTTCATTTAATTTATTAAACATTAACTCAGATTTTATTGTAACCGCTATCAAGTTAAGTCAGTTTATTTATAGAGCATTAAATGTTGACCAAACTGTCATGAAGAGAGATTACAGCTAGACAAAAACACAAACGATCATTAAGATTACTAAACATTTAATAAAAGGCGTAAAGATCAGTAATAGCATAAGAATCAAAATTAATGCAGTAATGACAGCTGAGGAATTTAAACACAGCATTTTTTAACAGGTCATTTCAGTTAGCTGTGAATTTTAGGATCATCTCAATCACACTGAACAGCTGCTGAAGACTGAAACTTCATTGTCAAGTGACCTCAAATCAAAGTCATTTTGTTTATACAGTCCAGCATCACAGATTTGTCTCAGAGGAATTTGAAAGTTCCTGAATATGAACAAGGAAACATCTGCGGGGGCGTCCTGAAGCCCAGTGGTTTAAGACACATACCATGTAATCACAACATGGATGGTTCAAATCCGGCCTACAACTCCTGCCTCAATGTACTGAACCAAATTCAGTTTTAAGTGCTCCCAAATAATCTTTAATCTCAAATCAATCTAGAATAGACCTTTTCTGAGTTGTGCAACTGAATATTCAAATGAAATATATTAACAAATTGACACTTCAAGATAAGTCTTGTTTAAATTCTGCAGCATGTTGAAACTTTTGCATTCTTAAAAGGAGCTAAAACACATGTGTTTTGTGCTCCTAAAGTACATTTACGTTATAATTTTAAGGCACTTGCACTTTACTTTCATATTTGCACTGAATAAAAGGCTACTTCATACTTCTACTCCATGATATTCCAGAAAGAAAATTATAGCCTACTTTTTATATTTCAGTTCTAGTGATTTTTCAGATTAACATTTGATACACAAAACATAATCAGATGATAAAATATGCATTGTTATAAATTAGATTACCCACCAGAAAAAATAGCAAAATGTTGCCAACATGCTAATTAGTCAGTACTAATATTCCAATTATAAGATACACATTACACTCTAAGATTTCACTACTTCTTCCAACTCTACCAATTCTGTTCTCTCCTCACGACTCCAGTTATTATGAAACAGATTGCATTTCCACCTGTCTGCAGCAAACAGCAACATTCCCATCTTTGCATTTACAAAAATAAAAAGTGTGCAGCAGCCTCACACACAGACAGGACAGCTTGTATTCTCAAGATCAAGAATGAAGATCTGTTTCTACTGTGTGCCCCATAATAAAAAAAAATGTAATTAATTAAACAGTATATTTGTATAGTTGTACCTGTGTGTTTATATGTGGAAAAGAGCTCAATTTAACCATCTGAGTGTCTCTGTGTGTCATGTGAATTTGTGTCTGCAGGCACTCTGTACAACAACCACTTCACTGTCATCTTTTCATTTGTAACACAAAGTATCTGACTGCATTTAATCCCAAAATCTGAGCAGTTCATTAAAGGCTCCAAGTGTTTCATCAGTGATTCAGTCATCTGTGCGAGCCTGACAGGCAGCTTCTGGGCTCAGATTTCACTTCCATAAAAGTGCAACACATAAATCTTAAAGGCTGATCTTTTTCACCCTGATACAGTATTTAACTGCACGCGCCAAAAACATGAATGATCATAAATTAATATGGAGCTTCACTAAATTGGTTTTGTGAGTTTGAAGTGGAGTCTGATCACAGAGTCATGAAACTCCACACTTTAACCCATGTCAGGACTGAAAGCCTGAACTGGGATAATTAGAGTCTGTACTGGGTTGTAGTCTGGTCCAGCTCGAGGAGACTGTGGGTGGTAACTGAACGGTGAACCCACAAAAAACCTGCTGACCCTCTGAGGCCAGCATAAATCTTAATGAGGAGAATTCAGCGGGCAGGTGAGAGTGTGTGATCTCATACCGAAGACACAACATTTCTGTCTTCATACAGTGTGTTGGAATCGTTTTTGACATTAAGGCGGGTAAATATCTGATGACTACGACCTTTACTCTGCCTTCTAGTTTCAATTAAAGAATACAACCAAGTATGACTGTGTCCACACCAGAATAAAACCAGATAGTTACTTTACAGATTCAGACTTTACATTAACAGTAGATCGAATCATTAAATATCAATGTTTTTATGTACAAACCTGTTTTTGTGTAAATATCTCCAACATCTATAAAGTTGTAGAGATTTTGTGGAGCAGTGAAAGAATGTATAAAGTTCACTTGAGAACATTTTAAGTTGTTTTCTACATTACATTACATCTCAGGGGGAAATTGTACATTTCACTTCACTTCATTTATCTGCAGTTAGCCTACTTATTTTTACATACACAACATATGATCATCTTGTTATAGCTTTAACGACCCAGCACTAATTAATTCCACCTATAGACTGCTGCTTACAAGATAATGCACAGGTGGTGACAGTCCTGTACATAACGTTAGCATAGTACTTCTCCTTAAGTTAAGTTTTAAATGCAGTGCTTTTAGCGCTTAAGTATTTGCACGTTGTGATTTTGCCACTTGATAGGATCTAAAAACTTCTCCCACCAGACCTGTCAATCAAACTGGATGCATTAAAATAATTTCGGCCTTAATGCGCTTCCTCTCCCTGCTGGTTCTGTGTCAGCTCAGTCCCTCCGTGCAGCCCTGGCCCCGGGCTGAGGATGAAGATGAGGGGGGTTGATGGTGATGATGACGGTCCCGAGCCGCCGCCCTGCCGCCACCGCTGTCCAGTGACCCCTGGTGCTGATTGGAGTAGCGCTTTTGGCCCCTGTCCTGTTTTATTTCCCTAATTGGGAGTAAATGGCCTCCTTGTTGACTCTTTACATCCTGTGCAGGGAACCATATGTTGCAGACACGCTCCCTCTGCGCTCCGCCTGATTGCAGCGGCTGCGCCGGGAGTTCTCACCGTATAGCGACTGCTGCAGAGCTGCAGAGCTCACTCACACACACACACACACACACACACACACACACACACACACACACACACACACACACANTGCAGAGCTCACACACACACACACACACACACACACACACACACACACACACACACACACACACACACACACACACACACACTCTGAGCTGATTACAGCTTTCAGAGGAGGCTGTCAGAGGCTGAGGACTCAGGACTGGAGCTGGTTCACAACACTGCAGCCTTAAAATGTCAACTGCACAAATCATCTGCATGTTAGACTGAGGTTGTGTTAAACATGCAGGAAGGACGTCTTTACTTCTCACATTATACTAATGTCTCTCAAACTAAATATGTTTTATACATCAATACAGGATTATATATCGACAGTAGGAATATTTATATAGAGAGGGATTCCAAATCCAGATAGCGGTGGGATGTAATTGAGTACATTTACTCAATACTGTAGGCCAAGTGCAATTGTGTACTTACACTTGAGTATTTCTATTTAATGCTACTTTATTTTTCACCACATTTTAAAGTGCCAATTATTGCAGTTTTTTGCTACTTTGGAGATTTTACACACAAAACATGTGATCAGTTCAAAAAATTGTTGCAGTTTTAGCCACCCACCTGTAAGTAAAGTTGGACAATAATAGTAATAAGTAGTGAACTCCACCTGTAAGCATTACAGTGCTGCTTACATGAAAATGCACTCAGCATTGATAGTCCTTTAACAGATAACATCATGATTATACTTCTCCTTAAGTTAAGTTTTAAATGCAGTACTTTTACTTGTAAAGTAGTATTTGTGCACTGTGGTGTTGCTGCTTGAATAAGATCTAAACATTTTTTCCTACCAGACCTGTCAACCAAACTGGATGCATTAAAATAAAAGCTCCATTTTGGTGTTATATAATATGCTGCTGTAACACTGAAAGGGCCATTCTGCTTAATGAGTAAGTACATTTTGCTGTTTTTTTATCTTTACTTTAGGCTATTAAATTGAGGATTTTTACTGTAATAGGTGATTTTTATCTAACAGTATTGCTACTGAACAGGCTCCCTTCATTGCTAATATGTCACTGTGATCTGGAATGTCACCAGGGACCTGCAGCATAGTGGTTTAAGGTAATATAGGCTGTAGATTAGCTTTGTAACATTTATAAATGATTTATCTTGTATGTTTGACTTACCTGTATCCTGTTCCTACACCTAACTTGTTTGTTGGGCTGCTGCTAAATTTGGCTCCTTAGCAGGCTATTATCTTATCTCGCACCTTACCTTACCACATCTTATCTTACCTTAAATATATTGAAGAAAATCCCAGGCTGAACAAACTAAGCTGATTCTGACATAGGCCACCGAAAACACAGTCCACTAAGGGTAAAAGTTCTTCATTAAAAAAAAGACTTAAAATAAGTATTGCTCATAAATGTACTTAGTAAATTGTTAAGGTATTTAATTGCAAAATTATGAATGCATGTTAATGTATCAATAAATCCTCAACTTTATATGAAGTAAAAATAATCAAATAATGACATTCCCCTAAATAGGAGGTTTCCCCTCATGCTTAAAAAAAGCCTTGTGTCTATCATCTGTCATCGCGCATCCAATGAATTTGAAGGATCACGTGTTGTTCTGGGCTGACAGACATAAAAGTGTCTGAGATGCGTCTTCGTCATCGAGCTGAAACGAAACTGGAAAGTTGACTTTTTGGAGAAAACAGCGATGTTTTCTGATCCGATCTGTGTGTAAATGAACCCCAGCTGTCAGATACAAAAATATACACTGCCTGTAATTGCAGTAATTGTATTTAATTGTGAGTGAATGTACTTGTTTGAACTATCTCTTTATATTTTACGACTGGTTTTTGTTCTGCTGTTGTGTCTGTTGTTGCAGGCGGCTCACATCATGCTGCACTGCTGTAACTGTAAACGGTCTGTGGTGTTCCGACATAAAACAGCAAATCTGCTCCTGATTAAAACAACACGGAGAGTTTACAGAGCAAGTGGCCGTGTGAAATTAATTCAGCCGCACTGATTCTCATTATTACAAACCCCTAAAAGCCGCTCAGAAAGAGCGTTTAACACCGCAGACATACTGTATAAGGGATCATCACGAGACAGGAATAAATAAATCACTTCATTAGTGGTTTTATTTCTTTGGGTTTGGGTTCAGTTATTTGTCATGTTAAGGTTTGGTCAATTTTACAGTTAAAGTTAGAGTGAATCATTTTCCAAACAAGTCAAACTCTTTTTATTTTTTATTTATTTTTTATTACTGTTTAACCCTCAGGATCAACATCCACACTTGTTCTTGGTCGATCGGAATTTATTTTCCATCGAATATTTATCCAGGCGTGCATGACGCCAACTTCGTTTAAAATGTCTCCCTTGAAAGAATCTAATTTACTCCTTATTTTGCAGATTTATTTATTCTGAGTCTACCAGTTGCTTCTTATGTTACATAGAATTAATTCGGCTTCAAAAGTGAAGCTCTAAATTAAGAGATTCAGTTAATTATCCAGCAGCTAAATTAATCTGCACAATGTTTTAATTGCCTATGAAAATTAGGCCTCAATAAAAGCTAAGAATGAGCGTGTTCCCTGCAGCATTTTCACATCAGAACATCTCACATAAGGATCTGACTGTATCCACTCTCTATATTGTGTCGGTTCACAGTTGTACCGACAGTGGGTTCAAAGTTCAGCAGATATGGAGGTGAAGCTCGGCTCCTCCAGATGGCTGAGAGTCTCAGGAAAACTTGATTTGGGCTTCTTTTTTTTTTTTTTTAGTTTTTTCTCTTGGCTCTCGGACTTCTCGGGTTTCAGGGTCTTTCTCGACCTGTCGAGGGACGCCAGCGCCACATAAATCACACTTTACTTTATAAACCCTCCGCTCTCTGAAGTGCGTCCCAGCGCCCAACACACACACACACACACACACAAACACACACATGCATAGAAACACGCTTCTCCCCAGTGGAAATGTATTTAATGTAGAAGCCATATCTGCAGTTTGAAGCCTGGATGCCTTAATCTCCGTAGCCTGTATCTTCTCATTTTTCTTTGTCATAATCCAGAGTACATTTCTCTTCAGGGACCCCCCCCTGGGGAGTTTTGTCAAATGATCCTGACGATTACTATTATTCCCATTTAAAAGTGAAGCAGTGACTGTGGCATGTGAAATGTATAGGAGGATAAACACCCTTAAATTCACTTTGCAGTATTTTTAGTGGGTTTTATACATAATATTTCATTTAGAGGATCGGTTGGTAATACTATATCAGGAAGAAAAACCTAAATGGGATTTTGTCAGTGGTGGAAGAAGCTCTCAGATCCATAAGTTAAAACAGAAATACCATAATGTGAAATCTACTCCATTACAAGTAAGATTTACTTAAGAGTACAGAAATGCACTTTAAGTGTCAAAAGTAAAAGTCCTCAAATACTAATTGGACATTTTAATATATTACAGCATATATTGTGATTATTGATGCAAACATGTTAACAGCATTTTAATGCTGTAGCTGCAGTCAATAACTCCTAAAGACAAGGGGAAATGATCACTGCAAAAAATCCCTTTTTTGATCTAAATCAACTTGTTCTATAAGAATGACAGAATAAATCAGGCAGCTGCACAACAATTATGAAAAAATGAAGTTAATTTTCAAGTTAGGTATCAAAGTTGCTATTTGTTCATTCTCAAATAGTCTGTTATATATATTGACCACACTGACAGATTTTCTCACTTTTTAAAAAAGAAATTAAAAATTTTAAGGGCTCAATCACAAACTAAAACAACTTAATATGGATTTATTACTGCATATGCATCAGTGCATAAAGCCATCATATTTTACAACAGTCTCAATTTTAAAGTAACTAAAGTTAGCAAATAAATGTAGTGGAGGATGTATGGAGTATAGCATAAAATTAAAACACTTACAAACTCAAATTTGTACGTGAGTAAATCTACTTAGTGACATTCCATCTGTGGATTTTGTGAAAATGACATAATCATGTCCTTTTTATTTGAATGCCTTTATAATTTGGTCATATCTGAGCTGAAATCTGCTCCTGGGGACTTCAAACGTTGACCTTGGAGGTTGTGCATGAACAGACAGGACGGTGGTCACTCTCCCTCTCTGAGCTCCTACCTCCCAACTAATTAAAAAACTGCTTTTACGGCCTCTCCTTCAGATGGCCAGATGTGACCGGAGCGCTGTAAAATCTCAAAGCGGTTTACAGAAACACTTACTGCACTTTAAAAACGACTTGCAAAAGCGACTAGAGTCCCAAAGTGCTCCCCGTGTAAATTCCTTCCAGGACCACAAGCTTCAGTTCTGCAGATAACTCATTATCTAAAAGCTAAAATGACAACCATGAGGACAAAACGCACCAGAAAACACACTCCCTGAAGAGTTTATTTAGTAAAATACCACACTGTAGTGTATATCTAAATATCACCTTTTTAAATATTTACCCCACTTAAATAAGTTTTTATATGCATCAGTCATTTGCTTCAGAACATACAATCAGGCTTTGGTCAGGCCCACATATATAAAGTTTAACATTATTGTCATATATTATTTTCAACATCGTGTGCAGCGAGAGAAAGTCGACTCTGCAGAAACACATGCAGCTGAAAGCATCTGTACATACATTAACAGATATCATCTTACCATTCAGGAGGCCCGCTGCTCCTCAGCTGCACTGACAAGACGAGAATTAGCTTTGTGAAATGCGAGCCCAGCGCCAGCTAACATGTTCATCTACAACACATAAGACAGCAGGGTTTATGTTTGGAATAGAAATGGATTCAGGCCTCTTTCCATCTGCATGAAACTGAGACTTTCCAGGAAGTAAACAGGACCCATCTTTCATTGTTGCCACAAAGCGACAACAATCAAAAACAGTCATCTTTTGAATATAACCTTTGCTCAGAGAGATAATTCACATATGATGTAAAACCACGTTTGGAAGAAGAGCTGTTGTTGGAAGCGCACACATAAAAAGCCAGCCATCGAGGATAATGGCTGCAAGATACTCTGCAGCTGACTATGATTCTGTCAGATGCTGCAGGTACACGTGTATTGAAGGCTGGTGTTGTTTTAATGTTTTCAATACTAGTGCTGATAAGACACTCAAGTTTCACTGAAACAATATGTTTTCCACCTGATACCTTTCTACAAAGTCTCTTTTTTTTTCATTTACAAAAGAAGCAAGCAAGTACAAGCAACCTGGAAGAAGTTGGCCTAAATAAAGTACAGTCTAAAATTGTCCATACTAGTACACATGATCTTAAGTCCCACCAGAAATTTGATGCCAACTTTAGATATTTGATCGTTTTGTAAAAATTACGTTCATATACTACTAATCTGCGACAGTAAATAGCTTTTGAAGGATATGTGAAACCGCCCAGATGATGATGATGTTTTAACATCACAACACGTTTGTCACGAAAATATCTGCATAGATAAAAATAGGGATACTCTGATTTTGACCTTTCTCCTTCAATACCGATCCAACACCAATGTTTTCTATAATTTAACTTTAAAATGTGTGACAGCTAGGCCATTGTTGGAGCTAACTGAGAAAAATAGGACAAAACTTGACTCTGCAGGGTCTGGGTTAAATATTGAAAAAGTCAAAAGCTCACTGAACGTGCTTACTTTTTCCAATATTTAACAACCAAAACAATCACCAACCATACCAAACCATGATATATAATAATTAATGGCATGCGCGACAGAAACCGTTTCTTGGTTTGTATGTTCACCACTGACTCAGACCACTTCCCTACTAACTCTGGGTGGTACCACAACATCAGACAAATTGTAACCAGTGAGCAATCCAGCAATGATGTTTGCTCCACAACATATTAAGCAAAAACATTTAGTAGTATAAGAGCATGATATTTAGGAGACAGGGTTGTTAGAGCTCATTTTGGTTGGTACCAAGAAGTATTGATGCTAATACCCCGCCCTGGATATGACAGCGTCAACATACAGCATCAACATACAGCATCACATATCAAGCAGACATTGGTGGAAAACATTAGCATTAGTGTTTTATATGAATCCCTACACTGCGACGTGTGATAATGTCCTGATATTTCACAGCTGACATCTTTATTTTCTGAGCATCAGGAAGCCATAATTTCACTCTGGACACAGTTTTCTAATGTTTTACAGTCTTGTTCAGTCTTTGGTGCTTCAGTCATCGGGTGGTGCTCTTGCTGAACGCCACCTCCCTTCTCCTCCACAGCCTCTCCCTCTGTGGCTCCACAGTCTTTGGTTGATTGCACTGTCCCCTCCTGATTCTCCACTGAGCCGTTTCCCTGTTTCCCGTCTCTCTGCCTCTCCACACAGCTTTCTGTCTTCCTCTTCTCCTGCTCCTCCTCATGCTGCTTCTGCCTCTCCAGCTCTTCCTCAGTGGCCTGAAGCTGCAGCTGCTGCATCAGCTCCTCCAGCTTGTGGGCTTTACGCAGCTCGTTCTGCTGGATGATGGCGCAGAGGTGCTCCGTCAGCTGCTCCTTCACCTCTGTCTTCTTGTGCAGGTCCAGCTTGGCCATCACGTACTCCGCCTCCGCCTTATCATAACGCTTTCTGAGAAAATATGTGAGGAAAAATGGAGACAAATGTGAACTAAATCACAGGGCTGCACAATTTCACATTTTTACTCTGCATTGCACGGAATATTTCACTTTTAGATCCAATGAATAGCTTTCATCTGTGACAGTGCCAGTATTTCATTTCATTTAGAATGTTTGCTGCAACAAATCAAAGTACTCCCGTCTGCACTTCTTGCCTGTAGAGAATATCCATTATGACCAAATATGTTGAGTGGCCATCATATAAAATATTCCTCTTTTTACACCTGCTTTTTGTCAAAGCTTAACCACATGAGTATAAATGAAGACCATTACATGGCTGACTGATATTAAGTCTAAACCAAAAGAAAGAATGTTGCATAAATCCACCGAGGAAAAGAGTTGGGTAGTTAAGTGCCCAAATAATGAGACAAATAACTGTTCAGTTTATTCGTCAACAGTTATGACAATTAATTCCTCTTTTAAAGTATTCATCAAGGGAAAAAATGCCAAATATTTTCTGGTTACAGCTTCTAAAATCTGACTTTTTGTCTGATGTGTTATGTTTTATATACTTTTTTAAGATGAATATCTTTAAGCTTTGGACTTCTTTTGTTTAAAGTCAAATGTGTTTTTACGTAGAAAAACATCTTTATATTTCTCCAAAAAAAGTATCAGTTTTGTATCTGAATTCAAAAAAAGGTATCTTATTGGCACAAACCCCCACAAGTCCTTCCATAGTGTCTGAATGCAGAAACGTTGTTTTAATTGTGAAGAACAGAACATCACACACTGTTTGGAAACACTGTGGTAACTAAACAGATGATGTCAAACATTTCACCTCAGGGGTTTTATGTTGTACCTCAGCGAAATCTCAACAATTGATTATATCAACATAATCATAACAGAATCCAGTGTAATGAGTGTGTGAAGGTCAGGTCCTCTTCCCGTTATACAAACATCTGTAATGAGAAGTGTTCATGACATGGAGCTACTCTCGCTACACAAGAGGCTGCACAGGGAAATCACAGCTACAGGCACAAGGTCAAACACAGCTTCACTGGATCAATGTTGCTGAAGAATCATATACACACAATATATTATAAAACTATTTGCAGTCTTTGTTCCTTCTATTTTTTCTAGGTTTTACTTGTAATCCTCCTTAGTTAATTAGTCTCTTTATGTTGAAGGGAAGTTCCCAGAACATCAGAGCAGGACTGTGTCTGCTGAAACTGGTTCAAAGTGTTTGAGAACACATGTGGATCACAAGTGTTGGGAGAAAAATGTCACATGAATACTGGAAACAAGCTGCAGGGGGCAGCATTTACAGTGGATGTACAGTTCATTACCTGGTCACTTTTTATTTTCTTATCAATAAAGTGCTGTTTACTGCAAAACTGTGTTGTTTCATTTTTTATTCAAATCAGACTGACTGGGTTGTCCGTGTCAAATAAAAATATGATTTATGAAATTCTGAGAGCTTAGTGGCCCCTTACTTTCCGAATGTTTTAGTGTGACTGATGTCTCAGCAATCTCCCAACTCATCTGTCCCCATGTTGAAGTGTCATTGAGCAATACACTCTGCCTTAAACTGCTCCCAAAAGCCAAGCCTACGCTCTCACTGAGCTGCATTGTTAAGTTCTTTGTTCTGATTAGGAGGAAAAGTGCAATAGAGATACAATCCAGATTATTACTGTTCTGCCTTCTGTCTCACCAGATGCCTTTGACCTGCTAATGGAGTTTATGGGAGGGATTGTCAAACTTAGACCAAACTAGGGATAGGCATTTTAAGTTACTTCCATATTTGAGTACTCACATTAAATTATTGAGTGCTCCAGTACTCACAAAAAAAGTCTTTATTTTCTTGAAATTCTTCCAAACATTACTCTTGGGGGAAGTCTGGCTGAATATGTTGAATGTTATCTGTGGCTGCTCACATCTATCATTTTTGCTATATGGATGTGGGCAGATATTCATAGGTTGCAGTCACATCACTGAATCCTGTCCACAAATTTAAACTTTTAATATAGAACAGGGTCAATTTATGTTTATATATATATAATATTTTCCTTTACAATAAAACAAAAGAAAAAAAAAGGCATTGCTCTATATGCTGGACAAATACTGACGTCCACGTCATGCACATCCCTAGATCAGACCTACTCATATTTTTAGCCTGAGGTATTTCAGCATACTGTACTCAACATTACCTCAATCAGTAGTGCTGTTGCATGCAGCAGGATGCTAACTCATTGCTTAAAGCTACTAAGGCACCTATGGTTTTGGGCTGTCCCTGACATGAGCTCACAATTATGAGAGAATTATGGTAAAATCTTTGGT
The DNA here is from genome assembly GCF_006386435.1 of Epinephelus moara. NCBI lineage: Eukaryota > Metazoa > Chordata > Actinopteri > Perciformes > Serranidae > Epinephelus > Epinephelus moara. The sequence continues at coordinate 40,944,364 of NC_065515.1, read as the reverse complement.
TGTCAATCAAAGACACTGGTCCTAGATCTCACTGTGAGACATGTCCACCATTTAGACCAAAAACAGCCTGCTTCAAAATTCTGATAATGTCAGAAACGTACAAGTAAATCCTCTCAATGAGTGCGTGCACATGCAGAAAATAGTCCAGTTTTTGCCAGTATTCCCAAAAAGACATTCCTACTAAGCTGTTTACATGGCAAATGAAAATGAATATTCCACTAATACTCCTGTTTACATGCAGCTGTGCATACTCTGATAACGTTACCTAACATGTTGTTTATTATGTCACAATATGGAAAAGTACAAAAGCTGGAGCCATTTGTCATTTTGCTTCTTTGCTTCAAAATAGGATTTTTTCACAGTTTCCTACCAGTGGCGGACTTGTTGGTCTGTGCAAGCTCAGCCTCCCTCTGGCAATCCTTCAGCCACCTTCTGGAAAAGGTTGATGTTCTGATACTTGAACATATTCAAAAACCTGCTGATATCCAAGTCCTTATTAAAGGAGGTGTGTTTCTTCTTTCAACCAGAAATGTGTTTTGTTTTTTTTTGCTTGCATTTCTACACCAGTATTGCAAACTGTTGGTGAGTTGGTTTGTGTACAATGCATCAATGACAACGTACAGCTGACTGTGTAGATAGGAATTGTGCAGGAAAGCCCAGTCAGTCTTCTTTCTGCATTGGCAGTATAAAAACAAAATCGGGGAGTGCGGCAAAATGCCGCCTACCTACTTTTGTTTTTACAGAATGCGCCTTTTTCAGGGCAATGGGGGGCGTGAGCAAATAACAAAATGTGTGGCTCAACGTGTGACGTAAACAGTGACATGGGAGGGAAGCCGCGGCTAGTCAAGCGGCGATTCTCTCGTAAATCGGCCCGTTCTTCACCGTCCCCGTCATTTGACGGTTAATGGCCTCTTTGTTTGCGAGAGCAAAGAGGGTGCACAATTCCTTGTCTCCCCAGTTGCTCATCTTTACAGTGTCTGTCAGGTTTGCGTTTCCCTCTTGCTACTAGCTGCTTGCTAATTCCTGCTATCAGCTGTTTCCTGTTTATCCACCGACAGTGGGTCGCACATGCGGCGTCATCAACAGCTCCTCCCAGAAGTCTTCAACAGCCCCTCCCGTTGCGGAAGGCCGCCTCGGTCTGTTTAAACTAAAAGGGTTCCGCCAATATGACTATACTACGAGGCGGAAAATTGGGCGCCTTGGATCAACTTGCCATTCTGCCTCTGTGTGTATAAACGCTCACAGGTGGCCGGCAAAACGGCCCAACATTCGCGGAAAATCTGGCAGTGTAAAAGGGGCTAGTGGTGAAAACCTCAATTGAGAGGCATGTATACAGTGTATAGGGGCCCCCAAAAGTGTTACATGTAGAGCTGAGATTAAAAAAAATAGATAAAAACATTTGTAACTCCTCATGCTCTTGTGCTGTCACTCCCTACCTGGCAGCGGAGTAGTCCCAGCTAGCTTGCTCAATCTTGCCTCTCAGGATGCCGATATCATTGGACACCATGTCATCTAGAGCCTGGAGCTCCTTCTGAATCCTCTTCAGCTTCACAGCCTCTGCCTGAGTCTGTTTGGACCTGTGGACAATAACAAACTCGTAAAGGTACATTACGTCTTTTGGCCTCAAGTTTGGCCTTAACTTTTGCCATGATTCCCATCTGCCATGATAATATGTTGCCTACTACAGTATCAATACAGACATACTTACTTCTCAGCAATAGTTTTTGTCAGCAGAGCCTTCTTGCGCTTATTCCTCTCTTCCATTATCTTTTGCTCTTGCTGCAGTTGCTCCAGACGCGTCTTTTCTCGTCTGTGGTCAAACACACAAAAATGCTCATCAAATTCAAAAAGACACAATTATAAAAACTAAATCCACACCCTGGCAGGAGCTTTGGGTCTGATGCTAAACAAACACCTAAACATATATGTACTTTACCTAAAGTTTGATTAGAAGTTTTAAAAATGATTACATAACTCCTGACGTTCACTGTATAAACACAAATTGTAACGTTTATGTATGTATGTGGGAATGTAAAATCGGTGGCGCAACACTTGCTTATCTCAACATAAACCGCACACACAAGGTTCAAGCATCAGCATAATCCCAATACTATCTATATATGTCCAAATTTTAGAATTTGGACATATACAGATGGATGAACCAGCATTTAAATCCAACATTTGTACAGACTGCACTATCTACTGCCCCTGGGCACGCAACTGTCCAGCAAAGAACCGAGCAGTGCTGTCTGTGAAAACAGCAGACTTGAATGTATTATGCCAGGCAGACTATGAGCATGTGTGAGATCACAAAAATATCTTAGATTATGCAACCACCAGCTGGATAACCGGTAACATTTATTTCTTCCTCCCATTATTTGCGGGATAACGTGCAGAGTGCTGCAGTCATATACTAAGCTAAACCTGAACACACTGGTGGAATGTAACCAAGTAAATTTTCTTAAGTACAAATTCAAGATCTTTTTATATTACTTGAGGATTTCCATTTTATGTAACTTTTTACTTCTACTCCCCTACGTCTCAGAGGGAAATATTATCCTTTTTACTCCACCACATTTGCCTGATAGCTTTAGTTAATTTGCAGAATACAACTTTTCATCCCCTCCTTCTTCAATGAAAACCATGTATCTTCAGATGTGTTGATTTTGAATGTTTCTGATGAAGGATGATGTGTTCCTTTATGTGATGAGAAAATTCCCCTACTTTTTAAAGGTCCAGTGTGTAGGATTTAGTGGCATCTATTGGTGAAGAAGCATAAACTAAACTACTCCTATGGGCCAAGCATGTAGGAGAACTACAGTGGCCAACGTGAATGGCTTTTGTCTAGAGCCAGTGTTTGGTTTGTCTGTTCTGGGCTACTGTAGAACAACATGGCAGACTCCATGGAAGAGGACCCGCTTTGCATGTAGATACAAACAGCTCTTCTTAGGTAATGAAAACACAATGATTCTTATTTTCAGGTGATCACAAACTAATGAAAACATGGTTATGACTATTATATACCACTTCTGCCGATGGACACCACTACATCCTACACACTGGACCTTTAGCTAATTTTCTCTAACCTTCTTGGATCAGCTGGAAAATCCATCCTCAAAGCTGAAAACAGGACGGTTTTTCTGACACCATGAAAAGTCAACTTTTCAGAGAAATGTGGTTCTTACAGGACAGCCAAACTACAAACATGTGATGATCTTCTAGAATATAATGTATTTCTGTAGATTCGATTCCCGAACAGTATATAAAGGAGTTCAAATGAGCACCACCTTAAACATCTGCAGCAGTAAAATGAAACAAACACATTTATGCAGCAGTAATAATAATCCAAAAACATCAGGTATGATGGGTACATGATAATAAGATACTACTTTTCCTTAAATAAGGTATTGAATGCAGTACTTTCTGGTACTTACTGTCTGGTAATATACTTTTACTGAGGTAAAGGATCTGAACACTTTTTCCATCACTGCCTGAATATGCAAGTAAAAAAATGAACGGGGAAACAACAGAACAGCTAGAATAAATACTTTTTCAAACAGCAAACAAAACCTTAACAGTGAGAATAATATCAAAAACATACTAACAGTGCCACCTCTTGTTTCTCCAGCTCTTTGACGGCCGGGGTCTCCTCCTCTGGAGGCGGCTTCATCTCGCTAGGTGTCTGCTGCACCTCCTGTTTGACAGCCGGAGCTGCTGTTGGAGCTGTGGGCTGAGGCTCTTCCTTCGGCGGCGGCGGTTTGGTGAGTTGTTGCTCCGGTGGAAGGCAAGGAGACCCGGCTCCTGCGTTTTTCTGAGCGGCCAGCTGAAGGGCCTTCTCCCGCTGCAACTGCTGCCGACTCCGGTTGGCTGGACCAGATTTCCGCCCGCGGGTTGCCGCTGCGGGAAATGTTGAGTCTGAAAATACATGTAGTCATGATTACTGCTAACGGTTTTCACAAAAATTTAATTCAGGCTAAATGTAGAGTTAATTGGAAACATGTCAACCACTTGGGAAGCTGAAGCAGAGTCAGATGCTAACTTGTCCGGTTAACATTAGCAACAAGGATTGTTACCTTTCTGCTGCATCTTCCGTAACTCCTCGTCAGAAAAACCGGCCCAGCCGCTCATTGTGCAGCTTTACATATGAAATACCCCAAACAACACAGCAAGAATCATGCACAGCAAATAGTCTGCTTATTGACTTGAGATAATCATTCTAAACTTCCAAATATACAGAGAAACTCAAGGAAGCTATAAACGCCACCGCCATCTTTGTTTATTGATGCCACGTCAAGGACCCGAAGAAAGACCCGAGGAGTTGAAGTTACAGATATCGCCTGAATATAAAAAATAAACACTAACGTGAAATTGAAAGAGGGAATACATAGTTTGATTCTCTGATAACCAAAGATATATGTTTTCCAAACATTATTTTGTTTTAGACTTTTTATATCCGTTTTTGTACGTATATATGACTTTGTAAATAATAATGTAAAAGGCATATTTATGGTTTGCTACATGCCAGCTTCATAAATCCCCTTTGAAAGTTTGCTTGAATTAAAATGAATTGACATGTCTGTTCCAATTTCGGCTGCACTGGCAGTGGTGGGGAAGGCATTCCGAAGTATCCCAGTACTTCATTAAAAGGAGTAATATCACGCTGTAAAACTACTCTATTACAAGTATAACTCCTGCATTTAAAATGTTACTCAAGTGAAAGTATGTAGGTCTAAGTCATAGACTGTAAAAATAAGTCTACGTATAATCAGGAAAAATATAGTCTCAGTATCAGTATCAGGAAAATGTCCCCTGTGACTGTTATATTATAGGCCCATATTATATTATTAACACTCAAGCAGTAATGTCAAAGCAGTATTTTATTGTAGTTGGTTGAGGTGGAGCTCATGTTAACTATTACCTACTTATTATGTCAGTAGAGATTAACATTATTTTCTTAAATTAATTGACTGATTGTTTGGTTTGTGAAAATAGTGAAAACCCAAAGTGACACCTTCACAATGTTTGTTTTCATCCAGAAGTCCAAACCTCAATATTATTCAACCTAGTATCACACCAAATCATGTAACAGAGCTACTATAACAACATCCAAAGTGAAAGCAGCAATTCCTCACAAGTGTGAAGCTGGAACCATGAAATATTTTTAAATGAAAAATTACTTTAACCATCAAAATAGTTGCCAGTTAACTTTTTGTCAATTGACTATTCGTGTCAGCTGGACTTGTCCATCTCATATGTTTTTTTTGTGCAAAAATCTTAGTCTGTATAATGTGACTAAAGCAGTCAGATAAATACAGTGGAGTAAAAACTACAGTATTTCCCTCTAAGATGTAGTGGAGAAGAATTTAAAAGTTGAGCAAAATAGAAATACTCAAAGAAAGTACAAATACCTCAAATTAGTGGTTAAGTGCAGTAAATTTAGGCTTCTGTTAATTTCCTAAAGATATTGATTGATATAAAAAATAATCCAAATTATTCGGTTGTTAATTTCATTTTCTAACTAACTGCTACTAATTTCTCATCTACTATCTCGTTGTTGAGTGACTGCATACACAGTCTATGAACTGCCCCTATGTCACAGGGGTCAAAGGTTAATTAAAAAACTGCCTTGGGTGAAAGTAGCATAAAATTTAAGTGGTTGTACAGCACGTTGGAGGGCTAGTCACACCCTATTTCAGAGTGTGGCTACTCTAATTTTTTCCATATTTGTGAAAAGGACAGTCATTGTAATACATGTTTTAAAATGAACTAGAATTAACCAATTAATCATTTCAACAGGCAAATTCCTCCTTTTAAAGTGAAGTGTTAAAACCTCACATTTCTACAAAGGCTGCAAAATTGGAATATTAAAATAGCTTTTTTTCCACATTTAACACTTAATGAGATGTGCCTTGCCATGCAAATTTACACACTGCACTCTGATTTACCGATTTACTGGTTTATAACAGAGGTGAACAATTTATTATTTTTTCAGTGAGTTTAATGTGACTTCTTTCTGTCTCCTTAAGAAAAAAGCTGCTGTTCTCTTGCAGTGGTCGTATTGAACTAATTTAGGGGACTGCATGAAAACATGCAGTGCTATTGTCAGTTTTAACATGGCCTTCGAACAGGTTCCACCATTTATCACTCAGTGGGATTACACTTTAAAATGTCACCTGACTTCTTCTCAGACTTTTTCAGCTACTCAGGAAGCAGTAAAGTTTCTTATTCCCATCATGTCATGTGCTTTTCTTGTGAATATGGCATATTAACTCAAACAAATTGACAGCAGGCATATCATATCTGGTGAGTTAGTGGTGGAGGTGGAGGTGGAGGTGGAGGAAGGGTCTCTGGCTAGGAAACAGGACGTAAGGTATTTCAGGACTTTTGTAGGGAAGTTCTGAGTCCATATGATTTGTTTTTTATTGCTTCCTTTACCACTGTCATACAGCATACACCATCAAACACTGCCTTCTTTCAGCTCTATATTCCATCATTACCTTCAGTTATGTCTGACTTTGTATGGACTCCTTATTTCTTTCAGTAATTGCTAGTCAAGGTACAGACATAAAGCATGTCTTTTTAACCTTGGCAGTGCTGAGGAGTCAGAGCAATGCAAAAACAATGACCTCTGCTTGGCAACTAATAAAAACTGGCCCCCACATCTTTTTTGCATCTGGGGGCCAATTATGTGCGAGTTAAAAGGCGAAACACCTCAGGAGGGCATAAATCGCCGGCAGAGTGGAGACAGGGCCAGGCATGGAGGCCAGATGGCAGAGAGACAACCACTTTGGGTTCAGAGTGTGTTTTGTTGCCAGAGCGTCGGGCCGAGGATGGGACAGCCTTGGATCCCTGATTAGTGAGCGCCAGAGGGGACCACATGGCTCATTACTGAGGTGACCTGCGGAGGCACATCAGGGTTAGAGGTGGGGGAAGTGTATAAATCCCCTGTAGGAATAGGAGGAACTGATAGGAAAGAAGGAGGTTACCCTGATGACTGTGCTCAGTTCACAAGTTCAACTTGTCAGATCTGTTGTCCACGTGTGTCGAGATGTGTCTTCGAGGAACCAGAGAAAGTTCTTCCTTTCTTTTACTCAACAAGTGGACATCAATCTGCGGCTAATTCATACACAAATAATTAAACAAAAAGTAGTTTTTGGGCGGGACACAGGATGATTTATCATGGATGTGTTCGTAAATCTTATCCAATTCTCAACACTACAGTGAGAGGGCTGTTTTTCTAAAGAAATACAGTGTTCTATTTCTATATGAATTAATGAACAGTTAAGTTAATCACACATTCACTCCGCTGCTCCTTCTCCCCAGACAGAGTGCCCAGAGTGTGCTCTGCCACTCCAAGAGTGCGGTGTTCTGGATAACTGAACGATACATTCCAACAGCGCTCTAAACTTACGAACACTGTGGTTTGTGCCAGAGTTCGCTCCAGCACTCGGAGTGAGTATTTCAAAACGCACCCTATGTAAAGCATTCAAACAAGAACCTCAATACCTGTTATGCAATTTAATTGCTCAAACTGTGGCTCTAATTAAAGCATACCAGTTGTTACTTTTGGCATCTAGGGTCTTCAAAGTGTCTCTGGTTAAATCATCAGTAAAGGATGGATGGATGGATGGATGGATGGATGGATGGATAGACAGACGGACAGATGGACAGACAGACTATAATGAGTCCAAATTGGGACATTCTTTAACAACTGTGTTAGAAAATATCTGGTTCTTTGATAGAGGTCAAAGTCTGTGGACATAAAAACTGAAGGAGAGAAGTAAACTACGACTCCAAAGGTGCATTTTAATAAGAAGTGTTCAATCCTCAATACCCTGTTAATGTGACTGATTGAGGAGACCATTAAAAGGGTTTTTTTCTTGTCAGAAATTTTTTCCCCAGGTCAACTGTTCCATGCGTGTTTTCCTGGGTCAAATTTGTGGGCAAGAGTTTTCTTAATGTTTAGACACTGATATCTCCACAGTGACTGAACAGATTTTTACCATTCAAACTGCATTTGAAATGTTCATTTTATTCTTTTTACAATATGAACTGCAAAGGTAGCCCTTACCAATCGCTTACAATGTTATCTTATTTCAAGAGACACACAAAGAACTAACAATAGTTGTCTTGTAGGGATACATGTTAAATAAGGACTGGAACACCCACTGTGTTTTAGTCAGTCCTGCATTCTACAGCATTAGCATCCAGGCTAACATTAGCAGCTCTGTGCTGTTGGATTTGGGGAAGTTTAGACTCCAGCTTAAGTGGTTACAGAGAGAGAGAGTTACTTTTGCCAAACACATTGGTTAGTCCTCATCCTAAAATCCTTTTCTTGTAAGCATCCACACTGAGGTCTTGTGGGACATGCAGCTTTACTGTGTGTTCAGACATATCACAAGGCAAATTTTAGAGGCAGCACAACTGCGAAGAAAGTCAATGGGAAGACATTATTAGATATAAGTTTTCCTGGCACAAAGTAATACAAAGATGCACCCACACAAATTCAAAGTGTTTCAACTTGAGCAAAAAATGGCACTTATTTCAGTGCTTTATGAATTATTATTACTATTTCACAAACACATACAGAGTTCAGTCAGCACACAGACAGGAGCACTCCCAGACATAGACAAATTTCTGCTGCTAGATCACTTACAGCTAACGCTTTTTGGTCGGTACATTTGCTGATTTGGGTGACTCTGATTGCATGACAATGTTTTAACAGTCAAATGTGTGAAAAATGAGATGCAAATGGCAAAACATAATGTATCTTTTTGTCTGAACACACCTTTAGCCGCATCTTTGGTCTTTCAGCATGACACTGAAGTCATGGGTTTGCCTGATGACCCAGCTAAACAGTTAAAGTTAATCAGCTTGCTCGCTAGCTGATAAATCTGCCACTTGTCATTTCAGCTGACAAAATGGGCTGCTGCCCACTAAAAATGAGAAGCCGCTTTTGTCTTCTGGTGGAATCTTTTTTTCTTTTTTTTGTACCATTGTTAGCATTGTAAAACTGCCATTATAAAATGCCCACATGCAGTTATAAAACAGATAGTTCCACACTTCAATTATGACTGGCTGAGCCATATTTGAAACAGTTTTTAAACAGTCCATAAATATGCAGCTGTGATCACATTACATTTTAAGTATTACTGCATCAATTAGTCCCCTGTTGTCCTATGGGATGCACAGCTAAAGAGGGCAACCGCCAATTGAAGCCCAAATCATTTATCAACCACCAGGACGAGGACGGTCAGAAGTATGCACTCTGTCATTTAATGAATGTACAAAAAAGATGCCACAAAAGGAACAAAGAGAGCCTACAGGGATTCATGTTTGTGCACCCAGTGAACCCACTGTGTCCTATCGCTTCTTGGAGAAAAACCTGTTGTTGCTGCCACACAATCCACTGGTCTTTAATGTCCATTCATAGCAGACAAACTACATCACCATCTATGATAACTTAACTATTCAACCTCAGCTTGCATTTTTTTATTTGTAGCCTATGATGTTTTCAATTGCCAGCAATATAACTTTTGTTACAGTTTAGCTCAGTTACTTAACAAGTAACCTGACTACACTGTAACAAAAATGATATTGCTGGCAAGTGACAAGAGCTCAGGGGTTAGCGAAGGGTGAGCTGTGATGACAGAGGGTGCATTTGTAAATCGTGACCCAGAAACTCCACTGTTTGGAAATTCGAAGCACTGCTGGAATATTCTGTTATTCAGAGCACCACAATCTCAGTGTGGAAGAGCATACTGTGGGCACTCTGTCTCATTCATCCATGTAGAATTACAAAGTTCTCATTTCAGAGTAAAGCATCAATTGGAGTTACAAACATACCCTTGCCATAGCTCTTGCCTGCCTCTGACTGTCTTCCTCTCCATGGCAACAGTGGCTGAAGCTCGTTGGTATCATAGTATTTGTAGCCATGTGCAAGACTAAACTGATGAAAAATACATAATTACTCTGAAACAAAATAAAAATGCTGATCTGATGGGATGAAATAAACCATACTGTCACTAATAACCCCTGCTGACTACCATTATGAGGACAGCAGTTTCCACATACAAGAAGAAGATTGACTGCTTGTGGTGGTGGATGATTTAACATGTGTAGTAAGTGTGCGCATCACCTTTTGCCCTCCCTACTATCCATAAAGAGCCACACAGCCTGTGGTGCTCAATCAAACAGGAAGCACTGTGAAAAATAAACAGCCAATTCGAGGGGACGTGCATCAGAGAGTCAGAGCCTGAACGAAATTGAGGATGATTAGGGGTCAGGCCGTCGCCGTGGCTCTGAGCTGGAAGCTGGAGGAACTTCTAATTGCTGTTTTAAAAAATCTGTATGCTTGGTCCACGCTGACCCTCGTCCCGGTCAGAGCACCTCCTCTCCCCCTCAGCTGCTGCTCTGAAGTTGGTCTTTAATTTCCATCCCTGACCTCTCGTCCCACCATCTGCAGCCAGTTTGCAGTGCTAAATAGCATCCTGACATCATGCACGCTGTTTCCCTTTATCTTTCACTCCTTTCACCTGCAGCGTCTGTCTTTCAATTTACTGAGTATTTCCCTGTCCTCCCTGTTTTCTCTAAAAAATAAAGTGCTACTCTGATTCAGTCATCTGTTTTATCTTTGGCCTCTCAATGGTTCTGTTTCCTCCTAACCTTTTGTCAGGATTTGATGTCTTTAAGGTCTTGATTCTTGATTTTCCCATTTTAATTTAATGATATTTTGTTCCTTTAAGCTGCTTTTTTCATTCTCCTTGAGAATGTCACAGATGATTGTCAATTCTAGCTAACATATTGGTATCTTTGAAGACACTGGGATCTTGAATACATTTGAAATACATTTGAGTAGGTTTGGATGAAGGTTTGCCAAGAATTTTCACCAAAGTTCAGGGTCAGAGTTATATATATATTACCATCTGTTATTACTAAGGTTCTCCAGGCAGTCCAGTTCAGTTCAGTTTGTGACACATTAGAACGGTTATTGTTGCGTTTCAACTGTCAAAAGTTGTGGATGGGACCAATAGAACTATTCTCTCGTCACTGATACGATACTAAAAGGTGGAGCCAAAAAAACACTGTAGTCGACACCCTTGCTCAGACAACAGTGGACTCCACTGTTCTATATGGTGGCAAGTTTACATACATCAGTCAACTATAACTACAAAGTAAAAGGGTGTTTTGCAGCCTTTTTGTCTTTACTGGTAACAGTTAGCTGCTTTAGACTGAGAAAAAAATATTTTTAATTCACTGTGCCATTTAAAGCTACTGCTAGCAGCTACAAGCAACTTTTAGGGTGGATTGCTATCTTGCACATTACTCAATGCATGAGCCAACATTGGGAATCAATGAACACACCTTAAATGTGGTGGAGCATCATTCCTGTGCACTCTGGCAGCGCTACACCCCATCTCTGGTCTAAAGAATCTAGTCTGTTCTTTTTAGCCCTGAAAACCCCGTAATCAGTGAGATGCAGATGTTAGTCTGCATCGTTTGTGAAAAGGCCATACAGGAGGAGCTGAATGGTGTTTGGTGGAAATGCGGCTAAAGTCGCCATGTCCTCTAACCTACAAAGTACTTGTTGTAACCCAAACCATGATCTTTCTCTAAACCCAACCAAGTCACATCATAAAATTGATTGTAACAGTTTTGAGAGGCCTAGACAAATGATGTCTTGCTGATAGAGGCGTCAGATCAGAAAATTCTTCTATGTGTCATTCAAGAGGACAAACTGTTTTGGGTATTTAATGTGTGACTTGCATTGAGTGCAGAAGACTGAATGATATAGCTAAACATCCAAGAACAATTCTTAAACACTAAAATAACATGCCAAGAAATCCTGGGAATCCCAGGGACACAGTTTTAAATTTAAAACCAAAGGGAAAATAGTGATGTATTACCAGGAAGTGGTAATTTTAAAATCACAGTCAAACCTTTAATTCAAGCTTGAACAATCCTCGGTGCTGATGAGGTTAAAACACACACAAAACCACAGATATCATCACTTAATTCTTCCAAAGCTTAAGGCTATCACACTTCAGAATAATGGCAACATCTGAGCTCCACTACCACCATTACCATTTCCTTCAGACTTGGCTTACAGTCCATGTCATGCCAACCTCGTGCCAATCCCTCTAAATGTTCTTGGAGAGTGTCCCTGATTCATCTTAACAGAGGTCTGTGCTGCAGACTCTGAGGAGTCTCACCTGTAAGGGGGAGAACCAGGACCAAACAATGCCTCCCTGTCTCACCTGCCTCCCAGCTCTATTTCCCCTGGCAGTGCTTTTGGTGTGCGGGCCCTTTTGTATGCACCGGTGAGCTCTTTGGACAGCGTTCAGGCTTTCAGCACTTTTCAACAGGCCCTTCAACAGTGTAATGTCCAGACGTTCAGGCTCGTCCCGGGAGCTGAGCCCCAGCTGGAGCCTCAGCAGCGAGCAGGGCCGACGAGTGAAAGTCAGGAGTGGAGTCAGGCTGTCAGTTTGTGTTGAGGTGAATAATACAAGCAGTTTGATAAGACACAGAGAGAACAGAAGGACATGAGGCAAGTACTAGAAGAGGAAATACGGAGCCGGCCCAAGGCACACAGACCCCTCATCCATCATGATCTTAAACAAACTGCAAACGTGAACTCTCTTTGGGTTCCTCTGTTCTCGTGGGGGGTTTTTTGTGGAAAAAAAGGAAGTATTTGAAGGAAATGTAGGAAAAGGGTTTCTTATTGAGAGTCAGATGAGAAGATGGACTTCAATTTAGTCTCTGTCCTGTACAGAGAGCAGTGTAGCTTATCTTTGGATAAAGACAGGAAGCAGGTAGAACCAGCCTTACTTGATCAAAATTGCTTTTTCCAATCCTTAAAACAAACTATTCCATGTCAAGCGGCGTCTTGTAGTCATGCAAATTCTGACTGTTGTCACAGAGAAGCAAAGTCAGGTAGCATGACTTTGATGATGAATGGATGAGTCAACTGATTTTCACAGCAGAGATCACTGTTTACATCCTGTCCTCCAAATATGGGACACTGAAATATGAAGATTAGGGGACCTGTTGATATAACAGGTGTAGAAGTAGCTGAAGAAAAATTGTGGTTTGGGGAGCAGTTCTCTAACCATGAAAGCCCATTCTCTTGAGAAATCTTTTCTGAATTAACAAGATAATGGAAAAGTTCAGTAGGAAAAAAAAGCACACGCATTGTGTTGAAAGGGGAACCAAAACAGCTTATAATCATCAATCATAGTCCTAATGATGAACTATTTAAATGTAAGAAGAAGCAAAAGTACCATAGGTACCATTAGACCATTATAGGCAACATGATATACATAACTACTCAAAATAATAAAATAAATTATACTCCAGGGTCACTAAGTTAAAAAAAAAAAAAAAAAAAAAAAAAAAAGCCAAACAGATTATCAGATCATATTATCTGTCACAAATGATTTTGCTTAGGGCATCCCTGATCCACCACTTGGCAGAGCTGTGGTTGGTTAGAGAATTTTGCATCCTTCCATACCTATAAAGAAACCTAGCTGATTCTTGAGTGGTATTTTGGAGTTGTTGGTAGGTATACTTTCTGGTTTGCAAGACAAGCAGCCCCCCTACCCTCACTTCTAGTGTTTGTGCTAAGCTAGGCTAAAGACACCTTAAGCTACTATTTCTTGACTGAGTGACTGTGTGGAGTTCCCTGAAGTCTGTCACTCCAGTTGTCAGGTTTGGAACTACCTGTAAAGAGACCAAGACCAAAACATGTGCTCAACAGTAGGCTAGTGGAAACCAGTGATCACATCTGTCCACATCAAATTGATCATTAGAAGCGAATGATTTTGGGTTTTTTTTCTTTATTTCTCATGCAGATTACCATTTAATTGACATACTGAATTTTCTGACTGTTTCAAAATAATGTACAGCTGTTTCTTTACCTGACCTAGCATTATCAATCCACATGACGAGGGCAGTGTCAACCACAGGTGCTTTCTCCATGCCCATTCATTTTCTCTCTCCATTACTCACAGCCATAACTGTTTCTCATTGTTTGAGTAGACTACACATGGTAGCCTAAGGAAACAAGAATTTTCACTGCTGCATCTCAGCACGTTCTTGGCAGTATGTGGGCAGTATCTTGGCACACTGTGTTTTTCATTGAGAGAAAATGACTTTTTATTTCCCATTATGGTTTTAATGTGCACACAGCATCTGCTTCAGGTAGCCAGTCAGAAGCACCGCAGGGCAAAGTAGCCTATCATGTAGTTAAGTTACCTTTGTTTAAATTTTTTTTAAAAAAATACTTGTGTTTTCATGTATGAAAAGATCCAAAATGAACATTGTAAGTGGACTACTTGATTACTACAAGTTAATTATTTAAACAGGATATGTATAGGAATGGTTCTGTCCCATGCATTTTGATTGTTAAAGTACCCAATTACCAGAATAGATATTGGCATCACTGCAAATTACTGACATGTTATACCTGTATATTGTGGATATGTGGTGAGCTTGTGGTCAGGTCTAGGGAGAAAAATCACGTAAAATGGCCACTTTTTGAGGAACAATATTGACTAGAAATAGAGCAATGTCTCGGTAAAAAAGAACAGGTTTTCTTGGCACAATCCCCAGGGAAACACAGCAACAGGTTCCCAAAAATACCTATATTTTGTGACTAAAAAGCATCTGGAAACCTAGCAATGACTCACTGAAAATCAACCAGTTTTGTTGTTTGTGGTCTTGAACAGTGGCGTCTCACCTAAGTGACACATTATTCACCATCCCCTCCACAATCCGATGACAAACTAAGCTCAAATATTACATCACTTCAGAAATGCTGATATGATACCTTTGCAATGCACAATTGCATGAATGGTTTGCAGAAATGTACAATGCCGATATTTCCCTCCAGCGACTGGGCCGCCATATCACTTTAACCGTGATCAAGTGGTTTCCACTGTATCTGGAGATGCTGCACTGAAGTACAATTGCCAGATTAAATATTTCCAGTACATAACTTCTCTCTAAAACCATAAATTAAAATATGTCATTTTTCACTTTGAGAAAGCCAAGCTAGCTTTTCCATTCTGGTTGCAGTCTTTATGCTAAGCTAGGCTAACCACATCCTGACTCCAGCTCCATACACACAGACATTTTTAATATTTTTAATGAAGAATGAAATATTCTTGTAAATTTCATTAACTGTAATTAGTTCTTACGGTGCACTTACACACATCTGGGGGGAAGTTATCAAGCTGGCCTCCCTGAGATCTGTGATGAATGAAAATGGCAGAGAGCTGGAGACACTTGTCGATGAAGGCAGGTTATTGGCTGAAGAGGGGTGTGTTTTGACTTTGGATTGACCCTGGCTGAACCTGACTAAACAGAATCAGAAAGTTTGGGACTTTTTAAACAGGCAATCACACGTGATGACAACTGATTCATTAGGCCTCAAGCTTTGCCCAGAAATCCCCATAAAAAGACCTCGATCGAAGTCTCGTCGAAGCTCGTTAGGAGGGAAAATGTGGTCTCGCACACCAGAGCTCAAATAAAGACACAGCTGTCTCCAGCATGGCCTCCAACAATTTGGCCGCCGAATCAGATTCTTAATCAAATTATTTTTAGCTATGGCACATTTAATCCGCTGTTGTTTTATTCATTAGCCGTTCCACGAATTTATTGTGGCTCTGGCGGCCTCGCTGTCTCTCATCTCAGCCATTTCCCAGAGTGTAACACACACATCTGGTCCCAATCAAGTAGAGGGAGAGGGAGAGAATGCCTATTAGCAGCCTCTGGCATAGGTACATGGTGAACAGTGGTGCCCCATCTCCCCTGGAGTTTCTGGTAGTCCTGAGCTGTATACAAGCTCTCAGTCAGCTCGTTTGCCACGCCCTTATTACCTGGTTTCATTAGGAGGGGAGCAAAATGAACAGGAGTCATGGATTTGGGTTTTTGCTGGCAGTGCTGGAGGTAAGGAGCCCCCGCTGAGAGCAGAGTATAGAGATTTATGGCAGAGAAATGCCGAGCCTCAGCTGAGTTAATCACATTAAATCCAAGTATGTGTCGTGTTTGTGGATATGCAAAGCAATAATGACTCATTGTTCCAAACAAAAAAAGCTGTGATAATTTCACTAATTTATGACCTTCCCTTGATAGGCCTTTTTATGTTCTTCATAAACAATTACATAAAACTAAATTGATTATTTTCTAAATCAGATTTTATTAGGATTACCGGATTGGAGATACAAAACAATACAAATGTGGGTAGAAACAAGAGGTCATGCATTTTAAAGAGAACTCCAAACAGATTAATAGAAAGCATTCCTGTAAACAAGCTTTCAATAAAAGTAGCAGGGAGTTGGTAAAAAATCCCCGATGCTGTTTTGTCTTTGAAACATCTGTTTGGATTTGAAAGTGTTTTAGCTTGTTTTGATTTCTCCTTCAGAGACTCGGCAGAAACATCATGAAGTGACTCCAAAGAATGAAAGTTTTGATGGTGATGAACTTTCGACCCCCTGAACACCACTGTGACCAAAAAAACCACAACCACCATTACACACATAATTCATTCTCTAACCCTTAGAGGACAGGACAAAATGTCCTCACTTTCCCCTAAAAGGTCTAATTTTTCAAAAATATACACTTCCCAAGAACGTCTTCACTTTTCAGAATGTCAACACTTTGCAAAAACGTCCTGACTTTTCATAAAGGTCCTCACTTTGTTTTGAAGTATTTTGTCCTCACATTCCCAATATGGCCCCAGTTTCCAAAAACATGTCCTTATTTAGATAAAATGCCCTTCCTTTTGAAAAAAAATCTCCACTATGCCCTCACTTTTCATATTGTCTTTCAAATATGTCCTCACTTTGTCCTCACTCTCTACAATGTCCTCAACTTGTCCTTACTTTCTAAAATGCCCTCACTTTACCATAAATGTCCTCGCGTTTCAAAATGTCCTAATTTCCCAATTGTTCACCATTTTTCCAAAAAAATCTTACTTTCCAAAGTGTACTACTAAAAAAAGCCTTTACTGTCCAAAATTGTCCTTATTTTACAGATTGTCTTTTTAAAAAGAAATGTCAACAAAAACAATGTCCTCCCACTTAGAAATATCCTTATATTATCCATGTTTCCAAAATATCTCCATGTCCGTACTTTTCCAGAAATTGATTTTCATAAAATATCCATAATTTCCTGAATAATATCCTTAATATGTCCCCAATTTTAAAATTGTCCTTCCTTTTCCAAAAATGGCCTCACTTTCAAAAATTGAAAAAATGTCTGGACATAAATGTCATTACATTCCAAAAAGATCTTTACATTTATAATTTTGTCCTCGCTTATTTTATAAGTGTGTCTCATGTTCTCAGAGTGTCCTCACTTTCCAAAATGTCCTCTAAAATTTTGTGTAGATGGATAAACTGTACCTTACACTGGACAAAAGCCAAATATATGCAATGTAAATGTAATCCAAAGTTATAAATAGAAGGTCACATATACACTAACTCACCAGAAACACAGCTGAAATTACATTTAATATATACACTGTATACTGTATATACTATACATATCAATTTCTGTTCATGCCTTGTGTTCTCACAAAAAAAGAACTTTTTTGCTATTCATTGCAACTAATTTTATATTCATACAGTCTACTGCTAAACTTCTTTGCTTTCACTTGAATAGAAAAACTGAAAGTGTTTTAATTGTAATTGAGTATTTTTACAGTGCTGTTTTGCTGCTTGTAGCTTCAGTGAAGTAGTACGTCTTCCACAGCTGCTACTTGCTAAACAGAAACCAGAAAAGGGTATCTGAGGAGATGGTAAACTGGAGGGGTACGATGTAAATTGTCACACACACACACACACACACACACACACACACACACACACACACACACACACACACACACACACTAATCAAGACATCCTCTCACAAACACACAGTTAATCAGATCCAGGGACTGAGTCGCCGAGCTATTCCCCTCAGAAACCACCTCCATATTTTGTGGGCCTGATTCTAAACGTCCTGACGCTTTTTGCTCTGGGTGACAGATTCCTGAGCTGCATCATCAAACCACAACAGGCCAGCTGATACTGGGGGACTGGAACATGGTGGTCTGATACCATGGGAACCAGCTTCACACATATTCATACTGGTACACAGGCGCACAATAGACACAAACAACCAGGATAAGGCACTTGGTTTGCTCGTGTTGATATTGCTTAAGTTACACATCATGTGTACTGTACATGCACCACAAATGCCAACACTTTGAGTGTGATTACTGTACCCACAGACAGGTGTTCATTCATTCAACACTCATTCTCCCTCTTAACTCTTAGTGTTGGATGCTACAGAAAATGTTGTGACAAAGCTCAGGAGGACAAAGATAATCAAAGTGGAATGTGAGATTGTTTTTCAAATGTTATTGTGATAAAGTTCTCCAGTTCTTCTACTTGTGGGGAGTTATAGGAAGGCGAGGAGGGCAGGTGCCGTTTAATGTATGCTGCTGCATGTCTAGCCCAAATATCAGTATTGCAGCTCAAATAGGTCTAGTGTTGTGCTCATTGACAGCTGGTTGAAAAAGCAATGAAGCAAATCAAAGCTTTGAATGTGAGATTTAGAATAAGGATATTGTATTATTGTGCTAGAGGCAGAAAAATGGTCAAGTATGGATGAGACTGATGCAGCTATACCTGCAGAAAAAGCAACTAAATCAACCTTTTTTTATTGAAGTGACAAACTTTAACTTAACTGCTCCTACTGTACCACAGCTTCTGTAGCTGAAAATGACATTAGCTGGGACAGGTCATCACCCACCTCAGATTGGTCGGGGCACAATAAGCCAGAGAACACTTGCAGCCAATCAGTGAACAGAGTCCTGTGACTCTTGTGACCTATGTTACAAAGAACTTCCTTATGCATGAAACACCTGAACACACCTCACAGGCCCCAGAGAAATGGGATCATTGCAGTGAGATGCACTTTGTCACTGCTTGGTGTGTTTTCACCGTAGGAAACAAAAACAGCCAACAAGAACATCCTGTCAGACCGAATAACAGAGGCAAAAAAAAATAGCATCTCAGTCTGATAATCAGGCTAGGAGAGAGTTACTATAACCCCAAGGAAGAACTGTTTGTGACGCTGAAAACACAAAGCAGTCACCAGAAGAAAATGTTAGCATTGTGCTTTTCTGCAAACCATGGCTATGTTACATTTGTATGTTTAATATGTATCATATCAATGTTAATAAAGTGACGTAGTTATGATTAAATGTATATAGAAGGAACACACCGACTCCACATTTAAGAGTGGGCTTAAGATGCTCCTCTTTGATAAAGCTTATAGTTAGGGTTGGCTCAGGCTTGCCGTGGACCAGCCCCTAGTTAGGCTAATATAGGCCTAGTCTGCCAGGAGACTTCTGATGATACACTGAGCTCCTCTCTCCTTCTTCCCCTCTCCATTTGCAAACATTTATGTCCCATCAATGTGTGATACTAACTTGGCTTCTTCCCTGTTTTGTTTATTTGGTGAGGCGGGGTTCCTTATCCACTGTGAGGGCCCGGTGATGACGTATGTTGTAAAGCTCTCTGAGGCAAATGGTGATTTGTGATATTGGGAGATATAAATAAAACTGAATTTAATTAAACTGAATATATGACCTGATTTTGTCATCTGGAGGTGGAGGGGATTGTGGATGGTTTGACACCTAGACAAGATGACCACTGCTCAAGCTCAACAAACAACAAAACCTGTTGTTTTTTAGCGAAGCCTCATAATAATGTACAAATGTTACGTAACCATAGTTAGTAGAAATGTACAATGACAACATTTATTCTGGTGACTGGGTTGTGAAAACACTATTGGTTAGAAAGTATTTGTGACTTCAACACAGTGTATATGATGTAAACTGATGTTCAGTTATCGTGAGAAAATAATAACCCCACACTGCCTCTGATCCCTTTGTGTGAACAGCTTTAAAGAGTCTGCCATCTTCATATGGAGTAGCAGGCGAGCACAATAGACAGCCGAGTAATTTGATTTCTGCCGTTTGTTTATCTAATTTGAGTTACAGCCTCATAAATGTATCTGCTGTCGCCACCACAGCAGTTTTTCTTAATGCCCGTCTAAATTTATTCATGAACTGAGGCGTTTAAATCTGCGGCCAAACTCTTTCATCAGTGCGTTTGTTGGTGTTGATCATTTCTCAAAGAGCTTCTCTCTCTCTCTCTCTGTCTGTCTGTCTCCGTCTCTTGGTGACATGATTACCACGGCACCACATCAGAGCCCCAGCGCTGTTATATGTCCCACATTTAACGTAAACATTAGGGGTTGCTATGGGGAAGCTGGCAGGGCTGCCCGTCCTTGCCCACTTTCTTTCCTATCATCATCATTATCAGGCACCTCAAACGTTACGCAACACTCTGCTTTCCACCACAGCACTTGCCAGCGCTACACAACCCTTACTTATTATTTATGTCAATCAAATACTCCTGAAACAACCCTCCTTGACTCCAGTGGGCCCCGAAATTGCCAAATGTCAAAGCTGGATCTGGTATTATCTTGTCCCCTTCTGTGGGAAAAGTCACTGTTCCTGCTGCTATGACCTGAGCTGACTTCATCACATGCTTTCACTCATTAGGGCTTGTCCAAACTAATGCAGATACATCTAGAGATTTCTTTTATGTGTCACAGTCCTTTTCCACACTTTGAATTTTCACAATGTTTTCTAGAAATCTCAAACAACTCTCAGTCTCCTCTACTTCCACCAGCATCTGGTACAAACATGGTCTGTTCCTCTTCTTTGTCTCTCAGCAGGATGAAGCTTTGTTCTGTCTTCTCCGACTCTCTCTATAATCTTCGTCTCTCTGTGATCTTTCATTTTTGAAACAGACAATAACAGAATGCAGGTGTTGTCAGTAAGGTCTAGTGTGTAATGTCTAATATGTCTGTGGTTGACTATCATACATCAGTGGAGCCCATCCACTCTTCTGTTTTTGAAACAGCAAATCTTCATACCTAATTGACAAAATTGTTTTGTTTTCCTGCAAATGTATAAATGCATATACACATTTTGAATCATTTGTAACATAAAAAGGTTGGATGGTATCATTAAATTTAGTTAACAGCAAGCAACACGGGGGCCAGAATCACTTATATTGATATTGTCACGAACCGGGCCGCACGGCCATGACAAAGAGGGAGACACATACACAAGGAAAGCCAATTAAATGATTTTATTTACTAAAGAATAAAGATAAGAAAAAGAACCTAACTAAACATGGCGTTCGCAATCAGTAAAGTCAGTGGTTTAGGTGAGGGCATGAGTGAAACAATATATGTGTGTGATGTTGTAGGGTGTAGAAACTAAGACAAAATCAAACCCAAAACCAAATGCTGCCTCAGGAAGGAGAAGAGAAAGAGCAGTGAGTAGCCAGAGCTTTTAAAGGCTCACTGAGCTCAGGTGCTGCCACTTCCCTGATTACCCTCAGCCACGCCCACTGCTACCTGCAAGGGAGAACACAACAAGGCAGGCAGGGCAGAGACGGTCGTCACAATATCGATACTAATTTGTCGAGAATTAGGCATTTATTTTTATTTTTATCTATATCTTAAATTGTGAGACAGCTATTATATTAAAAATCAAATGCTTACAGTTAGGGCTGGGCGATAAATCGATTTTATCGATTAATTCGAATTTGTAGTTTAGGCCGATTTGTTTTAATGAAAATTGAGTTTCTATTTAAAATCCGCCACTGCCGCTCCCCGCTGGGCTCCGGTAGTTCAGAGTGTGCTCACCCCTCCCCCCAGCGCGCTTGATACACAATGAACGAGTTCTTCGGCGCTTTTGTGTGCACACTTGTGTCTGTGTCTGTGCTCACCTGTGTGTGTGTGTGGGCATCAGGGCCGAACTCCGCCGTGCACGACACAGAGAGCAGAGGAGGATTTTAGACGCGCACCGTGTAGGGACATAAATGACATGCCGTTGTGTAAATAAGATGAATAAGTGTTACCAACGCCAAGCTGACAGACCCCCAAACTGTAGTAAAGGGACCTCCAAAGACCATTAGCTCCTTTAGCTTGTGTTAGCTCG
>NC_065515.1:40917069-40922246 GCF_006386435.1 Epinephelus moara | reverse complement strand
CCAACATCAACTACACACATACACAGCTCCACACGCACACACACACAAGCCACACACATCAGGCTCAGCCTGTAACATAAGGCTATTTAGTTTGTTTAATAAAAGGACAAGGTATAGACATGTTCTATAGGAAAGGTAACCTTAAATGACTTCTGTTGTGATCCAATATGATGGTAGGGGAAACACTGGCGTATGATAAGAAAGGGGTCCGGTGGAAAGCGATCACAGATGCAGTCGCCATGTATATTGCAAGAGATTTTAACTAGGAGGGGAAAAAATCGATTTAAATCGTGAATCTGATTTTTTGTGAAAAAATCTGAGATTTTTTTTTTTAGGCCATATCGCCCAGCCCTACTTACAGTGTTAATTCACTGAACTGACAAAGTCAACACTGCCCACATGCTGGCACAGACCACCGGCTGAACCTAGAGTTGAACCTAGCTGAACTTAAACTGCAGCTCAGTGTGAAATCATCCAGCAAGGCTCTGTGCAAGCCCACATTCCTGGCAGATTACTTTGCAACGTAAAAGGTTTAATTCTACTATTTACCTGGAAATCGTCTTATTGTCACAATACTCTTTGTTTTGTTATTCAATATTGTAGAGTACAGAAAAATCAACTTGTTCTCATTCCCAGGTCAATAAGCAACGCTTTGTCACGCCCCTCAGTGTGCCGTTCTTACTATAAAGAAACTCTTCTGTGTCTCTAGGAGATGCACTGGGCTTTGAGCTAATTCCAATGTCAACTCATCCATGGCAAATTTTCTCAGAGCTCCTGAGAAAGCGAAAAAAGAGGAGGTAGATAGGGTCTGTCAGCCAGCAGACTGCTATTTATGTCCCATTGAAAGCCAAAAGCAAGTGCTGTTTTAACGTAATGTCAGTGCCATTTAAACCTAATGTTAAGTAACTTATGACCGTCCATGATGTACTTATGTCACTTACGTGATGTATTTACCCCAAAACATGATGTTTTATCAAACCTGAGTAGCTTTGATTGCTCTTTTTACAGAGATTGTGCTATAGAGCTACTACAAAGTCCCTTCTTCATGCAACCTTTGCATTTTTACACAGAATCAAATGACTGCGGCATCATGCTGTTCTTGTGTGTGATTATAAAAAGCATCCCAGAATTGCAAAATCAAAAGAGGCAATAGGCATGACATGTAACACAACACCTTGGGCCAATAACAATGGCATAACATGACAACAATAACTATTTTCATACCTCTGTTACATGGCAGCTGATCTTGGCCTCTGCTGGGAAGGGAAGGAGCTCTCAACCTGTTGTTTTTCCAATTTTCTGACATTTTCAGTTGCTGTTCTTCTTCTTTGAGTTAGCTGCTAACAGCTATCAACAACTTTTTAAAAAAAAAAACTTACGCAGTGGGTTGTGCCGCCCATGATCTCATCTTGCTATCCCATTTATACCGACATTGTTTCGGTGCTGTTACTACCTCTGTTCCTAGCTCAGAGGTGAGACAACCCTTTCCCTCCAACCTGCGATCATACCTCATATTCAGAATAGCGAGGCAGCATAACGCCGCAATATTCCTGCCGTGAACTGGCAGTGTAAAAGGAGCTAAAGTGTTTCACAGATGCTCCTCACAGATAGCCTTTTTTTTTTACCAAATGACCTATGGTTTTTGAACTGGTTCTATTATGGATTCTTGAAACCTTGGTGCTATCTAATGAACCAGTCTGTGTTTCCACCAGTTTTGCATTGAAGAATTGTAATCAAAGATGTGTCATCAACAGAGGGCATTGCACAATTCACAACAGAAGTAAACAGTTGTAGCAGAATCAGGGATTTGATTGATTACGTTTGTCATATTATTACAGATATTTGTTTTTACCCAAACGAGCATGGACCAACTATAAATGAGATCACTGTATGCTATTTTTTTTCTGACTTCCCCATTGTTGCCTTCTCCATCCTCTCCTCCAACCCATAGAATCTGACATGCCCCCTGATGTGGTTCACAATGCAGGTTAAGGAAAACCTCAGATTTTATTTATTTATTATTTAAGTCTCTTTATAATTTTTGTTAGGACAGGTAATGTGTACATTGCTGCAAAGGCAGCAACATAGAGAAACCTCTTATTTTTTGGTTCCAGCTGTGAGTCAACTTTTTGAGTTTTGAGCCAATTCATTTTTGGTCGAAATAAGGTTAAGGTTCAAAATTAGGTGCTGTAATTCCATATTGGTGGAAAAGGGATCATGGAGATATTAAAGTCTGTGTCTTACAGGGACATGAAAGGGTGCCTTCAGCATCTTTATCACATAAGGGGCATGAGAAAGCATCAGTGTTTGATGACCTGGGAGGATCGGTATTTGACGACCTGAAATGAGAAGATGTTGGTATAATATAGTAGGTCATTTAATCCATTTGAACAAACCACCAGTGTTATCCTTTTTCTGGGGATGGCATCTTCAGAGAGCTCATTTTCAAGAACCAAAGGTGCTGATTTTACATTGAAACCAAGCCAGCAACAGAGAGAAAAAGATGCATTCCTACATTTATCTGCATTAGTGTGAGCGTGGCCTTATTTGCACGCTGTTACACCTTTTTTTCTTTTACACACTTGAACATTACTCTCTCTCTCTCTTTCAGCCTCTTTTCTCTCATCACGCAGGTCCCCTGGAGCCCCATTAATAAGCATGTGTTTGTAATTACATCCCTCTAGCCACCAGTGACATAGAGGTGCCCTGGCACAGAATCACTGGCAGCCAATGCCTCTGCCTTAATGTTTGTGCCCCCTCCCAACCCTCAGCACCCCACCACGCCAACCCCTGTGCCCAAAATAGTTTAATGAGGAGCTTTTTAATGCCTTTATTATGGCAGAAACTGGCACCGTGTACCGAAGCCTAATGCCACACCGCCCCCACCTCAGCTCGCTAACTAACCGCCAGAGGTAATACTGTGCGAGCGCCATGCCCTCAGAATTGGGGAACATTTAAAGCCTGTGTTGCCATTTTGTTTTTAATATGCTAACTCTTAACCACACAGTGCCGCACGCACCTACCTCTGCATCCATCTTGCTTGCACGCAAAAACGCATTCATGCACAAACACACATTTATACAGCTGTGCAATCAGGGATCCTCGGGGGCAGTGATTTACTACCCAGGACTATTTTATTAATTTAATTACACATTTACAATCATTCTTCTCAGAGGAAAACAGGGAGAAAAGTGCTGCCTGTGTGTTTTTTTGCGGAGGCAGACAATCTTGTTTTATTTTATGGCCGAGAGAGAAAGATGTCGTTTTATTTTACGAGTGGCCTCGAGGTTTCCTTAATGTGTTAGAAACACAAAGGGTGTGTCCTGTAAAGCAGGTTTTAAATGCCCTTTCTGTTTGTTTGGTTTCTTCTCTTTAAATTTCCACGAGCATGACGAGGGAAACAATCACTCAACGTAAAACAAATAGGGAAGCATTTTTTTTTCTATTTCATTTTATAAAGCCAAGCTGTCCCTCAAAAAGAAACTGTGAAGAAACAATGCCGGGCCTTCATACCAAATCGTGAGGATCTGCTTTCTGTTCCACTATGTCATTATTTCTTAAACTGTGGATCAAAATGGGCCATTAGTCTGTGTCAGACTGCTTTCCACATGACAAGAGTCTAAATGAGTCTTTGCTAGTTTGGGTCACAGCAGGCTTAGAGATGAAATTTGTAAGTTTCATCCCTGAAGGGGAAAAAAACTGTCACAACATTGTCGCTTCACCAGGATGTGAGCTGAATGACAAACCATGAAATAATGCAGCGGCTCAGGAGAGCTGTTTGCCAAAGCAACCACGGTCCTTCACACTAAACCCCACACACAACTTTTTAAGAGACTCCAATCTAGAGCCAAGAATGTTGTAAATTCACAGAACGCGAAAAGACAATAACTTCTAATGTGAGAAAGTCAGAACCCTAATGATAAATTGAAAACATATTGGTGTAAAGACTTGATATAGTTTTGCGCAACACATTGTGCAAATGCAATCGAGGCCCCGCTCTTGTCAAGTCATTTGACAAAAACAAGCCCCATTTTCTTGACTTAAAATTTTCAGAAACACTACTGTATTCCCTCAGAGCTTTTAACTTGTTCCTTGTTTCCCCCAAATTGCCATTCTAAACCACTCAAGTCACATTAACACGTAATGATATTACAACAGGGTTTGACAGTTGAAAGTTGAAATTGTTGAAGAAGTTCAGACACAAAAGTCTTATGGGTAAAAAAAAGTGTTAGTGAACTTGTGGCAACACTGCTTGTCCTGAAGGCGTACTCTCTCCCTTGTGTTGTAATCTCTACCAAAGAACATACAGTGCCAAATCTCAGTACTGCACTGGGTGGTGACCTTGAACTGAGAAGTTAGTGGGTGTATCATGCCAATCATCTCATCACCTTCCTCTATAGGGGCCGGTCAGAAACACCGCCATTTGCATGCATGGATCTGTCGTTAGCATGCGGCCGTCAGCTCTCAGGGAGGTTCGTCTGCGGTGGAAAACATCAGTCAGCCGCCAGCGTCTGACAGAGCTCATTACTCACGTTACCGGCTGACGATGGCAAGGAGCCTCGGCTTCAAGTCAAGACATCCAGCATCGCCTGTTATTTGGGCCCTTCAAGTGCCGGGGCAGAACACACACAGACAGGGCTAAACACAGCCAGCGTAGCCACCAGGAATGTGTTTTTGCCTTATTTCTGTTGACGTGTAAGAGCAGCGAGGGAGAAGCATCTGTCTTCGTTTTCCTTGAAACTCTATATATGCAGAACAAGCCTTAATGCTGTCATTACACGTACTGTCTTATTGCTGCAAATCAAATCCATGGTCATGGAATTGGTAATAGATATGGCTGACAATCACTGTGTGTGTGTGTGTGTGTGTGTGTGTGTGAGGGTGTATGCACGTGTTTCAACAGCAGAGGTGTGTACAGAATCTCTATGGGCCAAGGGCCAAATTGGAGAAGGGGCACCTCTTATGAAACAGGCTCAGGGTTAACTTCAGGCTAAGGGTTCATCTTTGCTCTTCCATCACACCAGAGGGGAACCTGTGAGGGGGAATTGAGATTACCAGGGTAACGCCTGTGGTGCTTGGGTTGACCAGAGGGGCACTTGGGCCAATTAGACGGGCACTGAGGCTGAATCAGGGGGCACTTGTTTACTTAGTCTATTCAATGGGGCCCTTGACCCAAC
>NC_065515.1:40874569-40912069 GCF_006386435.1 Epinephelus moara | reverse complement strand
GCGCTGAGAGAGGGACTTTCCCAACATGTGCTTTTTATGTTGTCAGGGAGGTGTCTCTGCTATAATGTTGATAAATGCCTCACATTACTCCAGCATTTAGCCTCAAAACAAGAACGCTGGTTGAGTTGATTAAATGCTTGTTAGTACAATTTTGCAGGATCATTATTTTCAGTTTGTTTTACGCTTTCTAAATATAGACCCCAAAAAGCTATAAAAAGAGACTCCAAACATCAGCATCATAGTTTTAAAAGTCCAACCACAGGGCAGGGGTGAAGCCAGGGTGGTGCCACAGTGCCCCATTAAACCGTACCGCGCTACCCGTTAAACCCCTCGTCAGACTTTGGTTGTCTCAGTCTGCTCCTCTTCTTCAGAGCCCAAACTTCACCCTGCAAGCCGCCAAAGCAAAGTGGAACGTCTATACAGAATTAAGCCCCCGCCACAGGGACATCGGTTTAATCATCAGTTTATGGAGCTGGATTTTGCTGAGCCCATAGTCGCCGCGCCCACAAGTATTTTCACATTTCATTAGCTCGCGAGCTTTGCCAGGGTGGCGGCAGAGGCAGAGGGAGGCGGCGGTGAGCTGGTGTTGATCCCAGCGTTGGAATTTTGACTTCTCTATTTTCCACACTTTTATTCTGCCATATTCCTCTCCCTCCCATGCTCCCAGACGCCGGCGCTGCCATTTGCAACCATTATTAAAGTCATATTTCACAGCTTAGTTCATAAAATCGCTCAACTTGCTTCAAATTAGGAGGATTGCTCACCCGCCCCCCCTCCTCCTCCTCCGTTCCCTCTTGGCTGCCCCTGCAAAGCATCAGAGGGAATGATGGGTTAGCGCTGGATTTCACACAGTTTCTGCCATCGAGCTGTGAGCTGCCATCTCAGGTCAGGTTCTCTCGATTCACATCAGGTTCGGGTTTGAGTCTTGGCTGCTGTACACATGGCAGCAAATTTCCTCACACCATAAATACTGTGATGATTGAGACTGTAAGTGTGACAGAATCTCTGCCTGCACAGATACAGGCTCACTGTGGAGGTTTTCACTAACCTGCTGAATGCTTGGGAATATATCAACATAAATATCTCTTGCACTTTGCATCAGTTTTAGTAAATATGATTTAAAATGAGTGTAATACAGCTCTATTTATATGTTTTCTCTAGTGAAATTTTCACCTTTAACTAGCTAACCAGTGTTGGGCTTGTTACTCTATATTACTCATTAAGCTGGGTTTATACTTGTGCACTTATGCATGTTTCTTACGCTGTTGTGAGCATTTATACTTGTGGTGTGTCTGTGTCACTCTGCAGTTACACTTCCAAAACAATAGTTGGTGGCGGGGTTTCTGTGAAGTGCTGTAAAGTTTAGTTGATTCAAAACACACCCAAAACACACATTAAACACACATTAAATATGGCTTAATAGAGACTATTTCAAACACAAAGTGGCTTCACTATAACTCGCAGTGTGTGAATGTCTGGACACATTTACCCCACAAATAAAACATGCTAATGTTATTAGCACAATGGCATTTCACATTATATAAATTAGCCTAGCAGCTAGCGAACTTTTGCTCTTCTCATATGAAACCAGGGACAACAGCAACATTTAACAATTGTAATGTTACACAATTCGGCTCCATTACAACTCACAAGGTTCACCGACAAAACAACTGTCTTATACTAAACATGTTTTCCAAGCAAATATAACATGCTAACGTTATTAGCACAAGCCTATGGCATTTTACATTGTACAAATAAGCCTAGCGACGAGCTGAGATTTCCTCTGCTCATATGAAGCCAGGATAAATCCCGGGTGAATAAATCACATACAAGACGTAAAATGCTATTTTTGTGGGGGCTTTATTATCTACAAAATTTATTGTTTCTTATCTGTGAAATTTAAGTAAATTAAAGCTTTGTTCCACTGAGGGAAATGATTTCAGCTTACAAAAATAAAACAGGAGGTCAGCGTCACCGCGACGTGAAGTTACATTTTTGGGAAGGCGCACGGCTACGGTCTGGCATCGATTCAACTCAGAAGTATAATTTCCGCTTTACTTGTTACTCTTTTCAAAAGTTAACCAACGGTAATTCGTCTCACTGCTCATTATATCACTTTTCTGTTACACCCCATAAAATTGGTAATTGTGTATCTCCCCAAAATTCTGATGTGTGCCTCCATGTGAATGTCAGGATAATCGCCAGTAAGTGTAGTGTAAGGCTAGATAGCTTGCAGATTCTTCTCTTTCTTTCTTTTTTTTTCTTTACCTGGAGGTCTTCTGTTGCCTGATTGATATCTCCTCAAGGCTCTGCCTGAAAGACAGTCACTTGTAGAACAACATTTCATCCACAAGATAGTTCTTTGTAGCCTGCAGCTGTATTCAAGTAAAATCCAGTTGTGGTTGTTTAGCCAGAGTATGACCACAGCTCTATGGCTGACCTTCTTGGCCAAGAAGGGCTCACCTTGGGTGGGGTGTATTTCCTGGAGCTTCACGTTGTTGTGCTGTCAGTCGTAGTATCTGTTTCAGACCCAAAGTTTGAGGAGATGTTTTTCCCAGTCGAAAGAATTTTAGTACCATTACCTGCAGCAGTAGTGTTCTTGTCATCTTTCCTCCCAACAAAATTAAATTAATGGGAATATTTCTAGCTGCTAAAGGTAAGCGTTTCCATCTTCTAAACTAGCTTGCTGCATGCACAGCGCAACAATCACAGAAATGAATCCACCGATGTGACTGTTGTACAGTAATTGAAGTCAGAAGTGGGGTGATAACAAAATTAACATTATAACGAGTTGTGTGGTTTTGGGGTAACTGTGTTATTATTTCCGAAATTTTATTGATAATTAGTTAAATACTCGTTACTGGAAAAAGTGATATTATTACTATTATTATATTATTAGAAAAAAAAAAATCCTATGTTTTTTGAAAGGCTGCGATCATATGACAAATGTGCTGACCAATGTGGGAGAAAACAAGGAAGTAGTCTTCGCTATGTTTCTTTACCTAAACCTAAACTTCGTAACTTTATGTTAATTACGTAGCTATACGTTAAGGACATAACATCATTCGTGGGGCGCCTATTCATAGAATATCATACGAATTGTTGTGTATGTGGCAACATGTGGTGCAGAGGTTAGCGGTTATTGTTACCTCACCGCAAGAGGATTCATGGTTCGAACCCAGGCTGGGCGTCTGAACCCTGGGGTGGAGGAGCACTTCTGTGCGGAGTTTGCATGTTCTCCTCATGTAAGCGTGGGTTTTCTCCGGGTACTCCAGCTTCCTCACACAGTCCAAAGACATGTAGATTAGGTTAATTGGTGAATCTAAATTGTCCGTAGGTGTGAATGTGAGTGTGAATGATTGTCTATCTCTATGTTAGCCCTGCGATAGTCTGGCAACCTGTCCAGATGTACCATGACTCTTGCCCAATGTCAGCTGGGATAGGCTTCAGCCCCCCGTGACCCCCGACAGGATAACTGTTACGGAAAATGAATACGTGAATGAATGTTTGTGCATGCATTATTAATAGGATATCATACAAACCATTCAATGAGAATACATTGACACTACACGAATATACAGACAACAAACAAAACTGTGTGAAAACAAGGCGTCAGTTTGTTCAGAAGTCCAGCTTAGCAGTTAAATGGATTATGAACCCCAAACATTAAGTAGTTTTCAAGAAATGATCAATCTGTTGGTGTAATTATTACAATTCCAGCATTTAATTTTTTAGCATCTTTCAGCTTATTCTTTTGGTTTTACAACTCTGAGGTTAACTGTTTTAGTTCACTCTCAGCCTTCTCATCACCATTTATCCATTAGCAGCAGGCAACTGTTTTCATCAAACACATTCTGATAAACCCGCTGTACACTACCTGCCCAGCAGCAAACAGCACACAGACACAGAGACTAACTGGTGAACAAAGTGGAGCATCACAGCTCAGTTGCCAAATCATAAAGTTAAATGTAATTAAATTACAAAATTAATACAGTTAAATTACAGTTACAATCAAAATGTTAGGGATTACAAAGGAGTTACATCTGAATAATTTTTTAGTAAAACATTTTTTTTGTTAGAAAAGTAATCAAAAAGTAATCCAATGTAATAACTTACATGACTTTGATGATGCAATTAAAATAATTACATTACCTACATTACCTTGACTGGATTGCCTCCTACCTCTCTGGTAGAAGTTTCTCTGTAGCATCTAGTCCTCTCATGTCCGAGTCCGTCCCCCTTTCTTGTGGGGTGCCTCAGGGCTCAGTGTTGGGTCCAATTTTGTTTGCTCTGTATATGCTTCCTCTTGGAAACATTATCAGCAGATTTGAAGGTGTATCATATCATATGTGCGCAGATGATATTCAGCTGTATTTTTCTGTTCATCCTGACAGGACCGACAGTCTGAATGTACTGCATGACTGTTTGTCTGCAATTAATGACTGGATGGTCAACAATTTCCTCCAGCTTAACGCTGCTAAGACCGAGGTCCTTATTGTCGCTCCTGACTGTACTGCTTCTAAGGTGGCTAGCTGTATTGGGTCCCTGAATTCAAATATCCGCTCTAACCTGAAAAATCTCTGAGTTATTTTTGACCAGGCCATGCACTTTGAGAAACACATCCATGCGTTGACTTGTCTTCCTGTCAGCTTTAGGATCCAGTTCAAAATCCTTGTTTTAACATATAGAGCCCTTCGTGGTCAGGCACTTGAGTATCTGTCTGACTTGCTTCATGTATACGCTCCTAGTAGGACACTTAGGTTGGCCGATCATGGCCTGTTGGCAGTTCCTCGTACTAGGCTCAGAACTAGAGGTGACCGGGTCTTTGAGTCCATTGCGCCCAGATTGTGGAATGCCCTCCCACAGAATTTGAGAGCCGCAGCATCTGTTGAAGTTGAAAAAGAAGCACCTTAAGACCTACCTGTATAGGCAGGCATTCTTCAACTTGTCTTAAATGATTTAGTTTTGCAACATCTGCTACTGTTTAATTTTGTGTCTCTGAATGTTTGTATGTATGTATTCTTGGTTTGTGTTTTAATCCTGTGAAGCACTTTGTGAGTTCTCTCTGTGAGAAGTGCTTTACAAATAAATTTTACTTACTTACTTACTTACCTATTACTTTTAACAGGGTAACTCTAGACAAGTCACCATGACAGATGCTGTTGCATCCACAACTATTGCACAGGCTGAAAGAATCAAGGTGGGTTAGATCAAATATGCATGGTTGGTGACAATATTGGTGTAGTGTAAATTAGGAAGTGATAGAGGTGTGCTTGCCTGGTCTCTTGACAAGCTGCATGTCTGTCTTTTTTTTCTCAGATAAATTATACAAAAAAAAACGCAACTATTAGGCAATTTTCATCTGCTAATGAAATTTCATTTGAAAAAGAAAAACAAACACCATACAATGTCACATTCTAGGCCCACAGACTGTATAAAATAATGGATGTACCCAACATCAGCCATTGCTTTGTGGGCTGCCCTTTTGAAGTGACCACATTTGAGCAAGATGGTGGAACCGTGGCTGCAGTTTTTGGCACATACGTGTAGGGTTGTTTAGGCCATGTTTGAAGTTTGTTGTGCTGTCAGCTAGTTGCCAAAGTAATCAGTGAATACAGGTAACTTTCAGGTAACAATTTTCCTCATGAATTGTGTGCAGCTGCAGAATAAGTGTGCTATCTGTAGCCACAGCGGCAGCCAATCATGAGAGTAAATCAGTTCTCTTGCTGGGTCTTGTTATGATTTTAATTAAACTTTTCTGAATGTAGTTTTTCCATGTTGTCTCTTATTTCTGTACTTATCTTTTTATGTTGGATTATTTCCTTTACACTTAACCTATAACTGCTAGATGCTGAGTGAACTTTCACTTCCTTTCTAAACCTTGTATTTTTTTTCGTTTCTTTTCTTCTTTTTTACGATTCTCCCACACACTCCCTTTTTTAACAGCACTGAATTTTTCCTTTAATTCTCTCGTATGTGTTACTAAGCAAACAAACAAATAAACCTCTCGTGACTGTTTCAAGAAGTAAACAGCGATAAAATTTCGAAAGAAAGGTATTTCCCATCCACATCAATTGAGATATTTGATGTGAAACACTTTGATGCATGCTTTTACTTAATATTTAATTAACTTTGACAATTAGTGTCACTTATCATCTCAGTTCGACCCAAATTACTTCTAACTATCCTCCCTCTCTGGAACAGTTGGCCCATATGAGGGGCAAATTACTATTAGGTTTGACTAAAAATGTCGCCCATGTGAGTCCAATAAATTTCCCCCTCACATCTTAACCACCGGGGTGTTTCAATGTTCCCCTTGTATACAAGCCCAGGAACACGACTGAACAATGTCTCCCTCCATCATAAACTCCTTTAGTGTGGTCTTAAAAGTTCACATCCTGTTTTCCTCCAAAATGCAAACACCCTGCTTGAGGTTGAGGATCTTCGAGTGGCTTAAAACCAGGAGAGGGAAAAAAAACACATACACATAAGAAGCTCAAAGATGCTGCTGCTCTTTCCTGTGTGGGATGAGAAAAAAGAGTCATTTCAGACTGAGAGGCGTTCACTGTCTCTTCCTCTGTCTTGCTGCTTGTGTAACTGATGTCCTCCCCAGAAAAACAACAGCATCGGCTGTTTGTTCAAATGCCTGAAATGACCTATATTCGTGTTTTCTTGACAGGTGACCTCTCATGACCGTATGAATTATGACATTTGTGCTTCATTAAGGAAGAAGTAATAAATGTTGTGGTGCAGCAAAATCTTTCAGGTAGGAGACTGTGGTGCATGTGACACCTACTGGCCAACAAAATTACCTAATTAAGTTAAGACTTTAATAATCTGTAATAAAAGCCTATGTCAGGTTCATGGTGTATTCTTAAAGGTTCAATTTATAAGATTTAGTGGGATATATTGGCAGATATTGAATATTATGTAATAGGTTTGTGTTATCTTTAGTTTAAAATTACCTGAAAGTAAGAACTATTAAGTTTTTGTTAGCTTTTAATGAGCCATTTATATCTACACAAGGAGCGGGTCCTCGTTGTCAGAGAGCACCATGTTGCACCGCCATGTCTCTACAGTAACCCAGAATGGACAAGCCAAACAATGGCTCTAGGGCCATTCCCATTTTTTTCACATCAGCCACTGTAGTTAGCACCCCCTCCGCAACAAGAGAGTTGGAAAAACACTTATTTTTTAATGTGTAACTGCAGTATTCAGTGTGTCTACCAGTTTAAATCACCAAGTCCATTTGTTTTGGAGAGGAGGAGCCCTCTGGAGATAATTAAGCTCCTGGTAAAAACCTCCTGAACATCTGGATCTTAAATAATCCGAGTAAAAAATGTTAGCACAGATTAGCAGGTGCTGGGCCAGCAAGCCCTCGCTTACATTCTAATTAGCATTAGAGAAACACTGATTTGTAACATGAAACTGTGTTATTCAGTGTCTTTACTGGTTTTAATCAACTGGTTTATTTGTTTTTTAGAGGAGGAGACTGGATAATTCAGCTCCTGGTAAAAATCTCCTAAACAATGACCATTTAAGGAATTCTAACCAGGAGCAAAATGTATTTGACATGTACATTGATCTATTAATTCGGCCCATCTCCCTTCCACTAACAAGGAGGAGGTAGGGTTTATGACCTATACTGGGGCCTGCCTTCAGGGGGAAATGGACATGTTTTGACTTCACTGTCTTGTCATTCATCTTTAGTATACAGTCTGTGGTCCACACAAGCACTGTTTAAAAGATCTCTGTCGAAATGAAAACACAAAGACCCAACTGAAGCGCTGTCAAGAGCATGCCAAACCCACAGTTGTTGATAACGGTAACCCTAAAGCCATGCAAGGAAGAAGAAGAAAAAGAAGAGGATGACAACGACTAAGACAAAGAAGATGATGAAGAAGAAGAATCAATCAGAAACCTTAAAAACAGCTATGAGCAGAGACCTCTGTTGCTCATTCTGATGCCTCTGTTGACTAAAACGAGTTGGTGGGAGTTCTTTGTGGGTTTGACATTTTTCACATTACATGCAGTCATTTTGTTCATTGTTAATATAAAAGATTTGATTAGTGGGGCTTTAATTAAGTGTTTTGCTCTATGATAACCACACCTTAAGTATACTGCAGTTGTAATGCAGAAATATCGTGGGAATAATTGATTTCATAAAATTGGCAGAACATACACAAACACGTTGCCAATGTGGAGTTTTACAGAATTGTCCAATTACATTAGTTGGCGAATAGATTGCTTGCTCTCACTGTATAAATGGCATTCACTCACACACACAGGCAAGGCTTCACGGAATGAAATTGAATAATAAACTGTTGGCATCAAACCGCAACTTATTATGAAGGCCGAACCCCCACCGGCAGAAATGAGCGCTGCCTCCCAAAGATCAAGAGACAGGAAATACCTGCCGCTGAAGGGCCGGCTCTCTCAGGTCCCTGCAGATTTACTGGTGCAGCTAATGGCTCCAGCAGCGGGGCCTGTTTCTTTGCCCTCCCTCTCATGAATACATCACATCACACTCACACACAGGCCAAACACACACATGCACACATACACATTGGTATTTTATGCTGAAAGGTGCTGTGTGTAATGCCAGGCCACGTGCTCCAAAGAAATGGGGGGCAGCATTGTACCGGTCTACTACTGGGTCCATACAATCTAAAGTTACAGTCATCAGTTATAACAACATTTTTTTTAAAAAGCCGACAACTAACTAACAGCAGGGCAAGAATACGCAGAATTCAACAAAACTGCTGAAGCTCGCCAGTCAAAATAACATATCTATCACATAATCATCACATGGTGTCTGCCCGTGGTTTACATTATAGCTTGCTTAACTCAGTTTAAGCAAGACTATAGTAGCAAGAAAACAACCACATCAAAACCACGTATCAGAACATTTTTCAGCACAGTATGTGTTTGTGTCATTAGTTGCACTAAAGACACATTCTGCTAAAAAGTAAATGTTGGATTTTTTTTTTACAGTCTATAAGAAACATTAAATGTCCAGTGTGTAAGATTGTTATCAGTTTCATAACTATGTTTAATTTGTTTATAATCACCTGAAACTAAGGATTGTGTTTTTATCACCTTTGAATAAGCCATTTATATCCACATACAGAGTGGTTCCTTTTCCCCACAGTCCACCATGTTATTCTACAGTACTGTAGGTCAGAACAGACCAATCAAACACTGGCTTTAGATTCACTTATTCGTGTTTTTGGGTCAGCCACAGTAGTTCTCCAACACACTTGGATCATACACACCAGACCTTTAAGAGTTCAGCATCAAACCATATCTCTTTATTTGCAGTTAGCCACGACAATGTTTAGTCTTGTTGTACTACTTTTTTACCAGAATATCACTTCTTTTCTTTCCCGGCAAACATGGGATCGAGGGGTTTGGGATGGTGATAAAGGTTTCTTGCCAAGAGCCTCAGCCATCTTCTGCATTATCAAAAGTTATGTGTTATAAAATAAAACTGTTTTAGTTTAGATGTAGCCTTTGTGTTTACTGAGCCACTAACCGGGGGATGTACTCAACTTCTTCATCCTCTCATGTTGGACTGAGGACAGACTGGACACCACAGTGCACACTATCACCTCTCAAGGTACAAATGGTATTTCAAGACAAGACGAGCCAGTGCTAGCTGGTTAGCATGCTCATTTCAATACAATACATAAACGTCTTTGACATGAAACTGTTACTGCTTCACATAATGTTAGTTCATTTTTTGAATGTTTTAAACTAAAATTCTGGCTGTATCTTACACATTGCACCTGTAAAAAGTACTTCTATTATTAATACTGCAATGACAGAAGTGCAAAATTAACATATAAATGAAAGTTAACAGGTGGGCGTTCAGACCAAAAAGCACTGCATAAGTAATATGCAAGGGGCTGCATAGGTGAGGCCTGTTGTTTCAGGTACCAATGACACAATAACGTTTGATATAGGAAGTCCAGTTTGAGAAACAGAGAGTTTGAAGGTTTATCAGATGCCAGAACACTGCAAGACAGGATTTTAGTAAAGTTACCACAGTGGCAATTATTCTATCTTTCATTTAACAAGTTTGCTTTTGCTGCATCCATTGAGCCAGATTTAAAAGTTTTTGCTAGACGACCCTGCGTTTTTTTTTTGTCAGACCCCTCTTTGGCAGGGCCCCTGATGAGCCAACACTGTGGTCTGTCTGATTGAAATGAATGAGGGGACTGAACACTGCTTTGGCAAATATAAGACATAAAAGTACTTTTTGTAGGGAAATAAAGTAGAGTTTAGTAAGAGTTAGTTGTCAGGGTAGAGCCCTCTGCAGTTTCGTGTTCTCAAATTAGTTGAGGAAGAAGAGAAAGGGAAAAAGAAAGGAAAGAAGAATGGAAAAAGGAAAGGATAAGAGGGAAAGGAGTAAGGAATAATGAGAAGAAACGACAAATGGGAAAGAAGTCGAAAGAATCATTTAAAGATGATATTAGTGATGTTTTATTTGTTTTTCTTGTGTTGAATGAATAAAAAGGACCTTCAGTCACTGGATAAATGTAGTGGAGAAAAAAGTGCAATATTTTCCGTTTTTATTTTCATTTTAAGGAAGAAATGTAGAATGTTTGGATATATTCAAGTAAAGTATTCGAAACCTCATAACTACAATAAGCTGAGTAAATGTACTCAGTTACTTTCTCTGATGTTCAGTCGTTAAACACACTCATATACACATTTGACTCCCTACACACACTTGACTCCCTGCAGACACACAACACACTCCAAACCTCTGCCTCGCCTGGCTCTCTGCTCTGACTCACGTAGGAAAAAAAGATTTAATCATGGGAGTAAATTGGCTCGGTGGAAAAATGATTCGTCGGGGCATAATGTGCATGTGCGAGCCATTTCGACTCATTACAGCGTGATCTGAAAGGTTATGGAATTGAAACCAGCATGAGGGACGAGGCTTCCAAGGGCACCAAGAGCGCCGGGCCCCGAGAGCGGCTCCACATGTTGTCTGACAACACGCTACCACGGCAACGCCGAGGGGGGGGGGGGGCACAGCGGCATGAATTGTGGGTAAATCTAATTGGGTGGCTCTGCTCTAAAAACCTCAGTCAGATGAATGAAATGAGGTGTTTGTTGTTCCAAATTACACTGAATTAATGTATACACTTTCACTTACCACACACACACACACACACACACACACACACACACACACACACACACACACACACACACACGGATGCCATCATCTGTGGTGTTTGTTTCCAGCTGTTATATGCTGCGTGTTTGTTTACGGGGGAACGTACACCACAAGGCCATGTGGACATCCAAACATTCCACTCATGTAATAGCCGAATATTTGATTGTAACATTATGGGCATTAATATGCTGCTATAACAGCCTCCTCTAATGTAAGGCTTTACATCAGATTTTGGAACAGGTCAATCAAATTAAATAACAAAATAAGGCGTTTATCCACGTCCCCTAGAACCACACATGTAAGCGTTTTCTGATCTGACGCCCCTATCAGCAGGCTGACGTAT
The DNA here is from genome assembly GCF_006386435.1 of Epinephelus moara. Classification (NCBI taxonomy): domain Eukaryota; kingdom Metazoa; phylum Chordata; class Actinopteri; order Perciformes; family Serranidae; genus Epinephelus; species Epinephelus moara. The sequence goes on along the minus strand of NC_065515.1, from coordinate 40,900,535 downwards.
GTACCTTACAGAGCCCTTACAAATCATTACCTGAAAAATAAATCTCTTTTACTGACATTACAACACAATAGCTAAGGTTTGGTTTGGTGTAGGGAGAAATCATGGCTTGAGTTCAAAGAAGTCCTTTGTTTTTAAGGGGAGCTTTGTCATCATGGTTACAATGACCACAGCGTTTAGGTCATGGAATGACTGTGGTCGTGCTTGAAAAAAATCAGAGCTGATCGAAATGGGTTACAGTTCATCCCACAGGTGTTGGATGGGGTTAAGGTCAGGGCTCTGTGCAGGACAGTCAAGTTCTTGTTCCATCTTTCCACAACCTTAAAGTCCAGCTGAAGTTAAACTGCATTCTGTCTGCATTCATTGTTGCAGAGACCAAAAGGGAGACGTTTACATCTTTTGGTTTTATGATGGCGCTCCCTAGTTTTGCATTAATTTGACGGAACCCTGCTGTGGAATGCATCCACTTAGATAGAGACATTATTTCCATACAGCAAATCAAATATTGAGGAAACCTCCCTCCAACACGAACAAACAGTCCTTATCCTAGAACCCACAGGGATAAAGAAAGCCAGGAAGACCAAAGAACACCTGGAGAAGGTCTATCGAGGCAGAACTCAAGGAATCAAGAACATTCTGGAAGGAAGCAGAGAAGATCATCCAACAACGAACCAGCTGGAGAAAGTTTGTGAATGGAAGTGTACTTGTTAATGTGTATCTGGTCTGACAATGACACTCCCCCGTTCTGTATGGTAGAACACAAACACTCACAAGTTCCCCATAGTGTAACACTGGTACCGTCAACTTCCCCATAGTGTAACACAGGCAGTCTCCCATTCTCTTCGTTCTCTCTACGGCCTAACTCTGACTGTAACACTGACAATCTCACAGTCCTTATGTCTAAAGACTGGCATTCTCACATTGCCTATGGTGTAAAACCAGCAACTCTTGCTCCCTACAGTGTGACACCGACTGTAACATCGGCACTTTCTCATTGCCTTCAGGCAACCAGCACACTATCTCTTTCTCTATGGTGTAACACTGGCACGCTTACATTCACTCTTACAATGTAACACAGGGTGTAACACTGGCACTCTCATGTTCTTATGGTGCAATAACAGCACTGCCTCATTCCCTCCGGTGAAACACCAACACTCGTTCTCTAAGATGTTATATCAACGCTTTCTTGTTCTCTATAGCATATTAGTAGCACTCTCGTTCCCTACAGTGTAACATTGGGTGTTCTTTTTATACACAACACACTTAAAAATCATGTCAACATTATTTATGAATCCAAAATGGGATTACTAAACTTCATTTGTGTTTGACTTTAAAAACGCATTTTAGTTGCCTAATCCAATCCATACCTTAACCAATATATTATTTGCACTAAACCTAAACTATTTATCATTAAGAAGATCGCTACTGGAACCCAAACAAACTAACACCAAAAATGCCAAAAGCATACTTTGAACCTTTGTGTATAAGCATGGAGATGACTTTCCCAGTTCAGAGAAAATTACTCCCAATTCTCAAGTTTTACCTTAGGATCAGTTGAAGAAGGAAAGAAGGGACATAAATACAGAAAGAAGAAGGAGGGAACTTCCTGTATGTTTTCTGGAAAGGAAAGTGATGAGGGGAAAAGGAAGGACAACATACAAAAAAGAACAAGAGGAAATTGCGCTTGTATGTTTATCCATCTCTATAGAATAACTTCATTGGTAAAAAAATAAATAAAAATACAAACATCACTTTAATTTTGGTTAAAATTGTATAGTTTCATGCACTGTTCTCAATACAACATATCTGAAACAAACAATGGCACAATTCCAACGAAAGAATTTTTGCCGTATCCAAATTGTTGTTTTATGTTGTATTTTGGAAGACAGACAGCAACACAAACATACACAAAGTCCACACAACACACATACACACATACACTGCAGAAATGTTACACCAGTCTTCAATAGGGTCTGGCTCTGGATAAACAGCATAGCCAAGAACATACTGGTCCTGCATTGCTCCATCATAGTCATGGTGAATCACACACACACACACACACACACACACACACACACACACACACACACACACACACATACACCAGCTCCAGATGAGAATAAATTCCTCCTTTTTTGTTGTTGTGAGCAATGCTTTCCATCAAACACCACTCAGCAGGAAGGTCATTTTTGGGAAGAGAAATGATTCCTTCTCTTGGTATTACACTGTTTCTTTTCCAGTGAACATAGTTTTAGAAATCTTTGGGTAGGCTATATTAAGCTGAAGGTGGGACCTACTATATGGATGTCGTCATTTGTCACCCTTTGTTTGGCTCAGGGATTAAACCCTTACAGTCAGCAGCACCTGATCCAGTCTCCAAACCCACATTGCTGCATGAAATATTACATGTTCGAGGCCGAGCCTATAGAAAGTCTGTGTAACTAATCCCTGCCCTCTGAGCTGAGGAGAGCTGAGTAGGGAAAAAAACCCACTCTCAGACCCTTGACGACATGCTGGGAGAGTTAAAACCCTGAACGGGCAGCCAAAGAAAAAGCAACCCAAAAATCATCAGGTCTATTTTTTTTCAGTGACATGATTTACTATGAGAACTGGAGATGAAGAGAAAGCACATTCCTCTTGTGTGGATTCTCCCAGGGAATGGAGGTTAGGCTTACTCCTCTCTCTGTCTCGACGAAACCATCCTGGCTCCAGAGACCAACTGAGGTTTCTCTCCACTGCAGATTCCACAAAGACTCAATGTGTTCAGGATGAAAGCTTCAGGCTGTCCGAGCTGATGGCTGTGCTCTGGAAAGTGACCCCTCTGCTGCTTCCTGTGCTATCTTCACATGAGGTTGGAAGCTAAAGTATGACCATCACTCTGTCTGTAAAACAAGAGGAGAGAAGACAGAGGCTAAAGCTCTGTTAGCACCGCCTACAGGCTGCAGTGCTCATTACACCACACAATAAGGAAGTATGAACCATACTGCTTGTAATGGGGCTTCATTCACAGTGAGGCACAAGAGGAAACATTAATTAAAATGAAGCACATAGTGCAGAGGCAAAATTCAGGCCAGTTTCCATCTCCAGGTGGTCAAAAAACAATGCTTTGTCACGGCCCGCATGTGGTATCGACGCCAAAGGCACCCTTTAGCATATTTATGAGACGCACCAGGTGTTTAGCTAACTCCAATGTAAACCCATTTGTGGCCATACTTGACACTGCGAGCAACTGGCATAGTATAAAAGAGCAAGAAAGTCCATGTAGGAAATCTGTGTGATACAGAGGCCTCTAGTTTCGCAGACTGGGCGAGGCGGAGGTGCAGCAAATCGCAGCAGTTCTTGGATGCCCTATGGCAGATTAAACATAATGTGCCCTCTAGGGTCCCTTTCTTGTGGAGAAAATGTGATGGTGCTTTTCTTAAACCTAACCATATTAACTTTACCTGTCTAAACCTTAAGATGCCCAACCATGTTTCTTTTCCTAATCCTAACCTTTGTAACTTTACCTTAATTACATAACTTTACATTGAGTATGTAACATCATTTGTGGGCCACTAATTTGTAGCATATCATACGAACCGTTGTGTGTACATTTTCGTAGGATATCAAATGAAGTGTTGTATGAGGATACGTTGCAAGTGGGAGTATGCATTCCCCTACGGGTACTTTGGATACTCTCCTATATGCCAATGGCTTTTTGGCTGATAAGTGGTTATACTGTACACAGCCAAAGGATACCCCATATTCCTGCATATACCCTTCACTACACCACTGCCCCTGCCCCTGAGACAGCCTGAGTCCGCCACTGTTCCCCTATATATATTCCTATTTGAATGTTTTCTTCTTTCAGCTTTTGTTTCTAAACATAGGAGCATAAGTCTCTACCTAATGACTTAACAATGCAATAAGTGCTTGTTATTATGGCCATCCATCCTCTTCATTTTTAAACACTCTGCAGGTCTTTTAGCTTTAAAAACAGATATATTTCACATACATTTTTTGTAATTTTCTTCATATTTTTTACTGTTAATATTATTTTTTCTGGTTGCAGCGTGTTGCTGTATTTAGTTGGATCATCTGTATTTGCAGCATGTTTCTGTATCTGGTTGTGTTTTCTGTATCTGCAGCTTATTTTTGTATCTAGTTGTGTTTTCTGTATCTGCAGCTTATTTTTGTATCTAGTTGTGTTTTCTGTATTTGCAGCATGTTTCTGTATCTGGTTGTGTTTTCTGTATTTGCAGCATGTATCTGTATTTTTAGTTTTTTCTCACTTTGCATGTGGTATCAAGATGTTTTGTCTATTTGCATGTTTTCTAAAGTTGCGGTGCATTGAGCTCTCAGGGCCACCACACAAGATCTATTATATGTCGCAAATATCAAGCATGTTTGATCAGAGGGGAGCCTCAACTGAGGCAGTTGTGACACTTGGGAACAACTTGTCTTTTGTAGCTGCCTATGGAAGAGTTACAGATCGATGCCAATAGCCTTTAGTCCTTTGAAAAAATGTAGAAGTTTGAGCTGTGCTGCCTTGAGAAAACCGTATATGCACCACTAATTGTAATCATTTTAAAGTGACAAATCAGCAATGATGTTGGTGTACAAAGCACATGAGAGAGGTCTGGGGATTCCAAGCAAACCAAATGAAGTATTTATTTTTGATTATTTTCCCGTATAGTTGGAGCTGCGGCTTTAAGTTGAACAGTTCCTACCAATGTTTTGCATGTTAAGGCGATCACACTTGTGTTGGTCACTATGTCCTTCTGTGGTCTCTGTCTTCCTGCTGTCTCTGTGAGCTGTCTGACATATACTCTGTCTGGAATCAGGCCCAAAGCTCTGCTCTGCTGACGTGACTGGACAAATTAGTGTTACTCCAGCTAATATATTCAAACTGCTGCCGAGCGGCTGCAGAGGACATTGAGAAGTATTAGAAATGATAGCCTTGACTGTCAGCGACGCTAACCACTCCTGAAAAGGTGACAGCACATTTGGCTGCTATTTGCTGCGGGAGAGAAAAAAAATACCTACAAGTTTAACTTTGGGGCATTTTGATCTTTAATTCATACGGGATGTGGAAAATGTGTTTGGTCTATTCACATCTCAAAAGACTCATTCTGACGAGAGAAACATGCTGTGGAGATCATCTCACGCCATCGCGCCTTCAACACTTTGATGATTTTGTACTTTCTCTGTGCCAGTCGACTCATTGACAAACTATCCTTTCATAAAAAGCTCAAGGAGAAACAACTCCGCACCACTCCTGTCGAGCTCTTACGCACGCAAATGCTGAATATTTGAGGCGACTCCTGGATGTGTTTTATGCAGACAACATCTGACAGGCTTGAAATGAAGCCAGGGCAGATATGAAAGCCGGCACTGTCTGTCAAAACCAGGAAATAATCAACCCCCTCCATCCACCTCAGGGGCCCAGCTGAAAGTCATTAGCCCAAAACAATGTGCTGCTTCTACTGTTAGTCTGAAAAAAATAATAATAGTAATAATACTTAGGAGAATTACCATAACGATCTGAGAGGATCTCAATTATCTGGTGTGTTTTCGGCCCACTCTGGAAGATTGCAGCGCGGTCACTGTCAGGGGTGTGGACGGGCTGCACTGTTGGAATATTTGGGGAAAATTGGTCAGCATTTATGTTCCAGTTCCAGCCTTGATTATAATAGCCAACAATGATTACCCATCTCTAATCCTATTAGCCTTTGTTTGGAACATGGGATGAAAAATATTATATATGAAAAGAGCATTCAAAAAATCATAAAACTACATCCATATGCTTTCCAAGTATGGCATTTTTATTTTAATAAGTCTAAATTTAAGCACTACACAGAGAGAATTGCACAAAAGAACTCGATATAAAAACTACATTTATCTGCAATATTACAAGCAAAAGTATAAAACACATACACTTAAAAACAAATATATACACCTGACCAACCTGTACTGTAAGTGCACTGGATGAACATTATTTCTCCTGCAATATAAAGCAACAGTGAACTACATGCTGTACTGAAAGGTGACATTAAGACCTCATCTCTACCTGGTATTACTATGTGATCTGTATCTGGATACCAAACGCAGATGTAAATGCATGCAGCACTGAATACAATCAGTTTGGCCAGACCCCATCTGGAGGTGGTCTGGAGAAAATACAGTCTGTGGCCATCTTCTGAAAATGGTAAATGGGTCACCTCACTGCCCTTCTTCCTGTTCAAGCTGCCTGTCAAAAACAAGCAGCATTCTCATGGGCTAAAAAATTTAGCTAATGCAGAAGCGTTGAAAACTGCAGTTCATCGAATGGCCACTAGGGGCTGACTGCAGGAGCAAGTCAATCTCCATAGACCCCATGTTAAAATGCCCGACTTTATAGCAGAAATAAATATGTTACCAACCTGGTAAAGGAAAAAAAAACAGTTTTAGTCTCTACAGCTAATTTCAACAATCACAACAACTGTACGGGGGTTGAATTTCTATATAACTTACCCAGTTAAATTCATTATAGTCTGTCATATCACAGAAAATGTGTCGGCTACAATAATTAAAAAACCTGCAAGTATATGAAATTAGGTTTCAAAGTCATGAAAAAATAAAGTATTCTCTGCTTTGAAATGCTGCGGCCGTGTCTGCTGATGGTGCTGAGCCAAAGAATGAGCTGCTGCGAAGCGACAGACTCTCGTTCAGCCACTAATGTTAACCAAAAGCACACACATTTGGGCTGAAAGACCAAAAGGTACATCCGTGATGACTTTTTGCTTGTGTTTGTATGTTTGTAGCATTTAACAGAGTTATTTATTCATGTATTGGACTGAAAGAGCTGAGAGCTTGTGGCACTGGTGCTATGCGCTCTAACGCCATGGCATTAGAGCGCATAGCACCAGTGCCACAAGCTTGTTGCCACAAGCAACATAACCCCTTACCAGCTTAATACAAAACTGCAGTTTTGTATTAAGCTGGTAAGGGGTTATATTAAGGATGGCTCCAGCGCATCACCGAGCCATGATTTCAGGCCCTCCCAAACAATCCCAAAGATGGTGAAAAATGGTCTAACTCCACAGTGCTACACAGTTCCCAGTCTCGTAGCATATTTTCAACAAGTATTTTCTAGCATGTATGATGTGTTAATAAAAAAATCTCTGAATTTACTTAACCCAGACTTTAAGACTTAAAGTTACACATAATAAAGGGAGTGGCAGCGGGACTACATGTTCCATGGGTAAAACAACATGGAAAAAAACGAGCTAGAGCTAGAACATGTTACTGGCTTATGCACTCGGTGAGCAATTTTCATCTAATTGAGTGGGTGCCATCTTCGATTCTAGTATCCAGTTCTCATTAAACATCCATACCATAAAGCAGCATTGCTTTGGGACACTCTCATGGGTCGGCAATGACCTGGGACAAGGATAACATAACCAGAGTTTGACAGGTTCACCCACTCCTGCTTAACATGCAAATTAAGATCTGATCACAATCAGCCAGATTCAAGATAACAAAAAAACACTCAATACGAAGTGTAAATGTCATTGTCCAATTAATGTATCCAGATACAGATGGCATGTTCATCATATGCTATAATATATGAAAATGTAGTTTGTTGTTATTGTTGTTGTTGTTATTTTTTAAGAAATCTAACATGACACATCATTGCTGATGATATGTTATGCTTGTGCTGTAACATGTTGGATTCAGTCAGAAATGGATACAAATCATTCACTCAGAGGAGAAACCATCTGAATCCACATGTTATTCCAATGATCCTCGTAGTTCAGACAGGAACAAGCTCCACCAACAGTTACTCTCCAGAGAGCTGATCTTCGATGTCATCAAGAGACAAACCCTAGGAGGTGGTCGGCTGACAATAAATTACAGCTTGGCTTTGTGGACATACAGAGTCCTTCTGTAGAAGGTTAATGTCCACGTAAAAGCTTTATTTCATTTCAGTGCTGAGCAGAACTACTTTCTCCATAAAATCACCCCAGGTGCCATCATGCTGTGCAAAAGCACACCGCCAGTTCAGGATTTATCTCCTGATGACATTGTGTAGATTTTTAGCAGTGTTAGTGTGGTTTTCAGAGACGTGATCACAAATCTAGACTTAAACAAAAGAGGAATAAAATGTGAATTCAGCTTTAGGTTGGATTCCCTTTCAAAGTGAGCAACAACAACCGGAACCTTTTTACAGTAGATGCTACTTCTATTTCATCGCAATCATCCAGACAGGCATGATGATCTCAGGGAAGCCTTCCTGCCTCTTCACAGCCAGGATCTCCAGACCTGCCTTGGCGATGATAATCTTCATGATGTCCAGGTGACGGCTGATGCTGCTATCGATGGGGTCCAGCTTGCAGCCCTGCCGCGCCATATTGTCTTTTATTATAATGACACCATTTGGACGTAGACTCTTCTTACAGCGCATCAAGAAGTTCATCAGGTCCTTGTCTGTTAGGTGGCCTGACGATAAAGACAGATAAGGGATGAAGACCAAAAAAAACAACTAATCACAACTGAGATACCTGTTTCTGCAGGGATCTTTGTTTCTATTAGCTTTCCTACTGCTGTATGCCAACACTTGCATAGGTAGATGGAGTCAGCTGCTCTTGACATAAAAACAGGTTACATTGTACCATGCATTGGTTGACCTGGTGTAATCTGGTGGTAAAGACACAAACTCATGTAAAAATGCGAAAGATTATAGTTTTGTTTCTTTTACAAACAAGCAAACTAAGCCAGAAGTCCTTGCCCTCAGCTCTCCCTGGAGGATCCCGAGATTAACCCAGCCCTGATGGGACAGTATTATTTTGTGTTCTGTACTTCCACAGGGAGGCGTCCAGAAGATTCCCTGATAGAGAGCTAAACCTCTTTAACTCAGTTGTTCAGTGGAAGGTATACGCAGATATACGGGGTACACCCCCCTTGTTTTCTGGCTGTTTACAGTATACCCGGCCATCAGCCAAAAAAGTAATTTGAATATATAGGAGAGTATACCCGCTTCCTCCTTGGTAACCTACCACCCTACCTGGTAGCACACCCACCTCATCAACTGCCACTACACCACTACCTAAACTGCAGTGACAGTTGTACTCCAGGCTGCTTCTGTGTCTTCAAGTGCCCAATCCTGCCCCTAAGACTAAGCTTCGATACCTTACCAAGGAAACTTATTTTGCCTATTTTTATCCATGTTTTAATCTTATTTCTGACACTATTTGAAGCTCTTGACCAGAGGTGAGGGTTGAAACAATGATCAGCTGGTAAATTTTGAGATCCACTTTTCAGATCAGCTCCTTCTTCATTACAACTGTCTGTTGATCTAATGCTCCATCTTAGCCTCAATGATGAACAAGATCCTGATATACCTGAGCTTCTTCATTTGGGGTGGCAACTCAGTTCCAAACCTGGACTTTGGACAATCAGCAATGTCCAAAATATACCACAAAAAGCAATAACCCAAAAGTATAAAGTTGGCTGTTAACTACCAAGGTTCATCCAGGTAATGATGGAAGGATAAAGGGAAGAGGCCTAAAATATTCTGTCTCTGAGGAATCGTGCCTTTCAGGAAATTGGAAATCACTTCAAATAAAAGAAACCCCTGGAATTCTGATAACATTAGACAGTTCAATTCTTGAGCAATTCGCATCCAAGCCAATGAGCATTGTACTTTTTAAATGGTAAGTAATGAACAGAATATAAACTTACATGCCACCCACTGCATCCAGATGACGTCGTACTTGTTTTTTGGAGGTGTGAACTCTTGCAGGTTGTAGCAGTAGTAGGTCTCTATGCGATCGGCATCGTCGCCAAGGTACTCCTCGTGCGCATGGAGCAGGAAGTGCTCCATCATGTCCGCCATCTCCATTTTCTCAAATACAGGAAGGAGGACGCCTTTGGTCACACGACCGATCCCAGATCCACAGTCCAGAGCACAGTGTGTGCCAGCCTTACCAGGACCCTGTGGGTGAAAAACATGAACAACTGTCAAAATTCAACTTTATTTTGAGGAAAAAGTCAGTATAATTTCTCAACTGAAGATCATTTGCAAGGCATCCATAAAAAATAAGAGTTATGTTTCCGAGAAAACTAAATGTACATTTAAATGTCAGTTTCCCTGCTGCATGTTATTACCATATCTATAAGTCAGGGATCTAGACTTAATTTTTCTGTGTTGCCAGATGTCAGAGCTCTGTACCTCAAAAGAACCGACAGCACAAACAAGTCAACCTCAGTTCCTCAGGGCAACGAAACTATGAACTTTACCACAAGGGAACAAAAAGTCACCTCTCTTGAATCATGCTGCTTTTTCTTCCTTTTCATTTGGTATTCTGACCTCACTCCAACCCCTCCACATCAGGGGCCCCAGTGTGTGATTGTATGAAAGATGGGGCCCTGAGGAGCTCTGTGCTTGTTACAAGAGGCTTCCTGGTTTCTGTGAATTACTGCCATATTGCTCCGTATGTATGTAGCTCAGTTTAATCTGGATGTAGTCTAAATCTTTTCCTTCCCCAACTTGTGTTTAATGGAGATGTCAGGTTTAAACAGGAGCTGTTCACAGCCAGGGAGGAGGATGTGTAACTGAGCACACATTTGTGGAAGACTTGGCGGAAGAGAGAATACTTTGGTTTATTATTCAGGATTTTTGCATCCAAGTGACGAGTTAAATGTGAGTTTCTAGACATAAAATGCACATAAAGAAAACATTCAATCTGAAGCAAACATCTGTGACTTTACCTCAGAAATTCTAGACTTTTTCAGGAGCACGAATAGCAATTCATCAATCTAAAAAGACCACATTTACCACACCAGTGTAAGGCTTTATGAAATGCTTTATGAAAAGCTTTTGAACTTGATTATGTACATTTCAACAGATCATTGGGTTGGTATGCTCTGTCACATGACTGTGAGGTTTCATAACAAAAAAAAAAAGGTTTACTGTTTTTCAACCCAGCCCCTACTGTAATATAATGTTCTACAGACTTCTTCCAACACAGTCTCACAGAATACGTGAAATCGACACAGATTCTTAACAATACATGTTGGTGGGCATGAAATGTCGTGCACCAAAACAATGCCAATGCAAAGTCTATTATGAACTGACACAGGTTTGCTGTGAAGCGGTCGCAGTTGTCGCACAACAAAAGATCCTCACTGACTCTTCATTGGCATTGATTTTGTGTTGTCAGCACATCATTTTAACACATTTCATGTCCACCACCACATTTTGCTTTGTCAAGATGTCATATCCATTTCACATTTTTTTATAAGACCAGGCTGTAGCTATATTAATGCACAGCACAACTGTACCTATAGTAAATAAGTATCTAATATCCCTCTGTAGCAGAGTTGCTAGGTATATGATGATTATCCTATTTGAATTATGTTTTTTATAACCCTTTGTACAATCCCTCATTCTCAAACCACCATCTCAACAATGACACGCTTTTGTTTGGTTCAAGTTTGACATTACTGTCCTCAAATATTGTGTACAAAAATGTTTCTTGTGACTTCTTACACATGAGGATGCATTTTGTGTTGTATCTGTAGCCTGCATTTATGATGCAAACTCAGTTCTTCATGCACCGCAGTGTGAATTTAAATGAACTGTAGTTTGAAAGTGGATTATGGTAATCCTGCTGTCTTTGCATGATTATTTGGTTTCCAGCATCTGGCAGCGCTGCCTCTCCCTGGTTTAACATCAGTGCAGTGGCCTTAAAATAAAAGACATTATAACTCTTCTTATCTCATCTTTTAGAGAAGATAATACTTTTTTTTTTATCAAAGTAAAAGCATTAGCAGTCTAGTTTTTTTTTATCAGGTTTTACTGACTCTTTCCTGCATTTTTGTGAATTTGTTGTCTTGGCTTTATTAGTTTCATAAAATACTGTACCTGTCCTACAGCAAATATATCAACATTTCTAAAGTGGTGTGCTTTAAAGGAAATTCTTTAATAATAAAAAAGGACTACAGGTAAACTTCAAATCTTCCAGTGTTGTACTGATTTGAGTTCTATTTAAGATGGCCTTTGATTTGTGATTTGTTTTATCCTGTTAGGAGCTTAACATACTAGTCAATACATTGATAACTCAATCAACAGAAATAAGCTTTTGCTAATTGGTAACCTTAAGTCATTTACAAAGCAAATCATTTCTGATTCAGAATTCTCAAATGTTAGAATTTTGTGTTTTATATGATCAGTCATTTTTCTCTGCATTCTGACATTTTATAGGCTAATCAATTGATCCAGAATCATCATCAGATTATCAATGATAAAAACAATTGATAGTTGCAGCCTAATTGTGTCTGCAATGATAGCTCAGTGCATACAATGTGTTGTCATAAAGCACATCCTGTAACGTGTCTTGGTCTCATAACAGATAGAACTGAGTGCTGAGAATAGAAAACTGACATTTAACACATCAAATGTGCTGTACTGTATTAATCAGTAGCAGTGAGCAGCTGTATCACCTTAAGCTTTGTTAAATCAGGGCTTGTTGTGTTTACATTAGCACCAGTGGAAAAGTAGCCACTTAGCTGCCTGCAGTTCCTCTAAAGCATCCAATCTTAGCAGTTTATAATTAGAGCTCCTGTAAAACTGATCCTCTAAATAGCGCCGTCTCTGGGCCAAACCCATTCCCGTGAATTAGCACTTGGGCTCTACCAGCATCTAAAAAAACACTCTAGTCCACACTGACACTCACATGATCACACACAGACACGTGTGCACGCATACAGAAATGTTGAGACGTGAGGAAGAGGTTTTAAAAAGCAGAGAATGATACTTTAAAGGAAAGGCTTGACTTCTTGGGACATACGCTTTTTGATTTTCATGCAAAGAGTTGAGATGATATGATGATAGTTACTGTAGCTCTCATATCTGTACACAAAATATGAAGCAGTCAGCAGCAGGCTGACTTGGCTTAGCATAAAGAGTGGAAACAGGGGGAAACAGCTAGCCTGGTTTTGAAGAAAGGTAACATAATCCATCAGATACCAGGCAATTGGCACAGACTCCACAAAGTTACTGATTTGCACCAAAATTTAGTCCAGTACATAACAGCCAATAAAACTACAAATTGTTTTTGTGCGGTTTCTGTGCAAATTTAATAAAAAATGTAATATGTTAATTAGTGAGCTTTAGAGGTTTTTGGGAGGCAGATGTTGTCATCTTTGGATGGACCCAGGCAAGCTAATTCCCCATGTTTCCAGTCTTGGTGCAAAGTGAAGTTATCTGGCTGCCAGTAACTTTAAACTAAGTGCATAGACATGAGAATGTTATAAATCTTATCATCTAACTCTCAGCAAGAAAGTGGAGAAGCTTATTTCCTTAACTTCTCCTTTAAGATGCATCCCCTTCGATAAATTCTAGCCGATATTGTAGTTAATGAAACTACAGATATTTCTCAGCAGAGAAGACTAAGAAATATATCCTCCTCCACTGTGAACAAATGAGTTCTTGTAAAAACTGACCATAGTACAAAGTGATTAACAGCTGTTGGCTCAGCTTATTCTGTCGGGGTGTTTATGAGGCTGACATCAAGTCTGAGCTACTATTAGAAACTGCACCTCCTCCTACATAAAACAAGGTGGAATTCTTTTTATGTAGTCAGGAAAATGAATTCCTCACCCAGAATAGATTGTAACATGAGTATTCAGAGATAGCTACAACACTGTAAATCTATATGCTAGTGAAAAGCTGTCAGAAGCTACAGTATGTACAGTGTAAATGATAGAGAGAGACATCTCAAATCTTACTGTCAGTTTCCCTGGTGGACTGTACTGTAAATAGTAGTTATCTAGAGGTAACTCCTCTTCTATGAGTTTGTCTACCCTCTTGAGGCTGAGAAAGCACCTGAGAAAGTTTCTGTGCTCACCACCTGACCTGGGGGTCAGCCAGGGGTCAACTTGTAGCTAGAGAACTACTCGTAGAAATGCCAACATATCCAGGTAAATACTATTTCTATTTCATATGTGCTCTGCCCTCTAAATATCTCTCTCTTCTGGGGAGGACAGGCCCTTCCAGAGGTGCCTGTGCTCCACCTGAGTGGGGCACATGGAACTGCCACAGTTAATGGTGAATGGCTGGGACATGCAGAAGAGTGTGTCTTTTGTTGTCTGCACCTCCAATACCTCCAGTGGTGTTAGCTCATTCTCTCATGGATGAGACTGTCCAGGGATACTGCCAGGAGGGCTATGTTGCTCACAGGTGTCACTTCCTGGGCAGCACTGTGTAGCACATATCAAAAAGGCCAGCTGTTACCCTGTCCATGTCAGATGGAAGCAATGGCCAACTTGACCTGGTCAGAGGAACCAACTGGGTGTGCGTAATCGAAGATGGGTACCATCTTGGGTAGAGCCACACTTGGCATGACCTAGCATGTGGCTGGGCACGGAGGCTTATGATAAAATCTATGGCCTGGGCCATGGAGGGGGCCTGGAGAGACAGAGGGAGCTCCAGCCTCTCAGTGGCCAAGGCAAATAGACAGGCCAGGCCATCAAAGGGATAATGGTGATTGGTAGAGTCGTCATCTTTAGAGAGGAAGGCCAGGCCTTTCTCCTTATAGACCCAACAGTTGTTTTCCTCATTCTATTCCTCCTCCTGGGGTAGAGCAAGGCAGGCGGTGCAGGAGTCAGCCTCAGCCTGATGCCGCCAACTCATGCACAGGATGCAGGAACCATGGGGGTCCAGTAAAAGCAAGCTGAGGTAGAGGCGGCACAAGACTTTTGTGGAGAAGACACAATGCTAATGATGGCTCCTGCGACACCAAATGGTGAGACCGAGCTCATGTTAGTCCAGTTCTGTGGCTGAGTAAAAAAGGGAGATGTGCAATGCATGCACTTTATAGGGAGCAGGTGCAGTGTATGTGCTACCCCCTGATTGGGCAGTGAGTATAGAAAATCTTTTCTCAGGTGTCACAGTGCAGCCGGCTACTTTTACTCAAGAACAAGCTCTTAGTACTTCTTCAACCGCTGTAAGAATTTGAGTTGGAATCTTGTTACTCACCACAAACCGCTTCAGAAACTGCCGAGAACCCTCTAGATCGATGTTGCATATCTCCACAAAATCTCCCAGCATGCCCTCCTCTGAGGCAGGGACGTCCTCATAGAACTTCTGAGCTCTGTAGTAAAACTGTTTCTCTCCTTTGATGTACTCACAGGTGACTGGAAACAGCTTCACTGTTAGGACACATGGATGCACATAAAGAGAACATCATTTTCATACTTGTAGTCTTCAGACCCAACCAATGCTGACCCAGGTGACATCACTTGAGGAGTCATTTATCAGAGTTGCATAGCTCCCTCTGGAGACACTAAAGGCTTTACACATTTTACACGTTTCCTTTTAAGTAAGGCTAGGTTACTCTTTAACTTGTACTCCAACTATTTAGACTTCCATAAAATCCAAGCCCAAGCTGAGATAACCCCTCATGACATCATCAACAAATAAAACAAATTAAAAGTCCCTGGGCCTTAGATTTTTAGTTGACTGGTTCTGATAATGTGTCTTTAGGCAGAAATCTTGGTGGTGAGGTGGTGTGACTACATAGTGAGTCAGTTCAAAGATGCAAGTGGACGCTCACATCGATTCACCATGGACAGAAGTAAACTTCAGCAGAGGTGCATCCAAGCCTGTTTCATCTGGAGCTAATACTTATATAGTGAGCTTAGCTTGAGGATTTGTGACCTTTTTTATATAACATAGGAAGATAATAACATCTAACATCTGTACAGTGGGTACATTGGTTGTTTGGGGCAAATTAACACCAACTGCAAAAATCTGACAGTCAAACCTGTGCAAACAATCACTTAGCATCAGTCCGAATTAATATTTTGAGGCTTACCAGTAATGGGAATACAAATGCAAGATCAAGGGCTATTAAAATCAATAAGATTCATCCTCTGGGAAATGAACATATTTTTGGTGTAAAAGTGCATATTGTGGCATGATGGTGGTGCTGATGAAGATGTCCTTTGACCCCTATGCTGCCAAAATACATGATTTATGGAAAACATTAAAATCCAAAGCATATTCCATAGTAATCTGACCAGCAGATATTTTAGTGTGGACCAGACACAGACTGACTATCATTCATCACCATCACAACTCAATAAAAACTACCAAATTCAATGTTAGTAATTGTAATTTTACACACCTAGTCTAACAACAGATACAACATGACACTAGACTGCTCTGTATGGAGCGGAACACAGTTCACTATCTCAAAGGAAATGTAGAATGATAATTTGATTACCAGAAGACTATAAATAAGAACATGCTGCGCTACTCTTACACCCTGCTCAGCTGTTACATGCTATAAAATAACAAGTAGGTTGATTCATCTCCAGTGTTGTGCATTCAATTTCACATGCTTTTTAGGTTACCAATTTGCAGCAAGTTAATATTTCTGTAGAACTATGAACCTCAAAGGACCCCTCTATTGCCAGGACCACAACAGTTCCAAGTCATAATAGACATTGTTTTGAAAGTTTTCAGTTATGTGTTGTAGTACAACACTCTTGCTTCCTAATATGATGCCAATGTCATACTGTGACATTAAGAACCTTAACAGCTGGTTTCTTAAACTATCCCAACCTTTCACTGGCTCAGTTCTTCTGAGCTGAAATAAATCCTACAGAATGAACGCAACATTTCCAAAGGCTTAGATGACACGTTCTTGGCGTAGATGAGGTAGAGGTGGGAGGTGAGGGTCATAGGGGGAAGTCTGTCCACTTGTCAAGGACGTCCAGTGGCAGAATTCATAACACCACAGCGAAACATTGAGAGGGGGGATTTATTTACAGTTGGACTCCCTCCTCTATGCTAGAAACATCGGGACAAGGCAGGGAGCCATAAAAGGGACTAAATCGTTCAGCACCTGGAAGTCACACTAAAAACAAGGTGTAGAAACAGACAGTTCAAGCTGTGTGACTTTCCTGGCAAGTGCACCACCTGATTATCAAATGTTTAAGGATCTTGCCCTGGCATCAGATATGATTGGAGCATCTAAAGCTGGCAGTTACATGTTATGTGACCCCTCAGGAAGGCTTACAGATGAAGGGTAATTATAGAAGCATCAAGCAAGACCAAGACAGGGGGGAAGACAGCGTGACGACATACATATCTGCCAAGAAAGTGTCAATCCAGTGCCACCATGTTCTTCTTTCTCACACCTTCAAAGTGGACCAGCTCATTAGAAGTTGAGGATTAAAGATTAATTAAGATTTTAATTTAATTTAATTTTTTATTAAGATTAATGTTTATTTCCAATGAGTTAAATATAGTGTAAAGTATGTTTATTTTAGGTTAACTCCTTTGGCTTGACATTTTCTGTATTAAGACATAAAAAATGACAAAATATACATTTCACTCTGTCATCTAAAGCTTGCACGGCTGTTTGTAAATTATCCAACCACAGCCCCCTGACTGTCATGTATCTCACTGACTGACATGAGTTAGAGCTTTCATACTTGGCATGCCATGCCATTAATGGTCTTTGCATCAAGTTATTGGTAAGAAAGTAAGGTGTCTTTGAGCCAGAATGGCCAATAGGTCATTAGCCTGCACACCCTGCAGAGGATTAGGATAGTTTGGGCCCCAAAAGAAGAATTAAATGACTGAAACTTCCATGTAGTCGATGTCCACACAGTGTCCATCCAACTCTGATGCTGAATGTGTTTTCTACTCCAGAAAAATGCAGGTGACCCTCGATCATTATTGAACTACAATTCTGCAACTGGGCTCTAAATATTGAGTTAGTGAGTTTTTCATTGTGCCATATGCAGTCTGCTTAGTGGTTAGATTGAATAGGATTAAATTGTAATTTGTCTGTCCATAGTAGGATCAGCTGATATTTCCTGATCCAGTTCCATAAGGGCTTACTCCTACACTAACCTTCTATTTCTGCTGTGAAGTCTGAAGAATAGCTTTGCTTAAGCAACATTTCCAGGGTGTTATAGGTATTATTGTGCACTTGACACTGAAACAGGACCCTGTTCCTGTTGAAATCTGCATATATTTTTATTCCAGTTTCTTGACCGATGATGCTGATTTCTTCTATTCTTATTGAACTGTTGCTCAGAGGGATCTTTGTCTCTTTGTGCCCTTTCACTTGTCAGTCTGGTTGAACCATTGTGTTTTGTTCTCCATATACAAAACAAACCCTTTATACAAAGTCCCATGTATTTGTAAATAGGACTTTCTACAACCTGAAAGCATCAAAGACCATTCAAACAAATAGAGTAGCGCCTAATCAAACCTTTGCGGCAGAAGAATTTTCATTGGTAGTATATGAAGTCTCAGTCACTGACCAGCCTATGTTACAATCAGGGCTGTCAAACTATTTATTTTTCTAACTGCAGTTAATCACATTTTCAATTATATGTTTGAAATTCCATTATTTTTGAAGTTCATAACAAGGTAAAGCAGTTCTTACAAGAGTGTCTTGATTAGGAATCAAATGAATGCAAAGAAATTTACTTTATGATCTTGACTTATAGATTTATTCCTTTCAAATCAGTGCTGCACTGCTACAACAGTGTGGTGTTGAAACCATAACTTAGAGGTAGGAGACAACTTCAAAGTACTTATCCTGTGAAATACAGTGTTTGTTTGTTTTCTTTTTAGAAAGGATCACACTGGCACTGTCTGTGCCACTTGTTGTCACCTTTCTTACAATGTCCCATTGCTCTGCAACTGTGGAGAAGTGCTGGGCACATGTTTCTGCATACTCTCATTCCTCTGTATGTTGAACCATTCAAGCAAAGGAGTGCAATGTACAATCAGTGTCAATATGGTGGTTACTCCGAGATCATTTTGATCACTCAGTGACGTCCAGTAATCCAAGGTAAATGCAACAGTATTTGGACTTCCAAGAGTTCCAGTTTAGCTGCTTTCTCTGATTCCTACAGGTCCTGTATGTGTGAAACTATTGTTCTCCATGACAGTCAGGCATAGGACTGAGTTGAAGCAGAGGGAAACAGCCAACCTGACTCTGCCTATCAGCACCTCTAAATAATGAACATGTTGTATCTTGTTTATATAACTTGTGCAGAAACAGAAATGTGAAAACAACAATTTGTGGTTTCTGTGGGAGTTATATACTAGAACTGTTTCTTGAAAAACAACAGTTGCTGCAGTGACTGTGTACACCTTCCTACAGTTTTCCTGTCATCACAGTAAGATTGCCAGCTTTGGTAACACCTAGCCTGCACAGAAACCATTATCTGTGCTCACTGACCATATCAGACAGTGCTATAGCAGGATAGCTGCACAGAAGTGCTAGGCAGAATATTAACAATCAATTAAGAGTTTTAGCATTTTAATATTGCCTACAATTAAAAACTGTGGTTTTTACATTTGCTTATTTGTTTGTTTGTTTGAATGAGCTTAAGTGGTGTTGGTAGACAACAAATATAATCAGGCTAGCTGTTTCCCCTTGGAACTAATCCCAATTACAATCATGTATATTTACATTTTAAAGATATGTTGTATCTCTGCATGCACCATAAAACCTTTTCACAGCTTTCTATGTGTGTGTGTCTGCAAGATGTAGTATTTAAAAATACCTTTTAAATGTATTATAATGTAAGATGATATTTGATTTGTAGCAGGCCAGATCAGAGTATTGGTTGGCTATTCCAGTGAACCTCAATGCCTCTAATCATTCCCTGTATTTGTGTTTGTTTTATCCCATTTAGTTTTAAATCTGTACACATAACACATTGCATTACTGCTGACTACCATGTCCACCATGTTTTTTTCTTGTTTTAGATTTTTCAAAAGTATTTTCCAAACTTCCAGGTAGCCATTGTTTTATATTCATTTTACTGTGATATGTAAATCAGCTTCAAAATATTTTTTCTCAATCATTGAGGCATTTTGTAGCATGTGCACTTTCAAGTGCATAACCTCGTGATGAATATGTGTGACTCTAACTTAACTTATAAAGAACATGATGTTTGCTGAGCTGCAAGTTTAAAGCCTCTATGAGTTAATTTTCATAAATAGAAACTGATGAAAAGCCTTTGGAAAGAAATCATAGATTTGTACTGAACCAAAACATGCAAACCCCCCGGCATGCTTCCCCAGCTTTGCCCAGTCCTTAATGGTCAAGGGTCAAGTATAGATTGTAAATCGTGACCTCTTGACTGTGAAGCTGGTGTGAGGTTGGGCCTTTGTGTGGCCCTTCTTCTTACCCACAGGAATCTTCTCCATTAGGTACAGGTAGCTGGCGAAGAACTCACTCCGCAGTGAGTGGTGCAGGTGGAAGGACATGCTGTGGCGACACATGGTGTCATCCGTCTCTTTCCAGCGATCCCTAAACGCCTGGTGAGCAGCCTTGTACTCTACATTTGGTGATGATGAGCTGCCATCATCATCATCTTCACGTGAAATCTCTTCCTCAATCTCCATTATTGCTGTATGTGGCCTTGTAGCACCTCACAAAACAGTGCTGTTATCCAGGAGTTTGACTGAACGATGGTGGAGGAGAGTAACACTCTGTGTGTTACGGTGCCTCTTTGGGACACTGTTACTCCAGCTGCTGCTATATCTGTTTAGCTGAGTGGTCAACACATCTCTGCCAGCGTTCGAGTGATCGTCAGAGATCTTTTTCACGGGGCGGGTCTTAGAACGCCCAGCCAGATCTACAGATCACCTGCTAGGGACACTGACTCTGGAGGAGTGAGGGAGGGGGGCTGGGGTCTGCTGTCTCAGGACGAACAGAGGCGACTGAATTTCAGGCTGCAAATTCCAGCAGCACATGAGAGTCCATATGTCCGACCTCAAGGCCTTACTGTCATATAATGTGGTCCTAAAATTAGTCGCGTCTTCTCGTGTTTGTATACATGGCTCCTGTTTTGTACTGACACAGCTTCTCAGACACCAGAGAACAAAGAGTACAATTAAAGCTCCAAGTCATCTTCTTATTCTCTTGGTAAATGAACACTAAGTCTGCAAGATAATCTTTTGGTCATTTGGGTCACACACAATAATTAATCTCAAATTGCAGTTAAAAAGTAAGCCAAAATATATTTCTGAAAACATTCATGGTAAGAAATTGGCAACACAGTAGCATAATCTTGGCTTATATGAAATCAGCACTGCTGAGTTGTACCATCTGATCTCAATCCTTTTAACCTTTTTTTACAATCCAGGAAATAATATGGTGCTGTCTTCATAGTGCACTAAGATATGTTTCTTAAGACACTTTAGGTAAGAAATAGACAGTACAGTAACAGGATCTTTTTATTTGATCAGCACTGCCTAGTATTACCATTTTATCAAAGTTTGGTTTGAGTGTGAGAGAGCGAAAGAGAGGGACGGGTCTCTGTATCGATTTGCTTGTATGCCCTTTGTGTCCGTGTTGGCCGGCACACCAAAATCAAGGAGGGTAAAAAGAGGAGAAGTCACGGCATCATATCATGTCATAGCACTGGGGTACACATGCAGTGAAATCTGGTCCGAACTCCCTGAAAGGCTAGACAGCTGGTGCATTGTCATAGAGCATGGGGGATGATTGATTCATTCCTGCAGTCAGGAGTCAGCCTTGGGTCAGAATGTTTTTGTATGAAATAAAGAGATATGGGTGAGAATTACAATTCTGTAATTATTGAAGAAGTCTGTAATAAAAGATCATAAACAAGTAATTTCTATATGCAAATGTTGTATTATATTGTATTCTTTCTTTCGTTTTGAAAGTCAAAAGTCAAGTCCAAGTCCAGCTGCATTTTTAAACAGGGTAATAGTTGGCGTGGAAAGAAATGACATACAAATTTAGAGTTAAAAATTTGTATTTAAATGCAAAATTATCAGTTGTGCCTCGCCGTTATTCCTCTGACAAAATATAGGTATGTGTAATTTCTGAACTTAATGTTTTACGTGTTGCTGCAGAGTCTTTACATCTTACTGTTCTGATGAATTATATGTTGTCTGTCTGCTGGTCTAAAGTGACAAACCCACCTTTTCCCTTTTCTTGTTTGTATAATGTGATTGGCTGCTGTCAGAAGTCACAAGTCACAAGTCCATGTGAAGTCTCAAGTTATTTGGTGTTAAAGTCAAGGTTGAATTGCGAGTCTATTTTATTGTGTCAAATTCAGTCATCATATATATCATGCTCCACTTCCAATGCAATGATGATACATGGGAAGAAAAACGGTGCCACTTTGTGGTACTTTTAATTTTGGTAATGCATCTCAGTGACAGTAAACATTCACTCTTAATTGTTGCTGATTCTGATTAGTGTCAGCCTGTGGGGGTTGAACTTCCACCTGACTGCCTCAGTTATGTCATCTCTACACTCCTGAGCCTCAACAGCTAAATGTGTCACTCTTACTGACCTTTTTAGGTTGACACCTTGGAATTTGATCTCAGGATGAGGTGCAGTATTTGAAGTGGTTTAAGTGGCTGTTAGTTAGGACAACTTTGCAAATGGCGTATTTAAATCAAGATAGCTGCAGGCGTCTGTTTGGTAGAGTAGGAAAGGCTGTCTGAAACTGCATGCAAGTCTTTAACCGTCAAACACAAACAAACAGGTGTCCTTGTAGCACCAGCAATCATTCATTCAGTCACCAGGGAATACCATAGCCTATATTTTTGACCCCTACCACAAATAATATTTCAATATGCCCATCACGAGCCACAGGCTAGATTTAGTGCAGTGACATCAGCTGCTACTGGTGCTGAGAGCAGCAGATACGTGGAGAGCACATCTACCAAGTTACAGTATTGATTACACCAACTGGCCATTTGCTTATTTCTTGCTTATAACTTTAATGAAGACACACGGCTGGTGTGGAGTTCACATGGGAAATTGATCAGGTTTATAGAATTTTAAAATTCACATAAAAAAATCCTTCCCTGAAAGAAAGTTGTCTTGTTATTAAGTCTCAAAAGTTTAATTAAAACAAGACAAACACATCTGCAAGCAAGTGCAAAACAAACACAAAAAAATAGTTTTATGAATTTTCGATAATTTAGGGGTTATTTCTGTTTAATGTGGTGTAATGATCTGCCTTATTCTGTCTTCATTCAAGATACTAATACTCATCTCTAGTAAATTGTTTTTTAAGGAAACAAAACTTTAAGGACTCAATAATGGGCTGGACTTTAAAAATTGCTTGATAATTAAACAAACACTCTTTTCTTTGTTAATGTATCAATAAGTAAAACCTAAAGTGGAAATGAATAAAAATAACAATAGCGTATTTTAGATGAGACTTACTGTTATTGATGATGAGCTTTAATTGATGAACAAAAGTCAAAGACATTTGAACTTTGAAGAGAATCCACTTGTTGGACTGAAGGTTCATGCAGAAAGTATAAATAGTCAAAAGGGAGCTAAAACCAGTATCAGGTTCCCTAACAAGCAGTGAAAAATCCCCAAGTTCACAGAACCTTTTTAACCTTATGTAACTCAGAGTTATCTAACCCCAACTCAACCTGGTGGTCTCTTACTACTATTACTTACATCCGGCATCCAGACCATCCATCATAACTGCAGACACAGCCCTGCATTATTCTTTTAATGACACTGAGGGAGAATGTCTATATTTTGACAGGAATATTAGTTGCACATTGAGGATTTTAAAAAGTGAGTGTATGTTTGATAACTGAAACATCTAGTTTTGAATATTTCATTCTCATTAACATTGCAGATTGACATCTTTGTCTGTTGCCCAGCTGCTTGTATTCATTGCCCACCATTGGCAAAATAACAACCCAATCACGAGAAATTTGTACATTTCTGCAAACCATGGATGCATTACATTTGCACAACATTAAGTAACAGATATGTTGAAACTTTACGTTGAAACTTAACATTTCAGCAATGCTGTGTTTTGGCTTAAAATACCTGGTTTTAGGGGCACAATCCCCACTGGAAAAGTATCAATGTCTTAATAAAAAACAACTGCTTGTCAAGCAACTATCACAACTGAAAATCAACACATCCACATTTGGTGCCTAAAGAGTTGCTGCAAACAAAGAAATGACTCACTAAATCACAATCAGTTTTGTTGCTTGTTGGTCTGGAGCAGTGCTCTGCAGCATGGCAGGTGTCTTGCCTAGGTGAAATGCCATCCACCACCCCCTCCACCTGCCAATGACAAAATCAGCTCCTATACTGTGTCGCTTTAGAGAGGTTGATATGTATGAAACATGCAAGTGTAATGTATTCATGGTTTGTATAATGGTATAATGCCAATACTGACTTCTGGGGACTGGCTTAAAATAAATGTGGAGGTATTGCTTCAGAAATTTGGTCCGCACTAACAGGTACTACTACCTACTGCAAGAGTTTTACTTACTCAGCGAAATATGTTCACATCAACCATGGGTTGGCTCAAAGTTTCATAAAGTTGTTCATGGTTCCCAGATTATGTGTCCTAATGGCTTTATACCATGATTTTTCCACTATCACAGTAAATAAACAACTATTGGATGGATTGTCATGAGATTTTTTGCACACATTCATGTTTCCCTTAGGATGAATTGGACTAACTTTATGATCCCCTGACTTTTCACCTAGCGCCATCGTCACGTCAGCATGTAATGTTTCCATTACTCTGGTTAATCAGATACCTGCAGAACTAATAAGAGTAACTAATGATGGTGTCAGCTGTACTGTGGGCTGTCTGTACTCGTGTATGTAGGGATTTGAAACACCATCCTCAAGAGAGGAAACATTTACAAAAAAGAAATATAACAACAATTTTTGTTGACCAGTCAACATTTTTTCAAAGGCTGTTGAGTGGAGTTAAACTCGGGAAAGGAATCATAAACTCTAAAGTTACAACCCTGCGGCTGCTGTTCAGCTTATAGCAGCCAGTAGTGGAGGAAGTATTCAGATCCTTTACTTCAGTAAAAGTACTGTACAACAGGGTTGGCAATTGATTTTTTGGTTCACCATTCCAAAATCTACCAGCAACTCAATAGATTACCATTGTTTCTTTGGCTCATGAGTGAGACAAATCTAGCAGCCACTTGCATATTTTACCAGTATTTGGCTTATTTTCAATCTTGGAATACAACAGTGTAAAAATACTCTGCTACAGGTAAAAGTTCTGTATTGAAAATTACTTTGTAAAAGTCTGTAAATATGATCAAGAAAATGTACTTTAAGTATTAAATCTAGCAAAATTGCCCTCTGTGGCTGTTGTAGCCTACTATTATATGATTATGCTACTATTACTCACGCATTAATGTAAAAGCAGGATTTTACTGTTGTAGTTGGTTAAGGTGGAGCTCATTTGGAACTATAACTAATGATTATTTTCATTTTGGATATATCTGCTGATGATTTCCTACATTAATCAATTGATGTTTGTAAAAAAAAAAAAGTAAAAACAGTGAGAAATGCCATCACAATGACCCTGAGCCCAAAGTGACACCTTCACAGTGTTTGTTTTGTCCAAACCTCAACATTATTACTAATAGGCTACATTAAAATTACTTACATTATGAAAAGGAAAGGTAGCAAATCTTCACATCTGTAAAAAACCTAAACTAGATTATAATTCATTTGAAAGCCTCGTTCTTAGTCTTTTACATCCGACCTGGAAAACCTCGCAGCCACTTTTATTTGTTATAGTGTACCGTGCTCCTGGCCTGTATTCTGAATTTGTATCTGAATTCACAGAGTTTTTATCCAGTCTAGCTCTTAAATCAGATAAAGTTATTATTGCAGGCGATTTTAACATTCATGTCGACGTTGATAATGACTCCCTGGCTACCGCGTTTATCTCATTATTAGACTCCATTGGCTTCAGTCAGGGTGTACATGAACCCACTCACTGTTTTAACCATACCCTCGATCTAGTTCTGACGTATGGAATTGAAATTGATAACCTAAAAGTCTTTCCATAGAATCCCTCGCTATCGGATCATTATTTGATTACTTTTGATTTCTTTTTACTCGATTACACACCACTCAGCAACAGTTACTATACTAGATGTTTATCAGATAGTGCTGTC
>NC_065515.1:40832087-40870467 GCF_006386435.1 Epinephelus moara | reverse complement strand
GATCCCTCCTCAGTTGCTCTTCCTGAGGTTTCTACCGTTTTTTCCCCCCGTTAAAGGGTTTTTTTTGGGGAGTTTTTCCTTATCCGCTGTGAGGGTCATAAGGACAGAGGGATGTTGTATGCTGTAAAGCCCTGTGAGGCAAATTGTGATTTGTGATATTGGGCTTTATAAATAAAATTGATTGATTGATAAAGCTAAAACCATGATGTGTTCTACTTGTGTTTTGAGATGTATATTTTATAGATTTGGGGATTCCTGATAAAGGATGGCTGTAGCCTGATTCCTTCCAAAGCCCCAATTACTATGTGATGAAATTGTAATTTGATACTGTAATAAAGGTATTCTATGATTTTATATGTTTTTCTGTATTCACTGTGTTCCACCCTTGTTTTGTATTCTTGTACTGTATGACAAGTTCGACTTCCATTTGTATGCCTCACAGTTTGCCATTCAGTAGCCTACTACAAACTACAAACTTCAAACTACAACTCCCAGAAGGTGGAACATCTGCCACCAGGGCTGTGCACAGGTGTGAAATTATTTACTTTTACCAGCCTGTCCATTGTTTCTCATGTATGCTTTGATGAAGGTCCAATAGACCGAAAGTTCTTAATAAAGAGAAACACTGCATAGTGTGCAGGAAATCTTTTTTTTTTTTTACCAGTCTAAAGCTGGACATATTCTGCATTAAAATCACTAAACAATTAACTTTCGGTCAACTGGCTAACTAATTAATCGACTAATCATTTAAAACATCATATTTCAGAAGCTCCCTGTATGTTTCGTATGAAAAAATCTTGGGCCTAATTTGTAAAATAACCAGCTGTCAGGTTAAATGTATTCAAGTTAAAAGTAGGCCTACAATTTCCCCTCTGAAATACAAGTTAGTAGATATACAAGTGAAAGTGACATGTAAAAAGGACTCGAGTAAAGTAAAAGAAGCTCAATTCTGTACTGACGTACCTCTGTAAATACACACATCATGAACCTGTCCCAGGCAGCAGGTCTCCAGCAGTCTCGTCCTCCGTGACTACAGGTGGCAGCAGTGCTAACTAGCTTTAGCCACATTGCATGCTGGGAGTTGTGTCGCCGCCCTAGCAACAGGCTGCAGAGATAAATAACATCCGTCCTGTCCTTATCAGCATCAGCTGGTCCTGTTCTGAAGAAGGACAGTTTTGAAGTGGGCTTTCTTTCTTATCCAAAATGGACAATTTGCAAACAGGAGATGCGCGGTATCTGAAAAGGTAACGACTGCTAACGTTAGCTTGTTCACGTTTGTACCGTTAGCTGAGCTAACAGCAGACTCCAGTGGGATGCTCAGCTGTTCATTGATAGCATAACGGGCCATTTAAATAAGTGACTACAAAGCTAACGGAAGAGTCTGTTATTGATATTCATGATAATGTCTATTTGTGTTGATACGACCTGCTTAAGGTCGCTAATAGTAGGTACCGTTAGCCTTATGTAAGCTAACCTGTGTGTCGGTCCAGGGTGTGTGCGTTGATGAAAATCGATAAAACGTGATTCATCAATAAAAGAGACAACAGCCACCATCGATTGAAGAATTTAGCTAATGACCAGTAGTGGAATAAGTATTAAGTATTAGTACCACGCAGGAAAACTGTTGTTACTAGAAAAAGTCCTGCATTCAAAGTCTTACTTAGATAAAAGTACAAAAAGTAACGTTAGTCTGTTAACGTAAAAACATAACGCTACTTAAGGTACCAGAAGTTAGATAAAAAAACCTCATAATGCAGAATTGTCCATTTCACAGTGATATCATAACATCACTGAAATACAAGTATTGTTTTCATGTGTTCATCACGGAAACAAGTTATTGTTGGAGGTGATGCAGGTGGAGCTAATTTACTTTACGCTGCTACTTTAGTCACATAATAAACTGTGCTGGGGAGCTTTATCTATTATCTATAATAATATATCATGATAAATTCTCAGTTGGTTTATATTTTGTATTAATCTGAAAACTGCAAAGTAATGTCAAATAAATGTGTAAGAGTAAAAAGTACAATGAGATGAATATCAATCAGTCATCATTTATTTGTCACATTGAAATAAGACATGGTACAGCTCCAGTGAAATGGGATTCCATCACCTCTTTTAACGTCTGCACTGTGGTTTAGTCCTTTTTTGTGTCTTCTTACATCGTGGGCTGATGCCTTATAATTTTCCATGATTCTGGATGGTTCTTGTAGTAAACTGTCCACACATCTTAACCCCAAAAAGCTGATCTGCAGGGTCGCTCTTCCTAAACACAGCATCGCCACACTGCAGTAGCCTCTGCACAGTGTAATGTTATAGAGTGGTCCACAGCTGGACTGAGAGCACCTCACATTCCCACTGTCACACCAGTCCCTATTCACCATAAATCACACTTTTTTTAATTGAATAAAACCAGAATGAACATTAAGTATATTAATCTTTGGTGTTTTGCTTCCTTTATCTATGACCCACAGGAGAGTAAAGGGCTGCACACTTGATGTCCACCCCACTGAGAGAGCCCTTGTAGTTCAGTATGAGGTGGAGGCAACTGTCCTGGGAGAGCAGGGGAACCCAATGGTTGGGGAACGCAAAGAGTGTCAAAAAATGTGAGAGTTATACACAGAGTTTCTTACAGTATAATTTCTGTGATATTTCTTTATCATGATTTCATTTTATACCTCTAAAAAGCAGGTGCTCAGTGTTTCTCTTCAGAGCTGTAATTTCATGTGTTTGTATGCTTGTCCTTCAGTATTCGCCTGAAAAGCCTGAACGCCCACACAGATACGTCCTCTTTGGCCCGGAAAGTCGTGGAGGAATGTCGGCTGATTCACCCATCCAAACTCAGCGAGGTGGAGCAGCTGCTCTTCTATTTGCAAAATCGCAAACAGTCAAATGGTATTTAAGAGTTTATTTATCAACTACATTACAAAAAACACTGATGTGGTCATTAAGTATTCCTCAAGGTAAAAGTAGAAGTAATTTCTCTTTGTGATGGTGACTATTACTTTTCACAGACAACCAAGAGAAGAAACGCATCTCACCTCGAGACTTCACACCCTATGCAGGAGTGGAGGTAGGAACTACATGTGTGTTTTTACAGTACAATGTCTGTGCAATGCTGAGGACATTTTCCAGTCCTCACTGTGCTTTATTTCTTGTTTTATTTCCCTTCAGCTGGACGAGGAGGCGAGCATCAGCAGCATCGATGAGTATGTGGAGCTGCTGTATGAGGACATCCAGGAGAAGATCAGAGGAGCCACACTCATCTTCCAACTGGCTCGTAACCCGGACAACCTGGAGGAGCTCGTACAGAATGGTACCTTCCTCTGTTAAATACAGATTTACTTTCAGTTTAAGGAGAAGAAAAATATCTACCTTTTTTAATTCTCTATTCCTTATCTGTTCATGTTGAAATGCACTGACAACATGCTCACAGCCAGCACCAAAATGTTAATTTTCCACACGAATAATGATATAGATATATATGGCTTTTTTCTAAATCATTGTTAGGTTCAAAGGTTCACAGGTTCAAAAGAGATTAAGCTTTTCAGTTATGCCCATCTTAAAATAATGGTTGTCTGTCCGTCCATCTGTCCATCTGTCCCATTCTTGTAAGCGCGATATCTTGGAAACACTTTGAGGGAATTTCTACAGATTTGGCATAAGTGTCCAGTTGGACTCATGGATTATAACACGTTTTTGGCCATAATTTAAGATTTCATACAGCAAACATGACAACATTGGATACAAATATCTAATTTAGATAAATGAAGTGAGGACATTTAATATATGATAGGTCAAAGGTCAGCTTCAGTGTGACATCATAATGTTCTGCAAAAACATTTTTCTGGCTGTTACTCAATGTAAAATCTGAAGAACAGAAGGGGAGACATTTACCCAGATACTGAATTGGTGACACTAATCTTGGGTGCCCATTTCGAAACTATGTTGATTGTATAGCTCTTCTGTGCTGCCAGCAGGAAGACTCTCTGGTAGTCCACCACAAGCTCTATGGTTCTGCTGATGTTGAGCTTCAGGTGATTGTTGTTGCACCATGTTACTAAGCTCCCTATCAGTGTAAAAATAGTCTCTAAGTGAAGACAGCATGTCTCTCACTGGAGATTACTCCCTGGAATCATACATGTCAATATAGTGATAACTTCCATTTTGCCAAAAAATACACTTTATACCTTTTACGAGATTCCTTTAAAGTCTTCACTACATATATTATGATTTTGATTTTTTGAAAGGAATACTTCACTCACACACTTAACATTTGTAAATCGGTTAGTCATGTCATGTTACCTTGAATTCGTGAAGAAAACGGACTGAAAACCACTGAATCCACTGAAAACAGCAAACTTATTTTATTGACTGATTGGGGACCACCTTTAACAACAGCATAACTATATCAATATACCCTTACAAATTGTCACACAACTTGGGCAGTATAATCTAAGTCTCATTTACCAGTCCTATGCTCAGTCCTTCCCAAACACAAGCATTTTTGCTAAAACCTTATTTAAAATTCAACTGAAAGCAAAACTTACCAACGCTCTCTTCAAAACCAGACTCTTAATACGTTTTTTTTTTTTGGTGAACTGTAATAGCGAAATATAGTGATTTTGTTAAGTGAAAATCCATGTATTCGGAAAGCACTGAGCATACAAGTGGATAAATGAGACTTGGATTATACTGCATGAGTTGTGTGAAAGTTTGTAAACAGATGTTATGATATAGTTTTGCTGTTATGAAATGTCTCCAGTCAACAAATCAATATGTTCGCCGTTATCCATGGAGGCATGTGAGAAAAAATAATTTTCTTTACAAATTCAAGGTAACACAGCATGACTAATTGATTAACAAAGGACCATTTTGTGGGTGAAGTATTCCTTCAAGACAAGATGACGTCCTAATATTTCAATCAGGAGAGACCAGGTGAATGAAGTAAAAGTGATTGTTTAATACAGATTGGAGGTGTACAGATTAACAGATGATGTGATGTATATGAATTGTCAGACTGTATTTGGCGCTTGGACTCCTGAGGGAGATTTGCAATGGAGCGGCATCTGAGCAGCAAGATAAAGCCCCCGGGGAGTGGGGAGTGGAGTCCAGACATTGGTTGTGGTGGCTGATGACTCTGAGACTTAGGGCTAATGAAGCTGATGAATCTGTGAAGACTCTGCAGTGATGGGTGGAGGATGCGCACAACTACAGCATGAAAGAATAACGAGCAGAAAGAGAACCATATTTAAAACAAGAATCAGTAAGATGATAGACTTACAGAGAAGGTGTGTCACTGTGCTGTTGGGTAACTGTGACCGACTGACAGAACAGCTGATGTCTCAATTGACAGTCCCCAACAATGACAGAAAGGCTGAATCCAAATGCCCGCACTTCACCGCACTTGCAGACTCGTGGACTGACTAATATTCAACCACATCATGATACAGAAATATGTAGAAGTATAGGCTGTAGAGGGAATGAAAATGCATTGCAGTTATTGCAGCCTAGCAAGCTGTGTTGTGTAATAGCCCAAAAAAGTTGGCCGGGAAAAAACCAGACGGATGAGTAGACACTGTTAATCAACTTATATGACATATATATAAATAGGATAACAGCAG
Source organism: Epinephelus moara (assembly GCF_006386435.1). NCBI lineage: Eukaryota > Metazoa > Chordata > Actinopteri > Perciformes > Serranidae > Epinephelus > Epinephelus moara. The sequence goes on along the minus strand of NC_065515.1, from coordinate 40,864,843 downwards.
TAGTTTTCACGGCAACGAGTAAAATGGTCTCGAAGGCTGTCTATCAGCCGCTTGCAGTCTCTACCCTCGCAGACTTAACCTGATGATGGTGAATTCATCACAGTACAAATGACTGAAGTCCTCGAGGGCTCAGTCCGTGAGTGCAGAGCGTGGACATATCGATTCAGCCAAAGACATTATGAGTGAGCATGCATGCCTAAGCATGCAAAAGTATAGTCTTCCTGACTGTACTTTCACTAGGGCTTCTTTTGTTGGCTACCCTTTTTTATGAAATTAAAAAAAAATTTATACGTGTGTGTGTGTGTGTGTGTGTGTGTGAGTATGTATATCTATATATGTATATGTATATGCATATGTATATGTATATATATATATATATATATATATATATATATATGTCTCTTCACATATTGTAGCTGCTTGATGAAACATTGTTGGAGATCATGCAGATATTTTTGCTACAAATCTACCCTGCCAGAATTAGGTCTTACATAATGGTTTTTCAGAATTTGATCTCAAAAGCCTTCTTTGGAGCCTTAAACAGCTTCTCACAGTCTTCCTCTGCAGATGGAGTTTGCTCAGGTGGTTGTATACGGCAGGAAGGGGGTAGGTGGTGGCATGTGAATAGCCTCCTTGATCTTTTTTTGACCACCCAATGACTGTTGGTATGAAAGCTATCTCTGTGACAAGTGAGCAAACTCCATGTGCAGAGGAAGACATGAGATGTGGTTGACAGCTCTGAAAGGGTCAAGGATGAGCTTTCATGCTCAATTATTCAGCATGTATTCTTTTTCTCAAAATAATCTTTTTTTCTGTCAAAGTGGATCCAATTGCTTAAGTGCAAACATCGGCCATATTCCAAATTGTCAAACTAAAACTGCATTTGGCCAAAAGGGGAGTTTTTAAAAAAAAAAAAAAAAAGAATATTGCTTGAGCGTAGAATTGGTTGGCTTTTATCAGCTCGTTGTCTCTGCTCCCCTTTTAAAGAAAACAAAGCTCAGCTTCGGTTCTGCTCCCTTCCGTGACAACCAGGCTGTTTCTTCCACAACAGCACGGAGCCATCATCCTCTGCAGCCATGGTGAGATGGCACTGCTTCATTTGTATCCGTCATAGTGCGTCGTCGGCTCACTCTGTCTGCCGCGTCGCATCAACCGGTCCGATGTTGATAAGAGCAGAGTGTTCGTGTGAACCCAGAGGCCTGGGGTCAGCATGGAAAGAGGAGACGAACCCTGGGACGCACGTCTTTGCGTTGAGAAGCACCCATAGCTCAATATCCTCAGGAGCCTCCGACCTCATCGCATTCCCCCACGCTTCTTTAAATTAACCTCCAGCTGCACTGCGCTGTGCTCAGTCTGACTCTGATTGAATTCCACACACAGACGCTTTGTGTTTAGTTTGTCTGTCTCCTCTGTAGCCCTTCATTCCTGTCCTACCTTCTTTTTGTCTGACCTTTTCTATGTCTGCCTTTGTGCGTGTGTTTTAACTGATATGAGTTTGTGTGTCTGTTGTCAGAGACGGCCCTTGGAGCCCTGGCCAGAGTTTTGAGGGAGGACTGGAAGCAGAGTGTGGATCTGGCAACTACCATCATCTGTATCTTCTTCTGCTTCTCCAGGTGAACTAGCAGGGACACATTTATCTCCATCTAACTTTGACTCTTCGTTCCAATGTGTCATTTCCATGTGGTGTTAAATGAGGTCTTTCTTGCTTGTTTTTTCATAGCTTTGAGTATACTAAGTAATATAGTTTGGCTGGTACCGAATGCAATGTGGATCTTGATTTCCAATTTAGAGTGTCTTTTGGGGAGTTTTGAACTGTATTTTTAGTCTCTACTTCTGCATGGCCGCAGGGCCATGTGACAGTCCACATGCAGCCAGAAATATATAATGCTTACATGTGATAACGTCTGTGTATTCAGACATCTAGTGAAGTATAAACAGACCCCTGTGCTCGTCAACATTCTGCTTTTGGACTACATGGCTTTAGTTTGTTGACTAAACAGACATATTTAAAAAAGGTATTCATAGTTGGAGAAATATTTTACTTAAGTCAACTTATGGACGCCCATTTAAAGTGAAAGAAATATATTAGGTGAGTTCTATGTCAACAATCAGTGTGGACACACCTAGCAGTAGCAAGACACTATGTGGAGAGCCAACACAACATCTGTGTTAGACAGTATTGGGGGTACAGTAATATATTATCTCTTAGCTGCAACAAAGTAATATAACACGCTACCAACAGGATTTTGGGTAATATTACATTTACAATGTCACATAACATGTTACTGCCCAAAACAAACTGTTTATTGTATTCATTTTTCAATAATCCACACTGATCCACACCTAGTAATATGTAATGTATCACTTTTCGAGAGTAACTTGCCCAACACTGATGTTAGATAGTTGAACATGTCACTCTAAAACCATGGGCATTAAAGGGATACTTCACTGATTTTCACCCAGCTTTGTATCATAACAGTGTGGGTAGTATGTGTAAATGAACTGTGGTAAACTTCCTTCCATCAAACCAGTACCCAGATCTCCCTGCTCCTCTCCCAGACAAACTTCACAGGATGACGCAGATGACACAAAATGCATCATTCAGCAGCATCCAGCAGTTTCACTGCTTGTCCCGGGCTGTTGGTCGAAATACAGGCTGTGCTTCCACATTTTTGTATTGCCCGCAGCCCATGCTGCCACCACAGACAAAAAGAGTATAGAAGCAGGTCAAGAGACAGACATGCCCCTCTCTTGCTTTCTCTTTCTCCTTCTCTCTCTTAAACTAAGACTTAAACTCAATCTCAATCAGAGCTTTCTCTTTTTCATCTCAAATATTTTTAGAAACATATTTTAGTGCCCTTTTTAGCTGTTACAGCGAGATTGTGAACAGGAAGTGGGCGCCATACTGTTTCCTGCACAGTGAAAACTGAGGCTGAAAAAACTGAGATCAAACAGCAAAAACAAGCAGCACTGACCAAATATAAACCCAGATTCTGTTACTGTGTTGCCTATTTCTTGCCCCAAATGTTTTCAGAAACATGTTTTAGCTAACTGTTTGAGTGTAATATGAGATTGTTTGTCGCCAGCCGGTTGCCATTTTGTCAAAAAGACGAGTTTGCATTACGCACCACTTAACCATGAGTGTTTACCAGCAGGTGCAGTGCAGGGCATTTTGTATGTTTATGTTTTCTACCTCTTGAGCAAATGCCAGTCTTTTTTCTCTGTTTTCTCTGTTCGTGTATGACTTCACAAGTATTTGCATGTTTCTACAGCAGAGACAGCCTAGTTTTATGAAAAGACCGTGTTTCCAGCAGTGAAAAACTTGATCTGATTGAAACTGATCCCAAAGGTGCTGAATGGTCTTTCACACCAAACTGGTTAAAAAAATTCCTCTGCATGGAGCTAGAAATGTACACGGGGAAATTGTCATGTTGAAACATTAAAGGGACAAACACGAAAGAACACAATTGTTTAAAATATCAGTGTAGGCTGAAGGATTTACATTTCTCTTCACTGAACCCACACTGGGAAAAAATGACCCAGATCAACAGTACAAAAAGTATGTCCATATATATCTGGCCATGTGTATTTTTTGTATTTGAAGTACAAACCCAGTTTACCAGATTAGGGCACTCAAAACATTTTGCAAGCCGCATTGTTGCCTCCTTGTGTACAGTACACATTTTAGTTGTAACAGCACAGACCCTCACAGCCAGTTGCCTCTGCTCACTTCTCTTTTCACTGCTCTCTCCCTTTCTTCCAGTAGTCATCCACCTTTGGCAGCCTACCTAGTACTGAAGTTTCACTCTCCAACTGGGGGTTAGGAAACACTAAAATTAGCCCTCACTAGAATAATACATAAACGTCTGTCAGAGCTGATTTAGGCTGCAAGAGGACGTGTGTGTCTGAAAACTGATCGTCACTCTTGGCTCGTGTCCATCTCTGTGTTATGCTGTTTGGATTGTGAAACGGTTCAAGTTGGACTGATTATAAGTCGGACCAGGACATACTGTTTGACTGAATGTGTTTTGACTTTGACAGTTTACTTTGTAAACTACTTCAGGGGTGACGGATTGGGTCATTTTAATGACAGCTCCCAGCTGGAATCACCGATCTTAAAAAAAAGTGGATTTTTAGTTTTGAAAATACACTTTTGGATAAATGGAGGTCTTTTTCTCACTCTCTCTCCTTGTTAATTTTCCTCCTCTAGTTTCTCCCAGTTCCATGGCCTGGTCACACATTTCAAAATTGGGGCCCTGTGTATGAATATCATTGAGCATGAGCTGAAGAGGTATGACCTCTGGCAAGACGAACTACAGAAGAAGAAGAAGGCCTATATCCTTTTGTGAGAGTCATTCAACGTAAAATTCTTAAGTCTTAAAGACAGTTGTTTCTAAATAAGGTAGATAATGGAAAGTATATTATTTGTATGTAACTAAAGCTGAGCACAATACTCAGCTAGGTGACAGTTTTAATGGTACAGTATAAGAGGAAACTCTGTTTAATGTTTTTTCCTTGACTGATTGCACATGAAGAATTCCCTGAGAATCAAAATTTGAAGAAAGAACACGAGAAGTCTTTCAGAAAGTACCAGAGCCTTCTGACCAAACAGGAGCAGCTTCTGAGAGGTAACTGTTGAAACTTTTTACTTCATAATGATGTCAAACTCATGTGTCCTTCAGTGTCCTCTCGGCTGTGTCTGCATCATGTTCTGGCTGTTGCAGATATTGGAGTTGTGAGGGTCAGTGTAGTCTGTTTGTAAGACTAAGCTGGCAGTTTACTCCAGAGTTAATTGAATTTGGCGTGCTCTCAGACTGCTATTGAATACGGAGCTATGAGCAAACACCAGTCTACTCACTGCGACTCCAGGTCCGTTTATTTAACCTCTCCAGCCCCTCTGTCCTGCAAGTGGGGCAATCAGCAAACTTTATTTAACGTGTTAGTGGAGATCCCAAAGTTTCCAGAGTTATCAGAGAAAAATTTCAGAGTTATCAAATTTTTCCGAGCTATTGGACAAAGTTTCAGAGATATCGGACGAAGTTTCAAGAGTTTTCAGACAAAGTTATCTGACAGAGTTTCCAGAGTTATCAGACAACGTTTTTAGGGTTATAAATAGGGATGGTAGGATTTTATCAGTATCAATGCCATTATCGATTCTGCTTATCGATCCGATTCTTTCTCGATTCCCTTATCGATTCCTCCTGTGAATTAATGATACCACCTGTTGTTTGTAACCCAATACATCTGCTTTCAGAACGTTTTATTATGAACCTTAAAGCCATGGTNAAGGGAATCGTTAAGCATAAAGGCTAATGATGTCGATGAATTGGACCAGTTGGAACCGGTTCTTAACAGGAACCGGTTCTCGATTCCCATCCCTAGTTATAAAGCAAAGTTATCAAACAAAAGTTCCATAAGTTTTCAGAGTAATCAGACAAAGTTTCCAGCGTTGGCAGACAGAGTTTTTGAACATGGTATCTTTTCCAGATTTATCAGACAGAAGTTTTCAGAGTTATCAGAGGGAAGTTTTCATAGTTATCATACAGAGGTTTAAGTAAGTATGCAGACATTTAAACCTTGGTGTCGATGGTCTGAAAATTTAACTCATTAGATTTTTGTCATTGTTTTAAGTTGTCGATTGATTAAGTTGATGTAGTTTTAAACTTCTCCATTGTGAGGATTTGCAGCTTCTCTATTTTATGTCATTTTAACCTTAATTAATGTGAAGTTGGATTATTGGTCAGACAAACCAAGACACCTGAAGACCTCAGGCTTTAGGAAACTCTGATGGGCATTTTGTTGTTTTGTAGACATAACAGTTAATTGATTATTCATAAAGCTAATTGACAGATTGATTGGTAACGGAAATAACTGTTTGTTACAACCCCAAGAAGGACAAGAGAAATCTAAATTAAATATAAAATGACATTNAACCTTAATTAATGTGAAGTTGGATTATTGGTCAGACAAACCAAGACACCTGAAGACCTCAGGCTTTAGGAAACTCTGATGGGCATTTTGTTTTTTTGTAGACATAACAGTTAATTGATAATTCATTAATTGACAGATTGATTGGTAACGGAAATTACTGTTTGTTGCAACCCCAAGAAGCACAAGAGAAATCTAAATTAAATATAAAATGACATTTAAAAAAAAAAAAAAAAGCAAAAACAGCAGTGTAGGCATGAAAGTGAGTTGCAGCTAAATGACTGAACAGGAAACAGTCATTTTAATTTCTCAGCCTGATCCTGTTGTCTCCGACGTGTTTGTCCCTGTAGTTGCTCTGTGTCTGCTGCTGAACCTGGCTGAAGACACGCGCACAGAGCTGAAGATGAGGAACAAAAACATCGTCCACATGCTGGTAAAGATCCTGGACAGGGAGGATGAGGAGCTGCTGCTGGTGGTCGTCTCCTTCCTCAAGAAGCTGTCAATCTTCTTGGAGAACAAGAATGACATGGTGAGTCAGGGAGGGGTGGAGTAAAGGGGAGAGGGAAATAAAAAGGGAGGTTTTAGATAGAAGATAAATAAAAGATATATACTTAGTATTTATTTTTCACATATGCATGATGGCCTCCTTGCATATCGTGTTCCCTCAGAGCAAGCAGTGGAATCAAGGAGGGGACACGAGGAAAGAGAAGTCGAGGCAACAGGCATTTAACAAAATGAGACAGCATTGCTACGAGGACATCATTTTAAAGCAATGTCAGTTAAATATGATGTTGGGCGTAGCTGCATCATCCGCCTACAGCTCACTGCTGTATTTATGATCTCTGTCAAATAAGCATATTTACTTTTAATTCAATTCACAACGTGGCATAATGTGACAAGAATGTAGGGATGTCATACATGTTTTTATATTTAAAACACACACACTCACACACAGCTAGTGGGTGAAATGATAAATAGGTCTGTCAATGTCGGGCAGAGTGTCTGTTGCAGTAGTTTTTGTGGTGTGGCCCGCACCAGTGGCACTAATCAGCTGATTCAACCTGATTCAGTGTCACAGCCCGTTGGTGAGTGACATCACTCTGATTGGTACTTAGGTAAGAAACCAACAACTAAAGTCAAGAGAGCGAGAGATCGAAACAGACTTGTTAGATTTTTTTCTTTTTTCTTTTTGCCATTTAGCTCTTAAGCAGAAACGTTCCAGAATTGTTTGTGTAACTGTTCGCTAGCTCACAGTAAATATCATTTATTCTGGCATCGGGTTATGTTGTTTATGTGCTCATGGCTGACCTGGGTCTTGAATCCTTCCTGTCAATCTTCCAATTTCCCTTTTTGAATTATGAATGCAGACTACCACCACCTACTGGTGCGGAGAGTTGTTCCATCTCACGCAGGTGCAAAATGTTCATGCTACTTGGATGTTGGCTGTAGTCTTTGCAGTGTGTTCAAGTGCAACGTGTTGGTCGAGACACAGGTGACATAAGGTGACGCAAAAGTCGGCCTTCGTCTCCACTAGTTCTCTGATGACAGTTTGTTGTGTCAGGGCCTGTAAGAGTGGATGCTGTTGAAGCAGCACATGCTCTTGCGCTCTCTCCTTGATTTTCAGTATTTGTTTACATGAAAATGACATTTTGTTTGTATGTGCTCTTTTTATTTTCCTCTTCAAAAGCTAGTCAGAATTGTTGTGGACTCAGGATTTTAAACAGGTTAATCATTACACAAATCTGCCCCACAGAGGTTTTGCTCATGTTCCTCTAGTTCAGTTTAATAACAAACAAAGCATGAATCATGGATTCATTAAGCAAAATAAGAAAATAACCCTGCAATGAAGTAATAAGTAAAACTACTCTCAGGTTAAAAAATATTTGGATTTACCTTTGTTTAATTGAAGTGCTTGTTGGAGCAGCTCAGCCAATTCAGCCAATCTGTTCCTTGTTTAAAATTCACGGCGTCTGTGTAACAATAGAATCAGTCTCCTTTTCTTTACATGTCTAACGAATGTGTTTTTAACAACATTGTTTTGAGACATTTAAACTCAATTAGTTAAATATAGAGGAAAGAATCATTCTTTATTTGTTCTGTAAAGCATTCCCCAAATCGTTTCAGTCATTCCCTGTAGAAATGCCACTTGAAACCGCGCTCATCAAATTTCAATTTAATAAATGCTTAGAAGGACCACTTTTGGCCACGTGTCCACAGCGCTCGCACAGGAACCTCACCGCCCCGACTTTCCCTAATCCAGCCCCACCTGGTTCCAATCTCACTCAGTTTGTGGCTCTTTATCAAAGCCAGACCCTGTTAGGAACTGGTTTTATCTCCATGTTTCCCATTTGGTGTATCTTTGATTCAGATTAAAGAACCCTTCAGGGGGGTTAGACACATTGAAGCATGTGCCCAGCAGGGAAATCGTGGTTTCAACACTTCGACTCAGTGGAGTTTATCAGCTTACACAAGGGAGAAGGGTTTCCATTTATGGACATGGATGTTTAATTGATTTTAAAATAAGACTGATCACTCATTGGTACTGTACTGTATGCCATCAGGTTTTATTTACTCAGCGAACATGCTGTGAGTTTCTCCAAATCAGATAAGACTTCAACACAGCCTGATAAGTTTTTTTTCCTGCTGTTGTCACTAATGGAAGGGGAATGTCAGTGGTAATTGACACAGGCTGCAGTTGATTATGCAGCTCGAGGTCTGGTTTGTGATGGTGCGACTGGAGCTGGTTTTGCACACAGTAGCAGCAAGTGCGTTTTTAACTGAGAGCAGGTTGCGTCACCGTGATATCTGGCTGCGGGGAGACCACAGGAGAGGGGAGACAGACATGTTAACAAGCAGCACTGGACTGACTAGCAGTGCTGTCACACTGACAGTCACAGTGACAGCATGCAGTCTAAACACTACCACGCTGCTCACATTTTCACACATCAGTGATCCCATAAGACGCAGCAGTCATGGGTTTGTGTCTGAGTGTGTTTGTTGTCATCAGCTCAACACCTCCACCTGCCTGTAGGTCTGTAGGTGAACCTGCTCCAAGCTGGACATCTGGCTTAAAAAAGTAAAAGGTGAGGTTTCAGTGTCTTATGGAGATAACTACTAAATGTGATAATTCACCATATTTACATATAATTATGACAAGCATATTACAGGGTGGTAGGGCTGCATGTTTATAACGAACAGATGGTGTCATCAAGGGAAGAATTACATTAAATGCAAATTTTCTGATTACCTATTTTTATAGGCTACATGTTTTAGTAAAAAATAAGTGTAAATGATTATTTTATAACTTGTCCCAAAATTATTGCATAGCTTTGTGATCATTATTTCATCTTAAAATGGCTGTGAGTTACAGTATAAATCAAACATTCATCACAGTACAACTGTGTTGCACATAAATGCAGCCAGTGGTGGAAGAATTATTAAGATCTTAATCTTTTACTAAAAGAGTAGAAGTACAATCAGCAAAATACACTTAAGGCTGTATGTACTTTTATGAACTGTAGTTAGAGAATCTTGATTCCTGTTTGATCGGCCCTGCCTAGTTTGACAGTTTGACCACAGGACCGCATGGTATTTTGTTGTGTATACCGAAAGTGATTGTTACAGTAATCTTCTCTGTAATGTAACAGCAAAATTATTTTCTGTAAGATAGCTGTTGACAGAATGGTGCTACAATATGTCAATTAGGGCTGCATGATATATTGTTTCAGCATTGACATAATAGTCGCATTGCAGTGCAGTGCCAAGTAAGGCAAATCACACTCTTTATTTTCCATGACTAATACAGACCAAGCCTTCCCCTTTAAGAAAGCTGATGCAGAGCAGTGGCAGACAGTGAAACTCTGCTCTTCGTGTGTTTAAAAAAGTACCATAAGCAGGTTGGCAAGTCTGGCAGACCCAGTGAAGCACATGCTTTTGTGAAATGGAAATTTTATTTTGGATCCTTAAAAAATTATGCAAAAGTTTAAAAAAAAAAAAAAAAAAAAATGGACAATGGACAAAAAAGTTTTTTCTAGTGGCTAGTGAGTAATGCAGCACGACACTGAGATGATTAAAAACCTTGTGTTTTTTTATCAAGACATACAGTTAAATCAATATTGCCCCACTTTTTATTCCAGATCAGTGACAAAACAAGCCCAGCAGTCTTTCTAAAAAGTGAAACATATTTCTATGTTCTATCCATATTCTAAGAAAAATTAGCATCTACTGCAGCACTTGCCATTACAAATTAGAACCTGATTTTAATAAAGCAATAGATGGTTAATTTGTTCTCCTCCTGTGAAATCTTTCCAGCATGACAGTGTGGGTATTACACATCATTTTAACTGTGCCTCTTTTATCCATGATATCCACCCATGCTCTCTACGTGTCATCATTCAAACATTTAAGCTCTAACCTGTAAAAATCTGGCATAAAAGTCTGTCAAGCTGCTAACATTTAAACCATGCTGGTGGGGGATTATGGGAGAAGGTGTTCCTTAATGGCTGCAGAACCTGGAAGTTTGACTTGCTGTGTCTGTTTTTGTTTGCAGGCTGAAACATTTGCCGTGGAGAAGCTGGCTCGGCTGGTTCCCTGCGAGCACGAGGAGCTCCTGAGCACCAACTTGCGCCTCCTGCTCAACCTCTCCTTTGACACAATGCTGCGCAGCCAGATGGTCCAGGCAGGACTCATTCCTAAAGTCTCCTCATTGCTTGGTAATCAATCTGACCGTGTACTGCTTGTGTTTGTTCCCATGGATAGGTTATACTGGTTCACTGTGTGTGTTTATGACAAAGGTTGTATGTATTTGCCTCTGCATCAGGGAAATCATAATTCCAGGCTTTCAGTAAGAGAAACAGACAAGTCATGAGAAACACTCATCCCTCCTGAATCGCCTGTGGAGCCTCTAATTTGTTATTACTCAGACGTATGTGCAGGTGCAGTTTTTACACAGCACCCAGGCCTCAAGCTGCCTCTGGTGACCATTAGAGCAGTGACCCCCTGAAAGCTCCGTAGCGGTGCAATTGGTGCGTTGTCTCATCCGCGAGGTCGTGTGACACGGTCAGAAGCATCTCTGACGGGCCTTTTGAAGCCTCTCAGGGGGAGGCTCGAGTAACGGCGCATAATTAATATAATATATTTGTTAGAATAACATGCCAGAGCCTCTGCACAAATGTTGTTTTTGCAGGAGCAGGCCAGAGAGGTGGAGAGGTCTTCAGAGATTTAGGGGGGGGGGCTGTTTTTTGGGAAGTGGCGGGTGGGGGTTGCTCATTCAGGAAGCGAGGCGCACACATAATATAACTTAACACTGAAATATTACGCCTGCTCACAGTTTTGACACTGTTGAGTTTGCCTGTATTTGTGTGTTTGTGCATGTGTGTAATGCTCTCTGTATGCGAGCGGATGTGTCATTAATCATCTGCTTTCACTGCTGACTGTCCTCTTTTCAACTGACAAACTCTGCATGAGGACTCTTGCCTTATCTATAAAGAAAGAAGGCAGCCAGGGGACTGGTATGTCAGCCTCCATTCTCTCCATCCAGACCTGAACAGAGGTCACGGCCCCTGATGATAAGATGAAAGTGGAGTTAGATCCTTCACTTGTCATCATCATCTCCCACTCGATCCATCCCACCACTGCCTGAACTTAACAGAAAGTAGAAGATTCCTTTTTGTCACCTGCATCTTCATTTTTGCATTTATGTTTTACAGGTATTGCAGAAACAATTTTTTGATTAATTGATCAACAGAACTTAAGTCAACAATTTTGTAATCTCTCAAGACAGATTCTGCAATTTACATTGTAAAGGAAGAAAAAAAAATCCTTTTTTTTTTTTTAACCAATGGATTTCCAGATTGACAATTTTGAAAATCAGAGCATTGGTTAAGTCTTTATCAAGCAAAAATGCCAAACACACTCTGCTGTCAATGTGAGCACATGCTGCTTTTCCCCGGGTATGTCACAGTAAACATGAGGCATTTAAAAAACGTCTTTGGGACTGTGTGTTTTTTTGTTTTTTTGTTTTTTTCATCTTTTGTAACATTTTATATAGAAGTAGTGTCTAGCCTCATTAACCCATTCTTCTGATGTAAAATTCATCACACATCCACCCATGATGACTCTCAGTAAAGTGTATAGACAGATCAATGTGGTATTTTCAATCTGGTATGGAGTATGTTAGCGCTTTAAATCCCAACAAATATGACACTGCAGACTGGGCACATGGAACAAAAGCGCTGTCTGCATGTGTGTGGACATGTTAGCATTCTCCAAAATAGACCCTATGTGATAAAACTGAACCAGGTCCACTGTCTGTATCTGCATTGAAATTGGAGTAATTCTGGTCTTAATGTGTGGACATGAAATGTAAGCAGTTCAACCACTGTTTCTCAACAATCTGAGAACAGTCAGAATAACAAGCATTAAAACCTAAAGGAACAGTTCACTCCAAAATTAAACAAACTGTTCCTCCTTCCTGTAGCGGTATTTATCAGTCTAGATTGTTTTGGTGTGAGTTGCTGAGTGTGTGAGATATCGGCAGAGATGTCTGCCTTCTCTCCTATATAATGGAAGTAGTTGGCACTGGGCTTGTGGTGCTCAAAGCACATAAAAACATTTGTCTCTTTCCAGGAATCATGAACAAGTTATTCAAGATCCTCCACAGAACTTGATGTGAGCAGTTAATGTAGGAACTATTTTCTTTCTACCAAACTACACCCGCCAACTGAATCACAGCGCAGAAGGAAGTGTGCACCTACTCATGGACGAGAAGCTCATGACAGTGTGAGATGTAAACATTAACAGTGTCCCCCTCAGCTGAGCTGTAACGTTAACTAGCTCCGCGCAGTGATTTGGTTGTCGAGTGTAGTTCAGTTGAAAGGTAATGGTTCCCACATGAAACTGTTCACAACAAGGTCTGTGGATTATCTTGAGTAACTGGGTCATGATTTCTGGAAAGAGACATTGCTGCTGAGGTCTTTTATGTACTTTTAGTGCTTGGAGCACCACAGGCTGAGTGCCATCTTGTTCTATTATGCTGGAGAGAAGGCAGGCATCTCTACGGCCGATGTCTCCAACACTCTGTAACTCACACCAAAACAATCTAGACTGATAAATCACACTACAGGTAAGAGGAAAAATATGTATTCTTGATTTGAGGGTGAACTGTCCCTTTAAATCCCTTATCAGATTTATCATGAGAACCTTTTCTGGTATCACAATTATAGACTGAACAATAAATTGATGTATTAAAGAGCATTGGTGGATGAGTAGATAATGAAGATTAATGTGTCAGCTAGAACTGAAACAATAAGGTTGATGGAGAGAAAAAGTTTTAGCAAAAATTTTGACAATTCATAAGCTGTTTAGTTTTATTTATCAAACAAAAATACCAACATCCTCGAATGGGCTGCTTTTTGTCTGTTATATAACACTGTAATCTGAGTATCTTTGGGTTTTGATTGTTTGTCGATATGAGATGCAAATAGTTAAGTATCAAAACAACAATCAAGAGGTTAATTAATTATGATGTTTTAACACGATCATTAGTTACAGCATCAGCCTGACTTTTTTTTCCTCCTGTGACGCAGCATGTTGACTGTCATTACATTGCAAAACCAAATTAGGAGACTTGAGTGGGGAGTGGACCTCTTTAAGAGCATTGTACCCTGTTATGTGGTGTGTGATGTCTCCGAAGACCAAACCCAGCTTGCTTATTTATCCAGAAAATGCAATAACAACGGAGCAGTGCTGTCCGCAGAGCGGGCCCAGACGCCTCTTAATGTGTGCGGGTGTAATTTTACGAAGGTTAGGCGGTTTTAAATCAGGCTGGGGTGTAATTGGAGTTTAGCTCTCCCACTAACTGCCCCTGAACAGTCTAGTTAATTCTTAACAGCTCCCCCTCACCTTTTTTTCTCTCTCTTGCTCCAACCCTAGCAGTGTTTTGAACATTTAATGGGATCTCTCTGTTCGCCCATAAAGGATCCTCCATGTTCCTACTAGCAAAGTGAGGGAGTCCGCAGGGTCTGGAGGAGCGTGTGTGTGTGTGTGTGTGTGTGTGTGTGTGTGTGTGTGTGTGTGTGTGTGTGTGTGTGTGTGTGTGTGTGTGCGTGTACTTGGTTGTGTATTTTAAGGTATTGGTTGAGGTAAAGGATCACTAATGAGAAGCACATGTTCTGGCCAATCGCTAGCTGCGCTGGAAGGTCCAGAGCAGCGTAGCTTTAACTTATTAAAGGCAGTAAAATTGATGCTTCCTCCTGTTTTCCCAATTAAAGCTAGAAGCCGTCTCTCCCTCCTGTGATTCCAGGGCTGCACTGAGCACATCTGGATCTAATGCTCAGCGATAAGGCTCCCTGTACGGCCAGTGACCGAACACGGCTGGGACCAGTTTTAACTGGACCTGGTTGGGGCTTTTGGAGGCTGGTGGGCATTACAGGAGGTCTGTCGGTGGTTCTGGTCCAGTGAAGAGCCTCTCTCTTAACACTTCTCTTAATGAAAAGTTCCCGGGTCAAACTCTGGTCTGAACTCTATTAATTCTCCCAGGCTGGCTCCTCCCCCAGGCCTCCACCCCCCCTCAGCTCTGGTCAGAGGTCAAACTCATAAAGGTCCTGGGCTCACTGACAGTCTAACACTCAATCCATTCAGTCTCTTATCTCCGTCATGCTGCTGCCGAGGCTTGATAAACTCGCACAACTGTAGTGACAGGGGATGTAGTCATTTTTTCTGGAGAAATATTAAAGGGTCAGTTCACCCAAATTGCAAAAAGAAAACCTATTACCTATTTTGCGTCTATTCATGTGGATAGTTTTGGTTTTATTTGTCCAGATTTTGATATGTCCGTCTCTTAGATCAAAATATAATAGAGGTGGATAGAATTTAATTTGTAGCATTAAAAACAATATTTAAAGCTGCATTACACCATATTTTAATATTAACAATAGATGAATTGACTGTAATGTAAAAGACGTTGCTTTTGAGCTTGTTCTGCTGCTTCCAAGTAGCAAGAAAATTATTAATGCAGTTTCAAAAAAAAAAGGAAAAAAAAATACCATGAATTTGTCTTTCCAAAAACAGTGTCGGTTACTCTGGATAATCCACAGACCCCACTGTCTGCAGTTTTCATTGGAACTGCTTTCTACCGTAGAAATAGACCCTATGTAAACTGTACACAGTGAGGTCTGTGGAAGATCCTAACTAGTAACTGGATCACTGTTTCTGGAGGGGAAAGAGAAGTTTCTTCTCTTACTGTCAATACGTTCCATGTGTAAAACCAAACAACAACATGTTAGTGTGTCTGTCACTACTTTATGACTTTATGTGTGTGTGACTTTCAGCTCGAACCCAATTGGTTCCTGCTGTAGATGTAAATATTTAAAGACATACTATGCAGGATTTTCCCAAAAAAACAATGTATTGACTCATACAGAAGTAATCTCTCTCAGTCCTCACACATGACCTGCTAGAAGTGTGTGGTGGTTTATTATTTGTGCAGACTCTCCCTGTATTTTCTTAGATTCTTCTTATTTTCTGTGTCTGGACCTGAATGGGTGTGTACCCCCACAGTGCCCAGGTGAGGTCAGGGCTTTATAAAAAAAGTAGGAACCAGTTGCCAGACTGTAAGCAGCAGGCATCCAAGAGGCACACACATGCTGAACCCCCCCCCCCCCCCCCCCCCTGCAGATTTGGTGAGGTGACACATTAAATGAGAGTAAATCTGGGGTTGGCTTTTACTTCTTCTTTTGCTGGTGGACGTGTTTAAAACCAGTAACCAACAATCCTGCATATTGTACCTTTTGAAAATACCTCCCAATAGTACATAGATAAAATTAAATGTAACTTTTAAAAACAGGCTTACTCAAAGAGAAGAAAATAGTACATTTGGGGACTATTTTCAGCGGTGGAATAATCCAGATTTGGTGCTCTAGTAAGTATTTGTTGCAGCAGGACGGTGTATGTTGGGTTGAGTCAAATTAATCTACAGTCTGTGTGATCATAGTAATGAAGCAACATGTCACCCAGTGCAACTGTGTTTAATAGTTGTTGTTGTTTTCTAATACAGTGGAGCTTTATGGCATACAGGAACAAGACACAGTACTTATCTGTAGATACATTCACTGCTGCATTGTGTCTGCAGATGAGATTTATTGACAATAAGAAAATACAGAATATCACCAGACTTCTTCATAAATGCTGTGAGCAGCACAAAGACATTTCCATTCACTTCCATTGTTTTGGAAGAGAAATCTGGATAGCTCAAAATCTGCTTAAATAAAGTGAAAATATATATTTTTTTGTAATTTGGGATAACTGTCCCTTTAAGCAGCATAAAAAGCTTGTCCTTTTTCCGTCAATAGCCTGCTGCAGTTCACATTTAACCTTTAAATATTGTTTTTCCTCTGGTTAGCTGTCCGTGAGACACGACAAACTGAGAAACTGCAGTCGACTGGTGCTGAGTCTGCACCGAATGCCATTTGACCTCCAACGGGCATTGCTGTTAAAAAGACCATTCAGTTCATTAATATTTTCAAAAAACACACAGCTCGCCTAGATGTGGTCATTGGCATCCCGCGGAGCGTTACGGCACAACCAGTCATTCATCCATTGACTTTCCTCCTCCTCCTGTGTTTATGTTGCAGCTGACGAGGGCCAGAGACAGCTCAGCATGTGCATTCTGTACCACATCAGCATGGACGACAGATTCAAGTCCATGTTTGCCGACACAGACTGCATACCGCAGGTAAGACTGGCTAATGTACACCGCCAGCAGACCAAGACAGACACATTAGCATCAGCAGCTAACGGCACCCGGGAATTAATGCATGAGAAACACAGCGAGAGGGAGGGACGCACGCCACATCTGGAACCAAAAACCACCAGAGGACTGCTGCTCAGTCTTTGCTCTCGCTGTGATGACAACTCTGCTTTTTTCTTCTTTCCTTCTCTTTCCTGAAAACATCCTTGTGCCATTTCATCCTTTTCTGCATCTTCTCCACATGTTAGCCTCTTAATTAGCATTACAAAACTGGGACACCAGCACAGAAACACAGTTTGTCCAAAATGGAATGAAACTGTGATTCTTCAAATCAAGTTTACTGCTGAAGTTCGAAACCCCCTCAGGCTAACTTCTTTCAACTTTCGATCACAACATTTTTGTCAAGTTACACTCCCTCCTGATTGAGTTGACCCGGTCAGTCACTCCTCTCATCATCGGCGATTAGGTAAATGCGCGTTGTGTTTGTTTGTCGAGATTGGGTGTAAATGCTGGCCAGATGTGGCCGGGAGAGTCTGCTGTTTGTTCAGAGGGTCATGTCAGCAGCAGATCTGAACCCCAGGCTCCCCCGTGGTAGAAAGGATGCTGGCTAGCAGCATGACCAGGATGTGACCTCTGACCCCGCCCTGAGGCCCGCTCACTCTCCCTCACTACCCTCTTCGGCCTTCATTTTTCTAGTGTTGTCCATTCATCTTTTGCTCAGAGCAAGTCCACACTAAGTTAAAAGTGAAGGTGCATCTTTTTCTCTCCAGTTTGACCTTTTCATTAAACAAAGCCACAGTGGGTTAATCTAAAAATTCAGTCTTGTGTTTTATTGTTGATGAGATAAACAAAGCTTGGAAAACAACAATACAAATGCATGCTGAGTCAAGGTCAGAGGATGTATGTCAATAAGATTTAAAAGACAGTTCTCTGTATTTTAAGAATTTAATAATGATGACAAATAGTTACATTATACAGTTATATGAAACAGGCTGATTATGATGAATTTAAATTACGTTGGACAGCCCAGAAAAAATTTAAAAAAATTTGAAATAAAAAGGATTCAGTGTTTTTCACCAGAATTACAGAGCAAGAAAATTTGCCAGTGATATAATTGAAAAGGTAAAAGAATAAAGTAAAATTTATATATTTCTTTATTTTTTTTATTAATACTCTTTCTAAATAGGTTGGTATGTTTAAAATGCTAGTAATAGTCCGGCCTGTCATCACTCATTTTAATTACAAATGTAGCTGATCATACATTAACCACAGATTGTAAAAATAATGGACATAGCTACCATGATGTCACCCATTGATTTGTTGACTCCCAATTTGAACCCGATTTCAGCATTTTGGCCGTCACCATCTTGGTTTTTGGAGCCAGAAGTGACCATATTTGGGCAAGAGTGGTGGCGCTATGGAGGAGTGAGGGGACTCAGCAGACAGCCTGCCATTTATCATGTGTAACTTTAAGCCTTAATAAAATGTAAACCAGTGAGTTATATAAAAATTTACCGACATGTCTGAGGCTGTGGCTTTGGTGTTACAGTTGTCAAGTCAGGAAATAAGCCACAGAGACCAAAACCGTTTGTTGTACCAAGCTGTAAAGATGTTAATTTCTGTTGTAAAGCTGGACATATTTACATGCATGTCTGTGGGGAGCCAGCCACAAGTAGCTGTTCAGAGAACTGCAGTTTTTGGCACCTCTGTGTTGGCTTCATTGTTCAGCCTTGGCTGTTGCTGCTTGATATTAATCTGTATTAATACTGATTTTTGTCAGTGGCTGACAGTGATGTGATCATAAAATAGTGATTGGATTAATGGCAGAAAAGCAGGAGCTAATGTTCATTTAATGAACAAGTAGCATCTATCAAGCAATGGTCAAAAAATTACTCCACTGCTCACTAGATGTTTGCTGAGGTGACTACAAGAGATTTCACATTTTTCCCTGGCTTTGTTCAAAATGACTTGAACACACTTAAGATGAGCGTCATATTCACACAAGGTTTTAAAATTTAGCCATCTTTGTCTTAGTCTCAGTGATTCATTTTTAGTGTATTTTGTTTCTTTATCGACCCTCATCCTCACTGAAGTCATAATTCAACACAATCCCCACACCAAAACCTCTTTTGTCCCGTACAATAACTACATGTCCCTTCATCTGTCCTGTTTGTAAAATACATCGTCAACTAACTGCTTTACCCCATTTCCCACCTTTTCATCCTCTCTCACCTATTTTGTACTTTTAGGACCTCTCTCTTTTATCACTTTCCCAGGCTGGTGACTGACCTGCCCCTTTCCCCTTCTCCAGCTTTTAATGGGGTCACCGTTTGGTGCTAGATATGGGGTTTCCAGAGCAGGGATGTCAGGAGTGAGGGAGGAGAGCAACAGAGGTGGAGGTGGAGGTGGAGGTGAAGGTGGGGGGCGGAGGTGGCTGCGTTGGTCGGACTGCAGCGTGGCGTGGGCCCTGACTGGGCCTCCGGTGGCTGTCTGTGGTAAATAAGCAGAGGCAGGTGCCAGAGAGTCTAGACGGGGCTGATTTGGGGTGCGGGGCCCCTGGTATGTGATACCTAACCCAGGCCCGGCCCAGCCTTTCTCTCCCTCTCTCTCTCTCTCTCTCTCTCTGATTCCTGACTCCTCACAGGGAAGCAGTGCACCTCTGTCACCCCGCCACCCCCCCTCAGCTCAAAGCTTTTCCTGTTTAATGTTAAATCAGTGCAGGAGAGGGACAGACAGACAGAGGGAAGAAGGGAGGGAGGAGGATGAGGATAAGGAGGTGGTGGTGGGTGTTTGGGAGGTAAGGAATGACTTGCCTTCCCTTTATCACTAATACTCTTTCTCTTCCTTATTTAAAAAAACTTTATTTTTTGAAATCAGTTTCTGGTTTCTTTTCCTCACTCTACCTTACTCTCCAAGGCTCAAACCCTAATGACTGGCTTTAACAAGACTGGAGAAGATTTCAGGGATGCTCTTTAAAAATTGGAGGTTTTTCAGTGACACATTACATTCAGTCACACACATGAAGAAATGTGTCCTGTCTTTGCTGTTGTTTTAGCTCACATTAGACCAAAAAATTCACAACGATACCACACTCTGTGGGTTAGGTTATTATAACATGCTAAACACATGGCTGCAGATATGTATTATGGATTATGTTGTCTTGAATCTCAGAGATGAATTAATTAAGCGGTTAACTGACATGTGGAACCTGTGATTGACAGCTGATGAAGATGGTGTTTGAGTGCAGGGAGGAGAAGATGGACGTTGAGCTCATCTCACTCTGCATCAACCTGGCTGCTAACAAGAGTAATGCAAAGGTCATCTGTGAAGGTATAAGCTTCAAAGAAAAGGTAAACAATATATTTGGAAAATGGCATTATATCCCAGTCTATGTTGTTTAAATCTTTTCTCCGTATTGCCTCAGGTAACGGACTGAAGATGCTAATGAAGCGTGCTTTGAAGTTGAAGGATGTTCTGGTGATGAAGATGATCAGAAATCTTTCTCAGCACAGTGGACCCACTAAGGGCCTCTTTCTGGTCAGTACATGGTCTTATAAACTCAAACAGTTCTGGGCTTCCTGGTAGCCTAGTATATAAAGTCTTCATCTTTACCAACCTGAGAGTCTTAATGGTGTTATCTAACTGTTCATAATTTGTATGGTGATACTGCAGTCATAACCTCATTGATTCTTATCAGACAATGTTGTAGTCAATTATTAATAAACACATACTGCTGGAATCACCTGCACTTACTATTTTCAGTGATACAGTAGCTGTGTGTGCAATCCTACAATAAATACCATATGAATATGATCAAAAATCATATATTAAGGTCCTGCTAGTGGTATGTAGATTCAGATTGACCGTATGCAGATTCACCGAATTGTAAAGACATACAAGCTGAAGAAAAAAACTGGGCTCAGGTGTGGCCCATGGCTAACTTAGTGACTCTACAGCAACATTATGAGCTTTTCCCAAAGGAGAGAAATGGGCAACTTGGTAACAGAATCTTGATTCATATTTGATCAGGGCTTCTTAGTTCTACTGTTTGATCTCAGATTTTTCAGCCTCCATTTTTACTGTGCAGGAAACAGTATTTAACTGACAATATGCAATGCCGTATTGTGTTTGACATAGAAGATAATTTGTATAAATAAAGTTCCGTGTGACTACCCTTACTAAAGGAAACTTTGCAGACTAAGAGTTATTTAAATAGGGATGTCCCGATCAAGTTTTTTTAATATTTAGTATCTGCTGATACAGAGTACCAATCCAATACAGCACAACTGCACAGTGCACACTTCAAGTACATTAAAGTGATTAAAATCAATCCAGTGTGTAGCTTTGTGTGTACACTCAACACCATATACCATAGTTGACAAATAAGCAAAACACAAGATACTGTCACACACTGAGCTGAGACAAAGTTAGACTCCATGACGAACTGGGAGTGGGGAGGGTCTGGTTTTGAAAAGGCTCTATGATTCCTTTTTACATTGCCCAAGGAATGAAAATGTATTCATTTGATAAGAAAAAGGAACAACAGGAGTTATAAAACTGAAGAAAATGAGTTTTGACTGCACTAAAGTTCAGTGTCCAGTCGCCTTCTTATAATAGCTGGAACATGGACACTCTCCTCCATCTCTTCATATAAAGAGAGATTTAATGTGTGGGGAAAACTTACAGGCATAAAAGCTGATGGTTGGTTTGATGGTATTTCTGAGCAGCCTACCGTACTCTGAAATGAACGTTATATGGTATGCCTAGCTGAAACATGTAGCAACAACACCACAAACCTCTAAATGATGGAAAGGATAGAAAACATCTTGAAGAGTTACATAAACACAACCAGGGAATATGGCACCAAGTCAAATCTGTAGTGGAATTGTGTTTTACATGTTTGTCTATATCAGGCCTCATTTTAAAGCAAATCTAATTGACCTGGGTGTGTGTGTGTGTGTGTGTGTGTGTGTGTGTGTGTGTGTGTGTGTGTGTGTGTGTGTTGGTAGGACCACGTCGGCGACCTGGCAGCTCAGATCAACGAGGAGGAGGCTGAAGAGTTTGTGATCGAATGTCTTGGCACGCTGGCCAATCTCACCATCCCTGACCTGGACTGGGCGCTGGTGCTTAAGGAGTACAACCTGGTGCCCTACCTGAAAAACCGACTCAAACCAGGTGTGTGTTAAGACCATTTGACTAACAACGTGGAATTTTATGGTCTTGATAAACTTCTGCCGAGTTTTTTGTTACATGGTGAAAATGTTTTTGTGATATCTCTTAAAACTACTGTTACAGAACACGCAGCAATGTATCCACACATGCTCCAGCAGGATAGCCCTACCACAGGTCTCTCATCTAGTCCCCTTAATACCAGAGGCCAGGTCTCTCCCATGCCCTGTCTTAACCTCTAACTACTCCCCTTGCACCACACTATCAGTAAGGTGTCAGTGGCAGATGATATGAGGACAGAGACCCCTCATTAGGGTCTGGCCTTATCTTTACCTTTGATGATCACTGACCTTCTTACCCTCAGCTTTTGTCTCCATTAAAGGAGAATTGAAAGTCTAGAGCAGTTCATTCAGGTTAATTAATTTACACTGTATGATAGTTAATAGTGAAGAATGACAGAAAGTTGGAAGAACTAAAGAGAAACCTGCATACAGTGTCCAGCTTGGCCGAGAGTCACCAGGACAACCTTCCTCATGTTTTTGTTGAATCATATACACTAGGATGAAGGAAAGTAGCATATTGTACTTTACATTGTCAGTGTAACTAATAAGTAAGACCTGGCGTCGCTGTTACACAAGTTATTTTGTGTCCAAATCTGGTCTGTTAGAATCCTGTATTAAGTCTCAGGTCTGTGTGTGAATATTTCTAATACCAGAGTGGACACATTTCAGGTAGGGGTGTAACAATACATGGATGTGGATTGATGTATTTATTCAATGATAAATGATCCAGTATTATTGATGCAAAGTGAAAACATTGATACATATTGTCATCTTTAAGATAGACCTTTATTTATTTTGATTTTCCCATGGCACCTCTGTGTCACCATCTCCATTCAAGCACACCTTCTTCCTAAACATTCAAACAGTGCTGGTGGCCTGGCGCCAGGCAGATAATGGTAAGCAGTGAGGAAAAAGACAATGGGGACATTTACTAATATCGCCTAATATCAATCACTGGCTCCTGAATTGAATCGATTAGAAATTGTATTGTGGAAGACTTTGTGATATCGGCAAATACTCAAAATGTTTAAAGAATAGATATAGTATTGCGACTTGTTGAAACTTGTGCTTTACACCCCTAGTGATCAGGTGGTGTGCCATTACTTTCTGAGGCACTCTGAAAATGATGTGTATTTCTGCTTGTTGATTCACAGTTGTTGGGTCCTTTTTTAAATAGGTCCCTTGTTTTTGAAATTGAATTGATGCTCTTTGGTTTTGGGTAGGTTTTCCATGGTTTCCTTTCACATCAAGTCCACAGTTTGGACCTGTGTAGTCTTAAGTGGACTCTCCAACTATAGTTTTTAACAAGAACTCTTTTCGTCCCTCTGTTTGGGTTTTGAATCAGGCCCAGTGGCACTTCTCTGTGTCCATATGATTTTTTGATATCAGTGCAGGACCAGAGAGCCCAAGTTTTTCACATTTTTTATGCTGTCTAAACACGAGCTGCCAATTGAAAACTTTGACATACGTTGGTCTAAAATTGATAAAATTGTTACTAAAATCAGTTGTGTCATCAACAAATGAAGAAAGAACAGTATGGCTCTAATCTGACATTCCCTCCTGACTTTCAGTGATTGTTTTCAGTACCAGCTGCTACAGCCACGTTTCAGTCAGTGCTAAAAATGTATTGACCTTTACTGAGTTTTTTTACCAATGCTGATGGTGTTCTGGGCAGATAACCAGTCCTCTTTCATCCACCACTGGACCCTTGATGAGTCATTTATTGATCTTAAAGTGAGCCACTGGGGATCCTTTAAAGTAAAATAGATGTCCTCAGACACAAATCGCAAACAGCCATTTTATTTATCACATTATATTTTGGAAGCATAGGTTACCAGATTGCTTTGGCTTTAAGACACAGCAGTCAGAAGACTGAACTCCATCAGCTGCGTTTGGTCACACAGATGTAAACCCATAAAGTCACAGAACATGGATGTTTTCTCTGGCACAGCACTCCGTTCTGCGGGTATTCAGAGGCCAGATGTTTGTCTTTCTTTGTCAGTCATCCACTCAACTTGTACTTTTCCCTGATGTCAGGTTCTGCTGAGGATGACCTCATTCTGGAGGTGGTGATCATGATCGGCACCGTGTCTATGGATGACTCTTGTGCAGCCATGTTGGCCAAGTCTGGTATCATTCCTGCTCTTATCGAGCTGCTCAATGGTAAGTATCAAATCCTGTACTATAGCTTTCAAAAGCATTATGAAATATGGATTCCAGTTTTTTAATTTCTTTTATGCTAGGGACTAAAAGTCAGGATATCTCTGTCTCTCTCAAATCCTCTAATTTAATGGATGATTGAGAATACGTTGCTGGAGTACACCTTTTAAAGTTACTGTCTTCCATCCACATAAAAATGTTCCTTTATTTAACACATATTCTTGAAGTGGGAGAAATCATGTCCTAGAAAATTTTCGGTGGGGTGTCCAGGATGGTTATGTGATCATCTTGGGGTGGCAATGTCTCACTAGAAAATATAGGGGTATTTAGGGCACCTAAACCACACACCTCCACAATATTTGGAATGCAGGTAATGGTGGATAAGATCAAATAATATTAAGTGTATTTAACTTTTTTCTTATTCCTGCAAGTAAAGTAACAAAGATGCTTACACTATACAAATGTAGCACAGTATACAGGGTGACACGGGAGGGGATTTTCAGTCCTGTCCCATCCCAGTCCCACAAGAATGACTCCTGTCCCATCCCGTTCCTGTGTTGCGTTTCAGTTACAGTAAAAAACAACAACAACAAAAAAAAACCAACAGTACATGGATCACGCAATACCTACCTTAGTTGAATATAAACCCAAATATGATATCTAATGTTGTGTTTTGATGTTTATTGCCTAATTATTTTAACATTCACTCCACCTTGAAGCTGTTCAGAATGATAAACACATTTGATTTCTGATGTGGTCAGACAACACGTCATAAGAACCAGTTCTAAGAGAGAAAAGTGTCTTTAAAGTATTGCAGTAGGCTAAAAGTAATGTTTGGTTCCTCTGACTGATATTATGATATATGACATCATTAGATTATTAATACTGAAGCATCAGTGTTAGAGCAGCATGTTACTGTTGTAGCTGCTGGAGGTGGAGCTAGTTTCAACTACTTTATTAAACACTTGACTATTGTTATTATGCTAGGCCTGTCATGATAAAAAAAAATTCTGGGCGATTAATTGCGTCAGAAATTATTGCGATAAGTGATAATATTGTGTAATGTGCTTTTAAGACCATTTTATTATGGTTGTAATTTTGCTGTTTTTAGACCATTTTTTAAACTTATATAATGATAATAAATGCATAATGATGCAAGTACACCCTTTTAAAGAGAAATAAACGTTTGTTTAACAAGAATATTTAGGAATGCATAAAAGAAAATTTAAATATCCGAAATAACACATAAAAATATCGAAATAAATAAATAAATACAAAAAAAAATAGACTCTCAGTCTCTCACTCTCAGGTGTGCAGTTAAGTTGGTCGTATTCGCTCTTTATGGTGAGATGGTTTTAGAACAAACCCGGCACACCGGCTCGTCCAAATTACTGGGCTCCCCTCTGTCATTTGGTTTAAATCCAAAACACTCCCACACAGGGGCTGTGGCATTTGGTTTAGGAACAAGTTCCCTGTCTTTCTCTTACGGTCAATTCTCTTTATTTCTCCACCTCGTCTCCCCCTGTGTGTAGCCCATAGCCCCGCCTCCCCCACAGAGACTTGGACACTCGATGACAAGAGCTTTCCCTCCGTTCATTACGCTAATGAACCAACTCACCTGGCTGCCAGACGATGCACGGAACTGAACGCTCTTGTCATCCAGTCTCTTTGGTGGAGAGAGACGAGGAAAACAAACACGAATGAATATGGCAGTTAATCCCATGTTATCCACCGTCTTTGTCTTCTCTTCTTTTTGTTTAACGGCGGTACCGTCTTTGTCTGCTCGCGCCTTCACGCCAAATATCCATAACACAGGATGTGCGCGCATCTAAAGTGTCTGGTAGTGCCGTCGCAGTGCAGGAAAGGTTCCGCACGCTGGAAACTAGCGACGGCTGTGATGTGGTGGTTGGGGTCAGGCCAGGGTGGCCAAAAGGGTGGCCAGGATTCAGCGTGAGGTGGCCACGGCCACCCCCTGCCACCCTACACCTCTGCCATTGGTCCCAGACAAGACTTCACAACTTCAAACAATTAAAAAATGTGTTAAAAGCCTTCAGAATCTAAAACTAACAGTGCGTATGGATAATGTCACTGTAAAAATGTGCTGCTATAATCATGTTTGTTTTAAAATTTATTTGAACTGAAAATGTTGGCCCTTTAAAGATGTGTCTCAGATTTTTGTCAACTCCGTCAGATTTCTATAAGAGCATAATTTAATCGGGCATAACAGGAGTAAGCTACATAGTGAGGGCTCCTGTGTCACTTCCTGGTTTTCAAAATGCATTTGAATATATATTTATAATATGTGAAGAGGGTGTTTTAAATGGGGTGCTAAGTTGCTTTATATAGCAAGTATTGTTATGAAAATACAGTTCGAGATGGGAAACAAAACGAAAAACAGCTTTAAGTTTAGCTTCATCCAACCGCGTTGATGAATGATGACAAAGTCTACTCTAAAATGAGTCCTTGTTCATTTCTTTTCCCTCTTTTCTGTTTCCATGTCAGCCCAACAAGAGGATGATGAGTTTGTGTGTCAGATTGTCTACGTCTTCTACCAGATGGTCTTTCACAAAGCTACCAGGGACGTCATCGTCAAAGACACACGTATCCTTTTACTAATTAGTAAACTATTGTAGACATTTCTGTCCCATTAGATGAGATAAACATTAATAGATGCAAGACATCAACAAGAATGCCCTGTAGCTTCCAGCACAGTTATTTTGACAGTGGCTGCATATAAAGTTGTTCTTTGGTGCTCTACAGAATTACTTTATGTCCAGTCTTTAGTGTATGTTTCTATAGTAACTCATAGTACTGCCCTGTATGTACCTCTCCTCACAGTTTATTCCCTTCTGCGTCTCCATAGCAGCCTCTTTTAACCCCTCGATTTAGTTGTTTTTAACCCTCTGGGTATTCTAAGCTGCCTGTAATTGTACACAGTTGTGGTTGGTGGCAGCGGCTTGTGTCAAATTACAAATATGCTCTCTGTCAGCATGTTCTGATTGATGTTTTTCTTTCTGCGGGAAGAATATATATAACAGGAATATCTGATGTAAGCAGCGCTGTGGGAGGAAAGTGTTCACTTCATCACAGGAAATGTAGACAGCGGCCCCTTCAGCCGCAGGGCACCTGTCTTTTGTCTGTGTCTCTAAATGAAAGAATAACCACAATACCACCACATTCCCATATTTCCCTCTTTCTTCGTTGAGGACACAGAACAATTGATTCTCCATCGAAACACCCCAGAGAGGATGAAATGTTTTCTTTCCTTGAGTCCTGGTTTCAGAAGCCCCTGCGTACCTCATCGACCTGATGCATGATAACAACGCAGAGATTCGCAAAGTCTGTGACAACACGCTGGATATCATCGCTGTGAGTATCTCATGAGGCCTCATAAATATCATTTCACCACTTTAGATGTAGGAATTAAGGTGCCAGTCACTTTCCTTTTTGTTACTTTATTAAAAGTTAATACAAATTATTTTAACTCCACTCCAAGGTTACAAGAAAATATTACTAGGATTAAAATACATATGAATTTGCTTAAATTCAGACTTACACACTAGTGCCTTTGTTTTTTAAAACAGATATAAGTATGGTTGTAGTAAATTGCCCGTGGTCTGCCAGGATGTAAGACCTCCCACTCCCTGTGCAAAAGTTCTTTTTGCAAAAGCAGACTGTATTTATAAAACCCCTTTCAAAACCAAACTTACAATGTGCTATAGGAGAAGGAGGAAATGACACAAAAACAAAACAGAAACATAAAAGCATTTTTTAATGATGTGCATTGATTTGGTTCTTGTTAGTCTCAAAGGTTGAGGAGCAACAGCAGTTTATAGTGACCCCTGTTGCACCCAATAACATAATTGTTTTTTTAAATCGATGGTGTAATAAAATATAAAGCATGCTTTTTTTCTCAGACATGTAAAATGTGCAGGTATACAAAAATGACACAGCTGTCAGTGTCATGGTGGTGCAGTGGTTAGCATTGTTTCCTCACAGCAAGAGGGTTCCTGGTTTGAACCTAGGGTGGAGGGTTTGAACCTCAGGGTCCACAGTCCAATGACATGCTGATTAGGTTAATTGGTGACTCTCAGGCCCCGTTTATACGACAATGATTTCAACTGAAAACGGTAAATTTTAGTTGCGTTTTGGCTGATCGTTTACACGACCGCGGCGTTTTGGGTGCCTGAAAACGCAACGTTTTGAAAACGGGTTCCAGAGTGCAACTTTTTGGAAACGGCAGCGTCTCCTGGGACAATCTGGCAACCTGTCCAGGGCGTACCCCACCTCTTGCCTAATGTTAGCTGGGATAGGCTCCAGCCCCCCATGACCCCCAACAGGATAAGCAGTAAAAGATAATGACTGAGTGAATGAATGAATGAATGAATGAATGAATGTTAATGTCATTGTTAGCCTCCTGATGACACTTAAACACTGATTTGACACTGATTTAATGTTTTTGGAAATGTTAACTCAAGGCTTCATGTAGAGGGCGTAGTAGGGCGTAACCAAACTCTTCTCTTTTCTCTTCTAAATCTTTTTAACACTTTAACGTTTTGGGTCTTTCTGGTTACCTTTTAGATCCCTGAAAATTTATTTCGTGATTTATTTCTTGATTAGCCCCGCTTTGCATTGTGTAATAAATTCCCAATAATGTCAACATCAGTCAGGACATTTTATTACATGTATGGTCAAGTAATTACATTTATGGTATTTCGTTACATTTTAGTCAAACGAAGTGCAAATTTTATTACATTTTTAAGCGTTATTATATTTTCAGGGAATTATTACATTATTGGATGCTATAACCTCAGTCAGGTTTGCTGTGTGCTCATTTGATTAAACACAAATATGCACAATACCAGCTAAAATATGCAAGCTGTTAAAGCTTTTAAAACAAAACTGTAAAAGAATTTGACACCTCAACACAGGATCTCATGATCAGGTAATACAGCAGAACCTACAGTTTTACATTTTTCCAAACAAACTTACAGTTGATCAGTCCACAAACGGATTGGCACACAGTGAAACAGATACTTTCGGTGGCCTCTTGGGGATCTGGAGCCCAAGTAAAGTTCCCTGCTTTGTCTGGTTGGTATTACAGCCCTGGATAGGAAGTGTTCAGAAACCTTTGGAAGCTTTCACTCACCCTGAAAATAATATTGCTGGGAGTCATGAAATGAAATGTAAGATAAACAAGATAAAGAATTAAGATTTTGAATTCTATTCAGATTATTTAAAAACAACTGATAGGTCATCCAGTATTCTTATCCAGCTCATTTCTATTTTCATACAGACATGAAACAATTTGACCTTTTCCACAGTCTTACAGTCAAACATTCTCACCTTTCCTGATGTGCCCGAGCCAAATTTGACATCAGAGATTAACAAAGCGATGAACTCCTGAATCGCCTTGTGACTGACAGGTGTGGTCAGCTCCCAGTCAGTGTATGATCGCTGCCAGACCTCAGATCAGCGTAATTAGCTGTAGATTATAGCCAGGCAGTGTAGCGGGGCAAAGGAAGTGTTTCATTGAAATTATCAGTGAGACCTATTAAGCTGTGAACCACATGAAAGGCAGCCGGTGGGCTCTGGTGTGTGTCAGCGGCTGGACAGCAGAGGTGAGAGAGAAAGCAGAGCTGTGGACACAAACACACACACACACACACACACACACACACACACACACACACACAATCATTACCGCCCGGGTCCTTTTGGCAGCACACGCCGTAACTGTGCAGTCCTGAAATGTTCGCCCTTTGATCATCGTGGCCCTGCTCATGTACAAACACACGTGGCCTCACAAGGAACTTTGTAGATGCTCCAAGTGGGACAGAGGCCTAATTCACAGTGATATTCTTAGCCCGGCCACATTTCCAGAGGAATATGTTGAAAAGCTCCCAAAACTGTTGTGCACTTCCTCACCCCTGCCGTGATGAGCTCATGCTGTCATGAGCTCAGCTGCTAATAACTGATTAGTCATATTAAACCAATATAAGAGCCTAATTGCTCAGTCAAAACCGTGAGTCATGATGCTGTTTCAGCCTCTGATGAATCAGCATGCTGACATAGTGTGTCACTGTCACCACCAGCGTTTGGGGTGGAGGCCTCAGAATGACGGTCAATAGGCCCGTTTGAGTCCCAGGATCTCGGGGTGGCTGTCAGTGCCCACGGGGCTCTGCTTTGCATCTGAATGATTAATCTTTCAGGCAGGGGCATCACAGTCTCAAAGGCCGCCTTTATCACTCCCCCTTCAGCCCCCGCAGAGAAAAGAAAACAGAACTTTGTGGTCGTCCTCTGCCCGAGCTACGCAAACAGTCGAGCCGCCGGACGCAGGTTTTTATTACGACAGTCATACATACATGTACCTGATATGCTTCTGATATGGAGTTGAATATTATACTTGGCGGGGGTGTAAAAGTGGTGTATCTTTAATAAGAAGATGTGGTAAAAGTTGATGCAAACAGATTTCCCAAATATGCTTTGACATGGTGATAACTCCTGCTACTGTAGGACAAACATTCATGTCCTACCGCCACTCAGTGTTAACAGAAGAACAAAAAAAACAAAGTAAAAGAGTGAGAAAATAGGTTTGGTTCCATGTGGAGGCTTTGCATCAAATCAGGAATTCGTCAACGAGGAATAAAACTGGAGCTATTTGGAAAACTTTCAGAGTCCTTTAACCAAAGGTCACAGTTATTTTCCAGAGCAAACCACTGACTGTGTTTGCATGCACACTTACAGTATATTGCACTATTTTTCCGGGAATAACAGTATTCCACAACTGATGCAGGTCATGTAAACAGCATCTTCTATTTGGATATTCCAAAATTCTGAATGTGGCATTTTACAATTAGCACATGTGGGATATGCCAGTATTATTTGGGTTTAAGGAGCATTCTTTGGACATGTATACAGTGCATTCAGAATATGCGTCTCAGCTGGGTTTTTACTGCACTTTGCAACACACGGCCTCTTGTCTGTTACAGTCAGCTCTGTGCATGGTGCACAAACCAACTAGCCAACAGATTGCAAACCTTGGGTTGAGATGCATGCTCAAAAGAAAAGCTTACATTTCTGGTGGGAAAGAGATACATGTCTACTTTCAAACCTTGTGAAATACTTAGATATTAACAGTTTTTTTGGATATGCACATGTATCACAACATCAACCTTTTCAAGAAGGTGGTTAAAGGGATGAAAGAAGGAGGCTGTGTTTGCACGGTCTAACAGGCCCGCCGCCGGTGGAAAAATACCAGTTTGACGCAAAATGGCACAAGCAGCTCCAGCCGTTTCGTTGTTACATGTTTTGAAGGGCAAATGCACAAAACTGCGTAGGTATTGTCTTTTTCAGAATAAAGGCAAAAAGCAGACTGTTTTGTGC
This sequence comes from Epinephelus moara, assembly GCF_006386435.1. Classification (NCBI taxonomy): domain Eukaryota; kingdom Metazoa; phylum Chordata; class Actinopteri; order Perciformes; family Serranidae; genus Epinephelus; species Epinephelus moara. The sequence continues at coordinate 40,833,391 of NC_065515.1, read as the reverse complement.
TTGTAAATGTAATTAATGTGTCAGTCAGTCATGTCATTAAAGCTGTAAGCTGCTATTAAGTGCAGAAAATACAAATGAGTCTGTAGCATTTTGCCAATGAACTATGGACACATTTCTCTGGTTTTCTGTCACCCTTCTCCCAACCTTCTCTTCCCTCCAACATCACTCAGGAATATGACGAGGAGTGGGGAAAAAAGATCCAGAATGAGAAGTTCCGCTGGTACAATGGTCAGTGGCTGGAGATGGTGGAGAACCGTCTGATGGATGAAGCAGAAGAGCCCTTCCTGTACGGGGAGGATGGGGAATCCTTCATCGGGGACGGAGACATCCTGGAGAGACCCGACCTGTTCTACAGCGCTGGTACTGAGGGTTTATAGGAATAGTTTTTTATTTTGGAAAATAGTACTCATCTGCCTTTTGTATAGAGAGTGGGATGAAAAGTTTGATATCAACGCTGAGTTATATGTACAGTATGTTAAGTCGTGTTTGTATTGTCTCATTCAGATGGGATCATGTCAGCAGACGGTGCCATCAGTCCTGATTTCTTCACTGACTTCCAGAATGGGGAGCTGGGACAAACTGGATACATGAGCAGGTATGGAGCTCTCTGTTCACCTACACCTGCAGTGGGTTGGTGTTTAATATCACTTTTCCTCATCTGACTCCACTCAGAGAACCCGAATCTTTTTCAATCATATGTTTATCATTATTAATGACATATGGAAAAGGTTTAGTTGAAGGAATACTTCACTTCCTAAATGACCATTTGTGTATCATTTAATCACCCCATGTTACATTGAATTTATGAAGTAAATTTTTTTTTCTGCTCACATTCCTCTGTAGTGAACAAAGAATCCAAAAACACAGAAAATTCTTAATGAATTGGAGTTATATGGGCACATGTTAGCAAAGCTATGTTAAAACATCTGCTTACAAACTCACACAACTTGTGTGAGCCAAAACCATATTATTTAAAACTGAACTGAAAATGAAACTTAGCTGTTAGGATTGGGTGATCTTGTTATAGCGCCACCCAGTTGCCAATTAGAGTTAAATTTCTCCAGTCACCTTGAGGCGTTCTGTTCTACATATCCATCAAGTTTAGTAAAAATCGATATAGCGGTTAGGCCTAGATAAGAAATTAGCTCTCTAGCACCCCCATTTTGTTTGATCGGATCAATAATGGAGGGGTCCCCTCAGATTATGTGTGGTCATATGCCTACAAAGTTGCGTGGTAATCGGTGAAACCCTTGAGATGTTATACACCTTTATGTGATGAGCCACGCCCTCTGCAATATTCATTG